>NC_067475.1:70399853-70726423 GCF_947179515.1 Apodemus sylvaticus
TAGGATATTCCAGAACCATTGTTCTAATTGGCTCTGAAGAAGGATTTCCTCGGAGGGAAGTACAAGACTACCACCGACCAAATTGGGAGGAGTGATCACAAGGTCTGTGCTTCTGATTGGAATAACACACAGGAAAGAAGAAAGCCATCTTCAGAGTTTTGGGGCTCTGATTCTTGACCACCATACAGGAGCTCTTCTACATGCCCTCCATTTGGTGAACACTCAGACTCTTGACCAGTTAAGGAAAACATCCCTTCCCTGATCAGGTTTATGGCAGAAATCAGTGTAAAAACCAGCACAGGAGTAAATAATAGCTTTGCAGATATTGACATGATACCTTCATTTATGGAAGTCTGAAGTCTCAGTAAGCAAAGTACCGTGGTGATGGCTCTTCTTGTCTAGACTACCTGTGGACTCATGTAACATATAAAATGGAGGGATCATCTTTTAAAAGCTTGTTTTGCTTAAATTGAAATAGATAGATCCAGTTCAAACACAGATTCTTAGGGTTGAAAATCACACACCTTTAATCTGAGTCTTCAGGCAGTAAAACAAACACCTTTAATCCAGAAGTTGAGACTTGAAGACACACCCTGAATAGGGCCACGCCTTCTATTGGAGGCCTATATAAGCATATGAAGAAGGAGACTTTGTGTCTTTGCCTGCCTGCTCTCATCTTACTAGCAAGCCCATTTCTTCACTGGCATTAGACTCTACTTCAGAATACCAGCATATACTGAAGAAAACCTGAGACTTCACACCTCGTGGACTAAGTAAGTACTGACTGTAGTCATTGTTATATTAGTTGAATTTATGTTATTCTCATAAATCCTCTTTCTATTTATATAAAGGAATTAATTCTGTATGTTCAATAAACACACACAGAAATACACTCAGAGAGAGGGAGAAAGAGAGAGAGAAGACAGAGAGGGGGGAAGAGAGACACAGAGAACCAGAGACAGTTACACAGAGACAGAGAGAGAAAAACAGCAGAGAGAAAGAATTTAGGAGAAATCTAAAATAAAATTTAAAGGGTATATATAATTGTATGTATCAGGATGAAGAGTCAATAAATGCTAGTTCTTCTTTTCAGATCAATGTTAACCTCCAAACTACCACCAACAGAAATGTCAGGGGACATGGAAGCCAAGAGCTGGGGCTCCACACAGATCAGTGTAAAAAACATCTGCTATGAGTGGACCATTAGCAACTTCTCATTTTGCATGGATGGAATTCAGAAAGAGATTAGAAGCCCAGAGTTCTCATTAGAGGACAATGAGGAAGTGGCATGGTGTTTGAGAGTATACCCAAATGGAGTTGATAAAGAAAGCAAAGATTACCTGTCAGTTGACCTGGGATTGCTCAGCTGTCCCGTGTGCCCAGTTTGGGCAAAGTTTGAGTTCTGGATCATAAATTCCCAAGGAGAGAAATGTCAAAGTAGGAAGAACCCCAGTGTTGTAAGCTTTTGGCAATACCAACACAGGGGATTCAAAGAGTTCATCCTTCGAGATTTCCTCCTCTCCCATCATCATTTACTTCTCCCTGAAGACCAGCTCACCATCTGCTGCAAGGTGAGCATAGCGGGAGCCATCTTTAGCGTGCCTGGACAGAACATGACACCTGCAATCAAGGATCCAAGGCATGTGTTGGCAGATGACCTAGGGAAGCTTTGGGAGAATTCCATCTTCACAGACTGCTCCCTATTGGTAGGTGGCCATGAATTCAGGGCTCACAAGGCCATCCTAACAGCTCGCTCTCCAGTTTTCAGAGCCATGTTTGAACATAAAATGCAGGAGAGACTAAAGAACCTCGTTGAGATTCATGACTTGGATCCCCAAGTCTTCCAGGAGATGATGGGTTTCATCTACACATGGAAGGCACCAAACCTCAAGAGCTACTCCATGGCCTCTGGTCTGCTGGCAGCTGCTGACAGGTATGGCCTGGAGGGCTTGAAGGCCATGTGTGAGGATGCCCTCTGCAGGATCCTCTCTGTGGAGAATGCTGCAAACATTCTCATCCTGGCTGACCTCCACAGCACACAGTGGCTGAAGACTCAGGCCCTGGATTTCATCACAGATTTTGCCTATGAGGTCTCTAAGACCTCAGGGTGGAAGTCATTGGTGGAGTCACATCCCCCCTTGGTGGCTGAAGCCTTCTGCTCCCTGGCTTCTGCACAGTGTCCTTCTTTGGAGCCATGATTTAAATGCCTAAAGTGATCTCAGAAGATAGACAGCTGTGACCTGCACCTCTTCTGCAACAGCAACAACCAGCTTTTTTACCAATGACTTCTGCTTAGACAATGGTATTGAGGGAGCATTTGCACTTTATCAGAGGAATGGCAGCATGGTGGCTCAGGATTTAAAACACCTGCAATATATTATACATACTGAAATGGAAGGTGTGCAATAGGCAGAACTGCAGTCTGGGACACTCTACATGACATCTATGATGTTAATGTTCCTGTTTGAATTTGTCTGATTGTTTGAAAACTGATTCAATTTAGAGCTGGCCCTAGGCAGAGAACAACTGTGTTTCTTTGGAGAAACACTTCTGCCTTGGACTGAACAGAAGAGATGACTGTGGCCATTGGCAAGGAGAAATCAACCATGATTGCTTCCTCATCAGAGAAGGAAAGACAATGAAGAGTTTCTGTTTAAACATTCAAGGTTCAGGGAACTCGGCTGCAAAAGCAATTACTGCTCTCTCAGAGAACTCTAGCTAAGTTTGCAGCACACATAGGAGAGTTTTCCACCACCTGAAAGTGGTGAATCAGAGGATCTGAGGCCCTCCTCTTGTCTCCATGGCCACAAAGAACTCTGTAGACAAAACCTTAACCAAATAAAATACAAGATGAATAAAACTTTTGAAATCAGTCTATGGTTTCCAGAGATGTTTATTTCAGAGAAGTAACATGTAGACCAAGCAGCCTAGCTAGCTGTGGATGTTTGAACAGAGCCCTCACTCTCCTACCAATATTAGAAACCCTTGGTCTTTTTCCTTGGAATTTAATGTTGGAAAATGAGAACTCCACCCTCACGCTCTTATGACGACTGAGAAGACTATGCCATAGTAGAGGGAGTCTAATCCTTCTGGGAGAGATGTGTTTGTGGATCAAGGCATGCAAAATCTATTAAATGTTTTGAAAACATCCAAAGGGATTTATTCATTACAGATTTGCAGGCCTGTATACCTGTTGAGGGAGAACCGGCTGGGGAAGGAGCAGAGGTACAAGTCCTTGGTCCAGAACACCAACTAAAACAAACCAGATGATAGATAACCCAGTGACCTGGAGTAAAACACCAGTAAAATACTACTGGTCTTCTTTAAAAAGGGTAAAATATCTTCCAATAATCCTTTAATCTTAATAATCTCCTTAATTAATACCTTATTCACTCATCAGAGAAGCTTCCTCCTGCAGCAGACTGGAACAAATACAGAGATTAACACCCAGACATTATGCAGAGACAGACAGAGACAGAGACATTGGAGAGACAGAGACAAAGAAAGATCTTCATACACACAACTGTAAATGAGATGTTTCCCTTAAATCCATGCCCTCATAGTTCAGAGAGCCCTAAGGAAGATGATCAGAAGCAGGGAGGGAGACACAGGGAATGGAGATTCCCGGGAAGACAACACCCTTTGAATCCCCTTTAACTCACAGACACTGAGGCAGCAGTCCCATGGCCTCCATGGATCTGTACCAGCTGTCCTTTTCTGATGACAGACAGAAATGTAGAGAATCCATATGGGAAAGGACGTGGGAAAGAACTAGAAGAATTGAGGGAAACACTGCTCACTCAGATTATAGAGTATTAATAAAGAATTCATGCTTAATTAAAGAAGGAGGAGGAGGAGCAGATGCCTGGGGAGAAAATATAGTAGTTTTCCAAAACTTTCAGAATGAGATAAGAAGTGTTTCTAAGTAGAGCCCCTCTGGTTATGTTTTAGTGCAATGTCATTAGGGACATTAAATTCAGTGGTAACCAAATATCAGGAAGAGAGAATAAAATACATAAACGTGCCCTTTTTGCTCATATTCTTGGTGTCTTAGTCAGGGTTTCTATTCCTGCACAAACATTATGACCAAGAAGCAAGTTTGGAAGGAAAGGGTTTATTCAGCTTACACTGCTGCATTGCTGTTCATCACAAAAGGAAGTCAGGACTGGAACTCAAACAGGTCAGGAAGAAGGAGCTGATGCAGAGGCCATGAATAGATGTTCCTTACTGGCTTGCTCCCCTGGTGGTACCACCCACAAGGGGCCCTCCCCACTTGATCACTAATTGAGAAAATGCCCCACAGCTGGATCTCATGGAGGCACTTCCCCAACTGAAGCTCCTTTCTCTGTGATAACTCCAGTCTGTGTCAAGTTGACACACAAAACCAGCCAGTACACTTGGCTGGTTCTCCCAATTCTGAGCAAAACCTTATCTCCCTCCTGTGGATCTCTATTGCCTCAATCAATGTTTTAGAAAAATGGTTTACTTCATGTTTAGAGTGTTGTTTCTGCATGCCTATCTGCATGTGTGCTACCCACAGAATCCAGAGGAAGGCACTAGATCCCATGAGACTGACAGCTAGACTTTTGTGAGTTGCCCATTGCTACTAGGAATGAAACCTGGTTCTATTGACTGGCAGCCAGAGCACCAAGTGCTCAGTCATCTCCTCAGGCCCTGTCCCATTTGATTCTGATTACACACCTGTGGTTGTCCTCAGCATGAGGTCGAGTTGAAGGGAAACTTGACAAGTGAATTCTGAGGAATCTGGGATACAGAGCTAACAGACCACAATCTCTTCTTTCAGGTTCATCCTCTCAGCATCAGTCTTTGGAATGAGGAATTCAGCCTCTGTCCCTATAGTTTCTCCATCTTCCCACACAGTTGTGTCCACACCATTCCCTGACTATTACTAATATTGAGAAGTTTGGGAGTCCATGAAAATATTTTATTGTCTCCTCTATTGGAAATTTTTGCAGGTTTTTGTATCTGCTGACTAGCTCTATCTTGTGTTATTGGAATTAAGAAAAAATACCATTCTGGCATAATAAATTACATTATACTGTGTAATTTAAAACCATGGAATTTATTCCTACAGTGTGAAGGTCAGGAAGGATCAACACATGCATTTCTTCATAAATGATACCTGCTCTAGGGATATAATGGTAGAAGAGCCAATTGGCAAGGACCTCCTCACTTCCTTTATACTCTTTTACTCTTTATATGGTAGAAGCTCGACAGTCAAGGCAGGCCTCAAAGCCATGGTTAAGCAGGACTTTCTCAATCTCCAAATCCTTGCTTGATCAGAAACATGTAGGGATTCCTGGATTGAATTTTTGTATGAGAGTACTTTCCTATTCCTAAGGATTAGCATATCACAAAATCACCTTACAGAGGCCCTGCTTTTCTTTCTTTTTATTGAAAATGAGTTTTCCACACAAAATATTCAGATTACAATTTGCCTTTCCCCATCTCCTTCCAGTCCCTCCCCATCTCACTACTCACTGTACTGCTCAGGTCTCACTGCTTCCAGTTAGATGACAAGCAGAAAAACAAAACCAGGATGAAAAACAAAGAAAACACACATGAAACTTACATGCACTTACACACAAATGCATAAAGTCAATAAAACACAAAATCATGAACCAAAACATAAAAGCAAAAGTGTAGAAAAATGACTAAACAAAGCATATGAGAGAAATTAAAAAGTACAATTCAGCATTTGTGTAGGCCATCAACTCCTTGAGAGTTGGCCTACTCTTAAATATTCTTTGTATAACCAGAGTAAATCTGCTGGAAAAATAATTTTTCATTTCCAGGCAGTTATGAGTTAGAGAGAACATCTCACTCAGGGATAGGAGATAGTATAAAATTCCCCGATTCAGCTCCGGCACCTCCTCTAGACCCATGCAGAGACATATGTCTACCCTCATGTTAATACAAATAACAATATTTGACTTCTTCCTTTCTAATTTGTATACCCTTGATCTGCTTCAGTGGTCTTATTGCTCAAAGACATCAAGTGTCCTATTTAATAGGTATATATACAGAGGAGACCACCTTTCCTTGTCTGGATTTTAGTGGAATTTTTCAAGTTTCTCTCCATTTAAGTTGATGTTGGTTGGCTATGGGCTTGCTCTAAACTGCCTTTTTTATATTCAGTTACATCCCTGTCTCTTGGGACTTTTGTCAAGAAGGATGTTGGATTTTGTCAAAGGCTTTTTCTGCATCTAATGTGATGATTGTGAGGCTGCTGTCTCTCAGTTTGTTCACCTGGTAGATTGAAGATCTAGTGCAGAAGTTCCTGTGCCAGCTGTACCAGCTACTCCTATACCAAGCAAGGTGGAGAACACCACAACAGGTGCAGCAACCCTTTTCACCTGGTGACCTACAGAGTCTAATTCATTGGGAATGCTTTCCCCTGTGTGGGAGGTTATTGGGGTAACTACTGTGCCAGGATACCAATATCAGATGATACATTTACAACTAGGGAATGTCTGCAAGGGGTAAGTCCTGATGCACAAGCCCACCTATCATCCTCTGGAAGCAAGAGGCACTCATATTCTTAATTGGTAGGAGTTACAATGAAATTGCAGAGATGTGAACGTTCTGAGGATAACTGATTCCCAATACAGAGGCTTTCTTCTGTTACTGAAGGGTGAGCTTACCTCTCTCTGAATGCTGCCATGTACACTGAGTACTTTCTGTAGTCTGTGAATAGTTTCCAGGGAGAGCTGTTCTATCATAGTAGGTGGGCTAGGCATTTAAGCATAACCAACAGTCCTATGTCAAATCAGGACAGGAGGAGTCAATTATCTGGAACAAGCTTTCATAAATGCAGGGGTCATGATTGTGGAGTGGGTTGTTGAGACAGGAAGCGAGTAAACTTAGTGACACTTATGTTAGGGTAGGTGTGGTCATAGGCAGAGGCTAGGGCCTGAAGTCCAGCCTTGCAAGGACTTTATTGGGCCCAATAGCCAGCCAGAACCTGTCTAACAACTTGTTGGATAGAGAAGAGAGTATTTCTATTGCTTACCCTGGAATCTGTATGCATACGTAACTCCTTTTTTTGTACATGCTCTACATCCCCAAATATAGCCTGAATCCCATCCAGTGGCCTGTTTTCTTCTTTCAGTGAAGCTGAGTGTCAGGTGGCTATAAGGTGAATATGCATGAGAGAAGCGTGAAGGTTTTTCTTCTTTTTTTCTTTTCTTTCATTGGATATTTTCTTTACTTACATTTCAAATGTTATCCACTTTCCAGTCTCCCCTCCGAAAACCCCCTATTCCATTCCCCTCCCCCTACCTCTATGAGAGTGCTCCCCTACCCATGCACCTACTCCTGCCTTCCTGACCAGGCATTCCCCTCTACTGGAGCATAAAACCCCCACAAGACCAAGAGCCACTTCTCCCAATGATTTCCAACAAGGCCATTCTAAGCTACATATGCAGCCAGAGCCATGGGTCCCTCCATTTGTATTCTTTTGTTGGTAGCCCAACTAGCTTGATGAAATCAGATTTTAGTGAGAGTCCCAGTAGAACCTGTGCTTTCATAACCCCACTGTGCACAGTAGTAGTCCGAAGCTCCTTCACAGACTCTCTGATGGACCTGATGCTCTGGGTGCATGTAAAAATATTGTTTTGACAGGTATTTTCTCACAGAGGGGTCTAACTGGTGATACAACAAATCTTCCAGGTCAAACTATAAAAATGGGAAGCAAGTTTCAGGTGGGGGCCATGTGGCTGGCCTGATGGATGAGATTGTTTGGTCAATGTTAACAATTATCCAAGTGAACATAAGAGCCTGATGAAGACGGTCTGTGATGGTTGTAAGATGTCAGCATAAAGGGAGCAGAATTAGGAATATTGAAGTAACAACTTCAGCAGATCAGTTGAGCATGGCATGACTTTCCATTGTTCTAGTGCTAATTCCTTGGGAACTTCCTCTCACTCCAGGCAGGCTGAACATGGGAACAGTGTATCCATGCCTGGATTCTATTCACTTTAACAGCTGAACAGCTATAGGAAGATGGGTGAGAAGGTCTTGTGATCCACTTGTTTGGTGCTTTACAGGACAGAAAAAAAAAACACATCAAATTTCCCACTATAAATCTTGGAATAGGATTGGGGAAATAGTAAGTGGGAAAGCAAAGGACAAGTTTTAATTCTGCCCTTACCCTTCTGTTACCATGGAAAGAGTGACACTTGTGTTAGCAGGGGTGCAAGCTGTACTTAAAGCCTGGGGCAGAGCATAGAGTTGGGTAGGGAGGCTAGAAGGGAAAGATCTGTGGCATCCACAAGATATAAAAAGAATGGTCAGTGAAGACTCCCACAGGTGGTGCAGTACAGAGGTTAATTGAGATTGTGGAATTAGGTGTGGTAGAACTTTAGTACAAGAAGTTCTGTAAGAAGTCTAGCTGGTATGAAGGCAGGCATGGCCTGGAGCCATGCTTCTCAAACTGTGGCTCCCTCATCCTCTGTGGTGGAGTAGTGACCATTTCATGGGGGTTGGATATCAGATATCCTCTATATCAGATCTTTATAGTATAATTCATACGGGAGCCACACTACAGTAATGAAGTAGCCAACAAGTTATTTAATGGTTCTGGTTGACCACAACAGGAAGAACGGTATTAAGGGGGCACAACACTGAGAAGATGAGAAACTACTGGCCTAGGGAATATGAATACATAATGAATAAATCTCTTTGAATGTTTTCAAAATTAATAAAAGATTTTTGCATGCTTTGACCAACAAACACTTCTCTCCCAGGAGGAGGAGACTTCCTCCACACTGGTCTACACTTCTTAGTCATCATAAGAGCATGATGATGGAGCTTTTAGCTAATGTAGATGCCAAGAAAAGACAATGGGTTTGTAATTCTGGTAATATAGTCTCCACGAATATCCACACCTGATCAGGGCTGATTGGACTATATGTGACTTCTCTGAACCTAAACATCTCTGGAATCCACAGACTGATTTCAAATGTTTTATTCATATTATATTTTATTGGGTTACGATTTTGTTTACAGAGTTGTTTGTGGCCATGAAGACCAGAGAAGGGCCTCAGATCCTCTGAATGACCAGTTACAGTTGGTTGAAAACTCTCCTGGGTGTGCTGGGAACTGAACCACAGTTCTCTGACAGAGCAGTAATTCCTTTTGCAGCTGAGTTCCCACAAACTGATCCTTTAAAAAGTCTTCATTGTCATTTAAGTCTCAGATAAATAAATATTCATGTTTGATATCTCCCTTTCTTTGGGCCCTGGTCATTTGTTCTGTTTGGATCAGTCCATACAGTTTCCCCCAATGAAATTCCTTTGGGCTGTGCTTATTTATGGTCAGCACCTACCTTGAATCCCAGTTTCCATCATGTCAGACAAAAACAAACAAGAACTTCAACAGGGCAGATATCATCTAGATTGTGTGAGACTCCTGTTCTGCCATTCACACCTGCAATTTTAACATAGTAGAGCTGTTTTAAATTCTGAGCCACCATGCTGCTTTCTTGAAGATGCAGTGTAAATGCTCCAGCAATACTGTACTCTAACCAGAAGTAATTGGTAACTATATTGGGTGCTGCCATTGGAAGACAGGTGATGGTCATATCTGACTAGCTCCTAAAATCTCTTTATGCCTTTGAGTGAGGGCTCAAAGAAAACATTCTGTGCAGAATCCAGGGAGTGGAAGGCTTCAGCCGCCAAATAGGGATGTGACTCCAACATTGCCTTCCACTCTGAGTTCTCAGAGACTTCAGAGAAATGAAGTGCAATGAAATCCAGGGCCTGAGTCTTCAGCCACTGTGTGCTGTGGAGGTCAGCCAGGATGAGAGTGTCTGCAGCTTTCTCCACAGAGAGTATCCTGAAGAGGGCATCCTCACACATGACCTTCAAGTCCTCCAGGCCATACTTGTCAGCAGCTGCCAGCACACCAGTGGCCATGGAGTTGCTGTTGAGGTGTGGTGTTTTTCCCCTGAGTAGATGAAGTACATCATCTGGAAGACCTGAGGGTCCAGTCATGGATCTCAACAATGTTCTTTAGGCTCTCCTGCATTTCATGTTCAAACATGGCTCTGAAAACTGGAGAACAAGCTGCTAGGATGGCGTGGTGAGCCCTGAATACATGGCCACCTACCAATAGGGTTCAGTCTTTGAAGAGAGATTTCTCCCACAGCTTTGCTAGGTCATCTCTCAACATCTGTCTTGGCTCCTTGATTGCAGGTGTCATGATCTGTCCAGGCATGCAAAGATGGCTCCTATTATGCTCACCTTGCAGCAGAGGCTGAGCTGGTCTTCAGGGACAAGCCATTGCTGATGGGAGAGGAGGAAACCTAGAAGGATGAACTTTTTGAATCCCCACTTTTTGTATTGCTGAAAGCTTACGACATTGGGGTTCTTCATACTTTGGCATTTCTCTCCTTGGGAATTTATGATCCAGAATTTGAACTTTGCCCAAACTGGGCTCTCTGGACAGCTGAGCAACCCCAGGTAAACTGACAGGTAATCTTTGCTTTCTTCATCAACCCCGTTTGGGTGTACTCTCAAACACCATGCTATTTCTTCATTGGCCTCTAATGAGAACACTGGGCTTGAAATCCTTTTCTGAATTCCCCGCATGCAAAATGAGAAGTTGCTTATAGTCCACTCATAGCAGATTTTTTTTTTACACTGATCTGTGTGGAGCCCCAGCTCTTTGTCTCCATGTCCCCTGAAATTTCTGCTGGAGGTAGTTTGAAGGTTAATCTTGACCTGAGAGAACACCAGAGGTTATTTACTCTTCATCCTATTGAACACGATTATAGGTATACTTTGGATTTTAGTTTCAATTTCCCTAAGTTCTCTCTCTCTCTCTCTCTCTCTCTCTCTCTCTCTCTCTCTCTCTCTCTCTCTCTCTCTCTCTCTCTCTCCCTCTCACTGTCTATCTCTCTGTCTCTCTCTGTCTCTCTCTCCCTCTCCGTCTCCCTCTCCGTCTCCCTTTTCCTCTCTCTCCCTCTCTCTCCGTCTCTCCCTCTCTTTTCCTCTCTCTCTCCCTTTCCCTTTACCTCCCTCTCTCTCCCTCTCTCTCCCTCTCTTTGCCTATCTCCCTCCCCCTCTTCCTCTCCCTCCATCTCTCCCTCTTTCCCTCTTCCCCCCTCTCTCTTTCCCCCAAACACTGGAATTTCTATGTGTGTGTATGTGTTTGAGTTTCGTGACTCTTAGGTCAGTGGCCACTAGTTGGGCTATTCTATCCACCTCTGGATAGGAAAGTCTGTAAAACTTTATATATTCTCATCTCAAGTGTGTTGTATTTTCAGGGTCCTATAGAGAATGTACAGAATGAATTCCTTTATGTAAATAGACAGAGAATATAGAAGAATAACATACAGGCTGAGGTCTAGCTAATATAACAATGACTACAGTCAGTATTTACTTATTCCACAAGGTGTGAAGTCTCAGGTGTTCTTCAGTATATACTGGAATTCTTAAGAAGAAGGGTCTAATGCCAGTGAAGGAATGGGCTTGCTATTTAGATGAGAGCAGGAAGCCAAAGAAAAAAGCTTCCTTCTTCTTTATGCTTATTGTGGGCCTCCAGTAGAAGGTGTGGCCTAGTTAAGGGAATGTCTTCTAGTCTGAAGATCTGGATTAAAGGTGTGTGTTTTTCTGCCTCAAGACTCAGATTAAAGGTGTATGTTTTTCTCAGATTAAATGTGTATGTTTTTTCTGACAAGAAGAATCTGCATTTGAACTGAATCTACCTACTTCAACTTAAGAAAAAAAATTCGCAGGGCACTGGGGGCACACGCCTTTAATCCCAATATTTGGGAGGCAGAGGCAGGCAGATTTCTGAGTTCAAGGCCAGCCTTGTCTACAAAGTGAGTTCCAGGACAGCCATGGCTACACAGAGAAACACTGTCTTGAAAAAAAGCAAAAGAAAAAAATTTAAAAGGCATGCCTTCCACTTTAGTATGTCCACAAGTAGTGCAGACTAGAACAATAACCATCAACAATATACTTTGCTTACTAGGGACAATCTTGCATAAATAAAGAGATGATGTAAATCTCTGCACAGATACGATTTACCCATGCACTGGTCTTACAAATGCTATCATAAACATGATCAGGGAAGGGGTGCTTTCCTTAACTGCTCAGGAGTCTGAGTGTTCACAAAATGTAAAGCATGTGGAAGAGCTCCTGTATGGTGGGCAGGATCAGAGCCCCAAACCTCTGAAGATGGCTCTATTCTTTCCTGTGTTTTATTCCATTTACACTTTGTACTTCCCCTCAGGGTCTTCAGGGCCCCCTTACCTCCTTCCTCTGAAACTATCTGTTTTAGGCATCTCCTACATTCTTCTGATTTTTCCTTGACTGCCAACAGACTTTTTGATGGGTCTGGAGTCTGTTGCTTCTGGCCACTTAACTTTTTTCTCTTTTGTAGTCCTCTTTTATTAAATACTCTCTCTGCCACTATCACTAAATCTCTCAAACACCTTTCCCTAACCTCTAGACCCTCTGCAGGTTTTTTTAAATATGCTGCCTAATTAATAAAAGCTAGATCAAAAGCTGTCTTTGCTTCTGCTTTCTGTGGGGGTGTGTTTTAATTACAAATTCCACATTATTCATTGATACAATTTAGCTAACAAGAATAGTTATCCAGCATCAGAAACTTGAACACCAAAAACTAAGACTAGAGAACACAGATATTCCTGATGTATGGTCAGATTTTTGAAATTCAGACTCCATTTTTAAAAAATCTGTTCAAATTAATATCCTGGCACCTAGCATTAGTTTCCAAGATGCCCCTCAACAAAACCTGAGCCTAGCTTCACTCTCTAAGCCAATCTCTAATAAGGCCAGCATCTTCAATTGGCACCCTCAACAAGACCAGGTTATTCCAACAACACACCTGCAACCCCAGATTACAAAACCACCACCTGCCTAATGACCATCAATGCAGAGGGGAACAGAAGTTAAGTTTATGTTAGCCAGGTGGTGGTGGAGCATGCCTTTAACCACAGCATTTGTGAGAAGGAGACAAGCAGATTTCTGAGTTCGAGGCCAGCCTGGTCTACAAACTGAGTTCCAGGACATCCAGGACTACACAGAGAAGCCCTGTCTGGAGGAACAGGGAGAGAGAAGAAGGCTTATGGGGCTTGCAGGGAGTGGGGACCCAGAAAAGGGGAAATCATTTGAAATGTAAATAAAGAATACATCGAATAAAAAAAAAGAAAGAAAAAAATAAGTGCCCAAAAGATCAACTCTGAAGCTAAAGTCAGAGGTGTCCTTCTGAAAATGATATTCAAGAGACAGAAGCAGAAGAACCTAAACTGAACTGGTACCCTAGGATACACACTAGGGCTGTTTTGGGAAAATAAGTTTATTTTAATTGATGTCATTCTTCATAACTAAGTTAATATCTAAAACAAACACAAAAACTATAATGAAAAAAAATGACACAGGTTGAGCTATTATTAAAAAAAAAAAAAAAAAAAAAAAAAAAAAAAAACATTTGAGCTATCTGTACCATGGAGCTTGGGATGCTCCACAGCCGTCTGTGCACAGGTCCCACCAGAAGAGAGCTGGGCTCCCGGGAGTGCTGGCACAGGCTTACAGGCCCACAGGAAGTACAAGCTCCAGGTAGGAACACAGAAACAACAGAACCATGTAACACCAAAAATAACAAGATGGTGAAAGTCAAGCCCAAGAACCCTACCAACAAAAACCAAGGCTACTTAGCATCATCAGAAGCCAGTTCTCCCAGCACAGCAAGTTCTGGATAACCAAATATACCACAGATCAAGATTTGAATTTAAAATCACATTGCATGATGCTGATAGAGGACTTCAAGACCAACTCACTGATAAGTGGATATTAGCCTAGAAGCTCAGAATACCCAAAATACAATTCAAAGACCACATGAAGCTCAAGAAGAAAGAAGACCAAAGTGTTGCTACATTGATTCTTCTTAGAAGGGGTACAAAATACCCATGGGAAGAAATACAAAGTGTGGAGCAGAGAGTAAAAGAATGGATATCCATAGACTTCCCCACCTGTGGCAGGGGCATCCCATATGCAGTTAACAAACCCAGACACTATTGTGGATGCCAATAAGTGCTTGCTGACAGGAGCCAGATATAACTCTCTTCTGAGAGGCTTTGCCAGTGCCTGACAAATACAGAGGGGGATGCACACACATCCCAACATTGAAATGAGCAAAGGGTTTCAATGGAGGAACTAGCTAAAGGACCCAAGGTGTTGAAAGTGTTTGCAACCCCATAGGATGAACAAAAATACGAACCAACCAGTAATCCCAGAGTTCTCAGGGACTTAAGCACAAATGAGAGAGTACACATGGAAGAAACGATGACTCCAGACACATGGGTAACAGAGGATAGCCTGAACAGACATCAATGAGAGGAGAGACCCTTGGACCCTTGAAGGCTCATTGCCTCAGAGTACCCCTACCAGGTCAGGGAAGCTGGAGTGGGTGGGTTAGTGAGCAGAGGGAGGGGATGGGATAGAGGTTTTCAGAGGGGCATTGAGCAAAGAGGACATTTGAAATGTAAATAAAGAAGATATTTAAGTAAAATTGAAAAAAAAATAATGGCAAAAAAGCCAGAACACAAAACCTGGGCTCACTCACTCTGCTGCAATCCACGCTGGAAGCCAATGTTTTGACATGGTTCACCTGACAATCTACTCCATCTACCAGCTTCTGGAGGTCATGGAGGAGCCACTCCTATGATGTTTCAGAAAGCAGAATCCTTGAACCAGAACATTGATTACTTGCAGTGAAAATTTGCATGTAATGCTGTTTGGGCAGAACACACACACACAGACACACATACGCTACTAATGCTATGTTTTCCATGCAGACAGGAGGCTAGCATGGCTGTCCTCTCAGAGGCTCTACCAACAGCTAACTGAAATGCAGTTACAGCTAAGCATTGGATTGTAGTAGGGGAACCCTATGGATGAGTTAGGCGAAGGATTAAAGGAACTAAAGGAGATGGCAACTCTAAAAAAAATGACCAGTATCACCTAATCTGGACTTTCAGGGGCCACCAGAGACTAAGCCACCAACCAGTGAGCATACATGAACTTGTCTGATGCCCCAAGAACAAATGAAGTACAGGCATACCTTGTCTGGCCTCAGTGGAAGAGGATGTGCCTAATCCTATAGAGACTTAATGCCCCAGGGAGGGGGAATGCATGGGGAGCACCCTCTCAGAGGCCAAGGAGATGGGGGAGGGCTGAAAAACTGTGAGGGGAGCACTGCAGTGAGGCAGAATTTCAGATGAAAATTAATAAAATAAAAATTGAAAAAAGGATAATCCAGCCAGGCAGTGGTGCCACACACCTTTAATCCCAGCATTTGGGAGGCAGAGACAGGCAGATTTCAGAGTTTGAGGCCAGCCTGGTCTACAAAGTGAGTTCCAGGACAGCCAGGGCTACACAGAGAAACCCTGTCTCAAAAAACCAGATAAACACACACACACACACACACACACAGAGAGAGAGAGAGAGAGAGAGAGAGAGAGAGAGAGAGAGAGACAGAGACAGAGACAGAGACAGAGACAGAGAGACAGAGAGAGAGACAGAGAGACAGAGAGACAGAGAGAAACAGAAAGAGAAGCATTTAGGATATTCCAGAACCATTGTTCTAATTGGCTCTGAAGAAGGATTTCCTCGGAGGGAAGTACAAGACTACCACCGACCAAATTGGGAGGAGTGATCACAAGGTCTGTGCTTCTGATTGGAATAACACACAGGAAAGAAGAAAGCCATCTTCAGAGTTTTGGGGCTCTGATTCCTGACCACCATACAGGAGCTCTTCTACATGCCCTCCATTTGGTGAACACTCAGACTCTTGACCAGTTAAGGAAAACATCCCTTCCCTGATCAGGTTTATGGCAGAAATCAGTGTAAAAACCAGCACAGGAGTAAATAATAGCTTTGCAGATATTGACATGATACCTTCATTTATGGAAGTCTGAAGTATCAGTAAGCAAAGTACCCTGGTGATGGCTCTTCTTGTCTAGACTACCTGTGGACTCATGTAACATATAAAATGGAGGGATCATCTTTTAAAAGCTTGTTTTGCTTAAATTGAAATAGATAGATCCAGTTCAAACACAGATTCTTAGGGTTGAAAATCACACACCTTTAATCTGAGTCTTCAGGCAGTAAAACAAACACCTTTAATCCAGAAGCTGAGACGTGAAGACACATCCTTAATAGGGCCACGCCTTCTACTGGAGGCCTATATAAGCATATGAAGAAGTAGACTTTGTGTCTTTGCCTGCCTGCTCTCATCTTACTAGCGAGCCCATTTCTTCACTGGCATTAGACTCTACTTCAGAATACCAGCATATACTGAAGAAAACCTGAGACTTCAAACCTCGTGGACTAAGTAAGTACTGACTGTAGTCATTGTTATATTAGTTGAATTTATGTTGTTCTCATATATCCTCTTTCTATTTATATAAAGGAATTAATTCTGTATGTTCAATAAACACACACAGATATATACTCAGAGAGAGAGAGAAAGAGAGAGAGAAGACAGAGAGGGGGGAAGAGAGACACAGAGAACCAGAGACAGTTACACAGAGACAGAGAGAAAAACAGCAGAGAGAAAGAATTTAGGAGAAATCTAAAATAAAATCTAAAGAGTATATATAATTGTATGTATCAGGATGAAGAATCAATAAATGCTAGTTCTTCTTTTCAGATCAATGTTAACCTCCAAACTACCGCCAACAGAAATGTCAGGGGACATGGAAGCCAAGGGCTCCACACAGATCAGTGTAAAAAACATCTGCTATGAGTGGACCATTAGCAACTTCTCATTTTGCATGGATGGAATTCAGAAAGAGATTAGAAGCCCAGAGTTCTCATTAGAGGACAATGAGGAAGTGGCATGGTGTTTGAGAGTATACCCAAATGGAGTTGATAAAGAAAGCAAAGATTACCTGTCAGTTGACCTGGGATTGCTCAGCTGTCCCGTGTGCCCAGTTTGGGCAAAGTTTGAGTTCTGGATCATAAATTCCCAAGGAGAGAAATGTCAAAGTAGGAAGAACCCCAGTGTTGTAAGCTTTTGGCAATACCAACACAGGGGATTCAAAGAGTTCATCCTTCGAGATTTCCTCCTCTCCCATCAGCATTTACTTCTCCCTGAAGACCAGCTCACCATCTGCTGCAAGATGAGCATAGCGGGAGCCATCTTCAGCATGCCTGGACAGAACATGACACCTGCAATCAAGGATCCAAGGCATGTGTTGGCAGAAGACCTAGGGAAGCTTTGGGAGAATTCCATCTTCACAGACTGCTCCCTATTGGTGGGTGGCCATGAATTCAGGGCTCACAAGGCCATCCTAGCAGCTCGCTCTCCAGTTTTCAGAGCCATGTTTGAACATGAAATGCAGGAGAGACTAAAAAACCTCGTTGAGATTCATGACTTGGATCCCCAAGTCTTCCAGGAGATGATGGGCTTCATCTACACATGGAAGGCACCAAACCTCAATAGCTACTCCATGGCCTCTGGTCTGCTGGCAGCTGCTGACAGGTATGGCCTGGACGGCTTGAAGGCCATGTGTGAGGATGCCCTCTGCAGGATCCTCTCTGTGGAGAATGCTGCAAACAT
This sequence comes from Apodemus sylvaticus, assembly GCF_947179515.1. Classification (NCBI taxonomy): domain Eukaryota; kingdom Metazoa; phylum Chordata; class Mammalia; order Rodentia; family Muridae; genus Apodemus; species Apodemus sylvaticus. The sequence goes on from NC_067475.1 coordinate 70,417,470, forward strand.
TCTCATCCTGGCTGACCTCCACAGCACACAGTGGCTGAAGACTCAGGCCCTGGATTTCATTACAGATTTTGCCTATGAGGTCTCTAAGACCTCAGGGTGGAAGTCATTGGTGGAGTCACATCCCCCCTTGGTGGCTGAAGCCTTCTGCTCCCTGGCTTCTGCACAGTGTCCTTCTTTGGAGCCATGATTTAAATGCCTAAAGTGATCTCAGAAGATGGACAGCTGTGACCTGCACCTCTTCTGCAACAGCAACAACCAGCTTTTTTACCAATGACTTCTGCTTAGACAATGGTATTGAGGGAGCATTTGCACTTTATCAGAGGAATGGCAGCATGGTGGCTCAGGATTTAAAACACCTGCAATATATTATACATACTGAAATGGTAGGTGAGCAATAGGCAGTACTGCAGTCTGGGACACTCTACATGACATCTATGATGTTAATGTTCCTGTTTGAATTTGTCTGATTGTTTGAAAACTGATTCAATTTAGAGCTGGCCCTAGGCAGAGAACAACTGTGTTTCTTTGGAGAAACACTTCTGCCTTGGACTGAACAGAAGAGATGACTGTGGCCATTTGCAAGGAGAAATCAACCATGATTGCTTCCTCATCAGTGAAGGAAAGACAATGAAGAGTTTCTTTTTAAACATTCAAGGTTCAGGGAACTCGGCTTCAAAAGCAATTACTGCTCTCTCAGAGATCTCTTGCTAAGTTCGCTACACACACAGGAGAGTTTTTCACCACCTGAAACTGGTGAATCAGAGATCTGAGGCCCTCCTCTTGTCTCCATGGCCACAAAGAACTCTGTAGACAAAACCTTAACCAAATAAAATACAAGATGAATAAAACTTTTGAAATCAGTCTGTTGTTTCCAGAGATGTTTATTTCAGAGAAGTAACATGTAGACCAAGCAGCCTAGCTCAGCTGTGGATGTTTGAACAGAGCCCTCACTCTCCTACCAATATTAGAAACCCTTGGTCTTTTTCCTTGGAATTTAATGTTGGAAAATGAGAACTCCACCCTCATGCTCTTATGACGACTGAGAAGACTATGCCATAGTAGAGGGAGTCTAATCCTTCTGGGAGAGATGTGTTTGTGGATTAAGGCATGCAAAATCTATTAAATGTTTTGAAAACATCCAAAGGGATTTATTCATTACAGATTTGCAGGCCTGTATACCTGTTGAGGGAGAACCGGCTGGGGAAGGAGCAGAGGTACAAGTCCTTGGTCCAGAACACCAACTAAAACAAACCAGATGATAGATAACCCAGTGAACTGGAGTAAAACACCTGTAAAATACTACTGGTCTTCTTTAAAAAGGGTAAAATATCTTCCAATAATCCTTTAATCTTAATAATCTCCTTAATTAATACCTTATTCACTCATCAGAGAAGCTTCCTCCTGCAGCAGACTGGAACAAATACAGAGATTAACACCCAGACATTATGCAGAGAGAGACAGAGACAGAGACATTGGAGAGACAGAGACAAAGAAAGATCTTCATACACACAACTGTAAATGAGATGTTTCCCTTAAATCCATGCCCTCATAGTTCAGAGAGCCCTGAGGAAGATGATCAGAAGCAGGGAGGGAGACAGGGAATGGAGATTCTCGGGAAGACAATGCCCTTTGAATCCCCTTTAACTCACAGACACTGAGGCAGCAGTCCCATGGCGTCCATGGATCTGTACCAGCTGTCCTTTTCTGATGACAGACAGAAATGTAGAGGATCCATATGGGAAAGGACGTGGGAAAGAACTAGAAGAATTGAGGGAAACACTGCTCACTCAGATTATACAGTATTAATAAAGAATTCATGCTTAATTAAAGAAGGAGGAGGAGGAGCAGATGCCTGGGGAGAAAAAATAGTAGTTTTCCAAAACTTTCAGAATGAGATAAGAAGTGTTTCTAAGTAGATCCCCTCTGGTTATGTTTTAGTGCAATGCCATTAGGGACATTAAATTAAGTGGTAACCAAATATCAGGAAGAGAGAATAAAATAAAATACATAAACGTACCCTTTTTGCTCATATTCTTGGTGTCTTAGTCAGGGTTTCTATTCCTGCACAAACATTATGACCAAGAAGCAAGCTTGGAAGGAAAGGGTTTATTCAGCTTACACTGCTGCATTGCTGTTCATCACAAAAGGAAGTCAGGACTGGAACTCAAACAGGTTAGGAAGCAGGAGCTGATGCAGAGGCCCTGAATAGATGTTCCTTACTGGCTTGCTCCCCCTGGCTTGCGCAGCCTGCTCTCTTATTGAACCCAAGAATACCAGCCCAGTGGTGGTACCACCCAAAAGGGGCCCTCCCCACTTGATCACTAATTGAGAAAATGCCCCACAGCTGGATCTCATGGAGGCACTTCCCCAACTGAAGCTCCTTTCTCTGTGATAACTCCAGTCTGTGTCAAGTTGACACACAAAACCAGCCAGTACACTTGGCTGGTTCTCCCAATTCTGAGCAAAACCTTATCTCCCTCCTGTGGATCTCTATTGCCTCAATCAATGTTTTAGAAAAATGGTTTACTTCATGTTTAGAGTGTTGTTTCTGCATGCCTATCTGCATGTGTGCTACCCACAGAATCCAGAGGAAGGCACTAGATCCCATGAGACTGACAGCTAGACTTTTGTGAGTTGCCCATTGCTACTAGGAATGAAACCTGGTTCTATTGACTGGCAGCCAGAGCACCAAGTGCTCAGTCATCTCCTCAGGCCCTGTCCCATTTGATTCTGATTACACACCTGTGGTTGTCCTCAGCATGAGGTCGAGTTGAAGGGAAACTTGACAAGTGAATTCTGAGGAATCTGGGATACAGAGCTAACAGACCACAATCTCTTCTTTCAGGTTCATCCTCTCAGCATCAGTCTTTGGAATGAGGAATTCAGCCTCTGTCCCTATAGTTTCTCCATCTTCCCACACAGTTGTGTCCACACCATTCCCTGACTATTACTAATATTGAGAAGTTTGGGAGTCCATGAAAATATTTTATTGTCTCCTCTATTGGAAATTTTTGCAGGTTTTTGTATCTGCTGACTAGCTCTATCTTGTGTTATTGGAATTAAGAAAAAATACCATTCTGGCATAATAAATTACATTATACTGTGTAATTTAAAACCATGGAATTTATTCCTACAGTGTGAAGGTCAGGAAGGATCAACACATGCATTTCTTCATAAATGATACCTGCTCTAGGGATATAATGGTAGAAGAGCCAATTGGCAAGGACCTCCTCACTTCCTTTATACTCTTTTACTCTTTATATGGTAGAAGCTCGACAGTCAAGGCAGGCCTCAAAGCCATGGTTAAGCAGGACTTTCTCAATCTCCAAATCCTTGCTCGATCAGAAACATGTTGGGATTCCTGGATTGAATTTTTGTATGAGAGTACTTTCCTATTCCTAAGGATTAGCATATCACAAAATCACCTTACAGAGGCCCTGCTTTTCTTTCTTCTTTATTGAAAATGAGTTTTCCACACAAAATATTCAGATTACAATTTGCCTTTCCCCATCTCCTTCCAGTCCCTCCCCATCTCACTACTCACTGTACTGCTCAGGTCTCACTCCTTTCAGTTAGATGACAAGCAGAAAAACAAAACCAGGATGAAAAACAAAGAAAACACACATGAAACATACATGCACTTACACACAAATGCATAAAGTCAATAAAACACAAAATCATGAACCAAAACATAAAAGCAAAAGTGTAGAAAAATGACTAAACAAAGCATATGAGAGAAATTAAAAAGTACAATTCAGCATTTGTGTAGGCCATCAACTCCTTGAGAGTTGGCCTACTCTTAAATATTCTTTGTATAACCAGAGTAAATCTGCTGGAAAAATAATTTTTCATTTCCAGGCAGTTATGAGTTAGAGAGAACATCTCACTCAGGGATAGGAGATAGTATAAAATTCCCCGATTCAGCTCCGGCACCTCCTCTAGACCCATGCAGAGACATATGTCTACCCTCATGTTAATACAAATAACAATATTTGACTTCTTCCTTTCTAATTTGTATACCCTTGATCTGCTTCAGTGGTCTTATTGCTCAAAGACATCAAGTGCCCTATTTAATAGGTATATATACAGAGGAGACCACCTTACCTTGTCTGGATTTTAGTGGACTTTTTCAAGTTTCTCTCCATTTAAGTTGATGTTGGTTGGCTATGGGCTTGCTCTAAACTGCCTTTTTTATATTCAGTTACATCCCTGTCTCTTGGGACTTTTGTCAAGAAGGATGTTGGATTTTGTCAAAGGCTTTTTCTGCATCTAATGTGATGATTGTGAGGCTGCTGTCTCTCAGTTTGTTCACCTGGTAGATTGAAGATCTAGTGCAGAAGTTCCTGTGCCAGCTGTACCAGCTACTCCTATACCAAGCAAGGTGGAGAACACCACAACAGGTGCAGCAACCCTTTTCACCTGGTGACCTACAGAGTCTAATTCATTGGGAATGCTTTCCCCTGTGTGGGAGGTTATTGGGGTAACTACTGTGCCAGGATACCAATATCAGATGATACATTTACAACTAGGGAATGTCTGCAAGGGGTAAGTCCTGATGCACAAGCCCACCTATCATCCTCTGGAAGCAAGAGGCACTCATATTCTTAATTGGTAGGAGTTACAATGAAATTGCAGAGATGTGAACGTTCTGAGGATAACTGATTCCCAATACAGAGGCTTTCTTCTGTTACTGAAGGGTGAGCTTACCTCTCTCTGAATGCTGCCATGTACACTGAGTACTTTCTGTAGTCTGTGAATAGTTTCCAGGGAGAGCTGTTCTATCATAGTAGGTGGGCTAGGCATTTAAGCATAACCAACAGTCCTATGTCAAATCAGGACAGGAGGAGTCAATTATCTGGAACAAGCTTTCATAAATGCAGGGGTCATGATTGTGGAGTGGGTTGTTGAGACAGGAAGCGAGTAAACTTAGTGACACTTATGTTAGGGTAGGTGTGGTCATAGGCAGAGGCTAGGGCCTGAAGTCCAGCCTTGCAAGGACTTTATTGGGCCCAATAGCCAGCCAGAACCTGTCTAACAACTTGTTGGATAGAGAAGAGAGTATTTCTATTGCTTACCCTGGAATCTGTATGCATACGTAACTCCTTTTTTTGTACATGCTCTACATCCCCAAATATAGTCTGAATCCCATCCAGTGGCCTGTTTTCTTCTTTCAGTGAAGCTGAGTGTCAGGTGGCTATAAGGTGAATATGCATGAGAGAAGCGTGAAGGTTTTTCTTCTTTTTTTCTTTTCTTTCATTGGATATTTTCTTTACTTACATTTCAAATGTTATCCACTTTCCAGTCTCCCCTCCGAAAACCCCCTATTCCATTCCCCTCCCCCTACCTCTATGAGAGTGCTCCCCTACCCATGCACCTACTCCTGCCTTCCTGACCAGGCATTCCCCTCTACTGGAGCATAAAACCCCCACAAGACCAAGAGCCACTTCTCCCAATGATTTCCAACAAGGCCATTCTAAGCTACATATGCAGCCAGAGCCATGGGTCCCTCCATTTGTATTCTTTTGTTGGTAGCCCAACTAGCTTGATGAAATCAGATTTTAGTGAGAGTCCCAGTAGAACCTGTGCTTTCATAACCCCACTGTGCACAGTAGTAGTCCGAAGCTCCTTCACAGACTCTCTGATGGACCTGATGCTCTGGGTGCATGTAAAAATATTGTTTTGACAGGTATTTTCTCACAGAGGGGTCTAACTGGTGATACAACAAATCTTCCAGGTCAAACTATAAAAATGGGAAGCAAGTTTCAGGTGGGGGCCATGTGGCTGGCCTGATGGATGAGATTGTTTGGTCAATGTTAACAATTATCCAAGTGAACATAAGAGCCTGATGAAGACGGTCTGTGATGGTTGTAAGATGTCAGCATAAAGGGAGCAGAATTAGGAATATTGAAGTAACAACTTCAGCAGATCAGCTGAGCGTGGCATGACTTTCCATTGTTCTAGTGCTAATTCCTTGGGAACTTCCTCTCACTCCAGGCAGGCTGAACATGGGAACAGTGTATCCATGCCTGGATTCTATTCACTTTAACAGCTGAACAGCTATAGGAAGATGGGTGAGAAGGTCTTGTGATCCACTTGTTTGGTGCTTTACAGGACAGAAAAAAAAAACACATCAAATTTCCCACTATAAATCTTGGAATAGGATTGGGGAAATAGTAAGTGGGAAAGCAAAGGACAAGTTTTAATTCTGCCCTTACCCTTCTGTTACCATGGAAAGAGTGACACTTGTGTTAGCAGGGGTGCAAGCTGTACTTAAAGCCTGGGGCAGAGCATAGAGTTGGGTAGGGAGGCTAGAAGGGAAAGATCTGTGGCATCCACAAGATATAAAAAGAATGGTCAGTGAAGACTCCCACAGGTGGTGCAGTACAGAGGTTAATTGAGATTGTGGAATTAGGTGTGGTAGAACTTTAGTACAAGAAGTTCTGTAAGAAGTCTAGCTGGTATGAAGGCAGGCATGGCCTGGAGCCATGCTTCTCAAACTGTGGCTCCCTCATCCTCTGTGGTGGAGTAGTGACCATTTCATGGGGGTTGGATATCAGATATCCTCTATATCAGATCTTTATAGTATAATTCATACGGGAGCCACACTACAGTAATGAAGTAGCCAACAAGTTATTTAATGGTTCTGGTTGACCACAACAGGAAGAACGGTATTAAGGGGGCACAACACTGAGAAGATGAGAAACTACTGGCCTAGGGAATATGAATACATAATGAATAAATCTCTTTGAATGTTTTCAAAATTAATAAAAGATTTTTGCATGCTTTGACCAACAAACACTTCTCTCCCAGGAGGAGGAGACTTCCTCCACACTGGTCTACACTTCTTAGTCATCATAAGAGCATGATGATGGAGCTTTTAGCTAATGTAGATGCCAAGAAAAGACAATGGGTTTGTAATTCTGGTAATATAGTCTCCACGAATATCCACACCTGATCAGGGCTGATTGGACTATATGTGACTTCTCTGAACCTAAACATCTCTGGAATCCACAGACTGATTTCAAATGTTTTATTCATATTATATTTTATTGGGTTACGATTTTGTTTACAGAGTTGTTTGTGGCCATGAAGACCAGAGAAGGGCCTCAGATCCTCTGAATGACCAGTTACAGTTGGTTGAAAACTCTCCTGGGTGTGCTGGGAACTGAACCACAGTTCTCTGACAGAGCAGTAATTCCTTTTGCAGCTGAGTTCCCACAAACTGAACCTTTAAAAAGTCTTCATTGTCATTTAAGTCTCAGATAAATAAATATTCATGTTTGATATCTCCCTTTCTTTGGGCCCTGGTCATTTGTTCTGTTTGGATCAGTCCATACAGTTTCCCCCAATGAAATTCCTTTGGGCTGTGCTTATTTATGGTCAGCACCTACCTTGAATCCCAGTTTCCATCATGTCAGACAAAAACAAACAAGAACTTCAACAGGGCAGATATCATCTAGATTGTGTGAGACTCCTGTTCTGCCATTCACACCTGCAATTTTAACATAGTAGAGCTGTTTTAAATTCTGAGCCACCATGCTGCTTTCTTGAAGATGCAGTGTAAATGCTCCAGCAATACTGTACTCTAACCAGAAGTAATTGGTAACTATATTGGGTGCTGCCATTGGAAGACAGGTGATGGTCATATCTGACTAGCTCCTAAAATCTCTTTATGCCTTTGAGTGAGGGCTCAAAGAAAACATTCTGTGCAGAATCCAGGGAGTGGAAGGCTTCAGCCGCCAAATAGGGATGTGACTCCAACATTGCCTTCCACTCTGAGTTCTCAGAGACTTCAGAGAAATGAAGTGCAATGAAATCCAGGGCCTGAGTCTTCAGCCACTGTGTGCTGTGGAGGTCAGCCAGGATGAGAGTGTCTGCAGCTTTCTCCACAGAGAGTATCCTGAAGAGGGCATCCTCACACATGACCTTCAAGTCCTCCAGGCCATACTTGTCAGCAGCTGCCAGCACACCAGTGGCCATGGTGTTGCTGTTGAGGTGTGGTGTTTTTCCCCTGAGTAGATGAAGTACATCATCTGGAAGACCTGAGGGTCCAGTCATGGATCTCAACAATGTTCTTTAGGCTCTCCTGCATTTCATGTTCAAACATGGCTCTGAAAACTGGAGAACAAGCTGCTAGGATGGCGTGGTGAGCCCTGAATACATGGCCACCTACCAATAGGGTTCAGTCTTTGAAGAGAGATTTCTCCCACAGCTTTGCTAGGTCATCTCTCAACATCTGTCTTGGCTCCTTGATTGCAGGTGTCATGATCTGTCCAGGCATGCAAAGATGGCTCCTATTATGCTCACCTTGCAGCAGAGGCTGAGCTGGTCTTCAGGGACAAGCCATTGCTGATGGGAGAGGAGGAAACCTAGAAGGATGAACTTTTTGAATCCCCACTTTTTGTATTGCTGAAAGCTTACGACATTGGGGTTCTTCATACTTTGGCATTTCTCTCCTTGGGAATTTATGATCCAGAATTTGAACTTTGCCCAAACTGGGCTCTCTGGACAGCTGAGCAACCCCAGGTAAACTGACAGGTAATCTTTGCTTTCTTCATCAACCCCGTTTGGGTGTACTCTCAAACACCATGCTATTTCTTCATTGGCCTCTAATGAGAACACTGGGCTTGAAATCCTTTTCTGAATTCCCCGCATGCAAAATGAGAAGTTGCTTATAGTCCACTCATAGCAGATTTTTTTTTTTACACTGATCTGTGTGGAGCCCCAGCTCTTTGTCTCCATGTCCCCTGAAATTTCTGCTGGAGGTAGTTTGAAGGTTAATCTTGACCTGAGAGAACACCAGAGGTTATTTACTCTTCATCCTATTGAACACGATTATAGGTATACTTTGGATTTTAGTTTCAATTTCCCTAAGTTCTCTCTCTCTCTCTCTCTCTCTCTCTCTCTCTCTCTCTCTCTCTCTCTCTCTCTCTCTCCCTCTCACTGTCTATCTCTCTGTCTCTCTCTGTCTCTCTCTCCCTCTCCGTCTCCCTCTCCGTCTCCCTTTTCCTCTCTCCCTCTCTCTCCGTCTCTCCCTCTCTTTTCCTCTCTCTCTCCCTTTCCCTTTACCTCCCTCTCTCTCCCTCTCTCTCCCTCTCTTTGCCTATCTCCCTCCCCCTCTTCCTCTCCCTCCATCTCTCCCTCTTTCCCTCTTCCCCCCTCTCTCTTTCCCCCAAACACTGGAATTTCTATGTGTGTGTATGTGTTTGAGTTTCGTGACTCTTAGGTCAGTGGCCACTAGTTGGGCTATTCTATCCACCTCTGGATAGGAAAGTCTGTAAAACTTTATATATTCTCATCTCAAGTGTGTTGTATTTTCAGGGTCCTATAGAGAATGTACAGAATGAATTCCTTTATGTAAATAGACAGAGAATATAGAAGAATAACATACAGGCTGAGGTCTAGCTAATATAACAATGACTACAGTCAGTATTTACTTATTCCACAAGGTGTGAAGTCTCAGGTGTTCTTCAGTATATACTGGAATTCTTAAGAAGAAGGGTCTAATGCCAGTGAAGGAATGGGCTTGCTATTTAGATGAGAGCAGGAAGCCAAAGAAAAAAGCTTCCTTCTTCTTTATGCTTATTGTGGGCCTCCAGTAGAAGGTGTGGCCTAGTTAAGGGAATGTCTTCTAGTCTGAAGATCTGGATTAAAGGTGTGTGTTTTTCTGCCTCAAGACTCAGATTAAAGGTGTATGTTTTTCTCAGATTAAATGTGTATGTTTTTTCTGACAAGAAGAATCTGCATTTGAACTGAATCTACCTACTTCAACTTAAGAAAAAAAATTCGCAGGGCACTGGGGGCACACGCCTTTAATCCCAATATTTGGGAGGCAGAGGCAGGCAGATTTCTGAGTTCAAGGCCAGCCTTGTCTACAAAGTGAGTTCCAGGACAGCCATGGCTACACAGAGAAACACTGTCTTGAAAAAAAGCAAAAGAAAAAAATTTAAAAGGCATGCCTTCCACTTTAGTATGTCCACAAGTAGTGCAGACTAGAACAATAACCATCAACAATATACTTTGCTTACTAGGGACAATCTTGCATAAATAAAGAGATGATGTAAATCTCTGCACAGATACGATTTACCCATGCACTGGTCTTACAAATGCTATCATAAACATGATCAGGGAAGGGGTGCTTTCCTTAACTGCTCAGGAGTCTGAGTGTTCACAAAATGTAAAGCATGTGGAAGAGCTCCTGTATGGTGGGCAGGATCAGAGCCCCAAACCTCTGAAGATGGCTCTATTCTTTCCTGTGTTTTATTCCATTTACACTTTGTACTTCCCCTCAGGGTCTTCAGGGCCCCCTTACCTCCTTCCTCTGAAACTATCTGTTTTAGGCATCTCCTACATTCTTCTGATTTTTCCTTGACTGCCAACAGACTTTTTGATGGGTCTGGAGTCTGTTGCTTCTGGCCACTTAACTTTTTTCTCTTTTGTAGTCCTCTTTTATTAAATACTCTCTCTGCCACTATCACTAAATCTCTCAAACACCTTTCCCTAACCTCTAGACCCTCTGCAGGTTTTTTTAAATATGCTGCCTAATTAATAAAAGCTAGATCAAAAGCTGTCTTTGCTTCTGCTTTCTGTGGGGGTGTGTTTTAATTACAAATTCCACATTATTCATTGATACAATTTAGCTAACAAGAATAGTTATCCAGCATCAGAAACTTGAACACCAAAAACTAAGACTAGAGAACACAGATATTCCTGATGTATGGTCAGATTTTTGAAATTCAGACTCCATTTTTAAAAAATCTGTTCAAATTAATATCCTGGCACCTAGCATTAGTTTCCAAGATGCCCCTCAACAAAACCTGAGCCTAGCTTCACTCTCTAAGCCAATCTCTAATAAGGCCAGCATCTTCAATTGGCACCCTCAACAAGACCAGGTTATTCCAACAACACACCTGCAACCCCAGATTACAAAACCACCACCTGCCTAATGACCATCAATGCAGAGGGGAACAGAAGTTAAGTTTATGTTAGCCAGGTGGTGGTGGAGCATGCCTTTAACCACAGCATTTGTGAGAAGGAGACAAGCAGATTTCTGAGTTCGAGGCCAGCCTGGTCTACAAACTGAGTTCCAGGACATCCAGGACTACACAGAGAAGCCCTGTCTGGAGGAACAGGGAGAGAGAAGAAGGCTTATGGGGCTTGCAGGGAGTGGGGACCCAGAAAAGGGGAAATCATTTAAAATGTAAATAAAGAATACATCGAATAAAAAAAAAGAAAGAAAAAAATAAGTGCCCAAAAGATCAACTCTGAAGCTAAAGTCAGAGGTGTCCTTCTGAAAATGATATTCAAGAGACAGAAGCAGAAGAACCTAAACTGAAGTGGTACCCTAGGATACACACTAGGGCTGTTTTGGGAAAATAAGTTTATTTTAATTGATGTCATTCTTCATAACTAAGTTAATATCTAAAACAAACACAAAAACTATAATGAAAAAAATGACACAGGTTGAGCTATTATTAAAAAAAAAAAAAAAAAAAAAAAAAAAGTTGAGCTATCTGTACCATGGAGCTGGGGATGCTCCACAGCCGTCTGTGCACAGGTCCCACCAGAAGAGAGCTGGGCTCCCGGGAGTGCTGGCACAGGCTTACAGGCCCACAGGAAGTACAAGCTCCAGGTAGGAACACAGAAACAACAGAACCATGTAACACCAAAAATAACAAGATGGTGAAAGTCAAGCCCAAGAACCCTACCAACAAAAACCAAGGCTACTTAGCATCATCAGAAGCCAGTTCTCCCAGCACAGCAAGTTCTGGATAACCAAATATACCACAGATCAAGATTTGAATTTAAAATCACATTGCATGATGCTGATAGAGGACTTCAAGACCAACTCACTGATAAGTGGATATTAGCCTAGAAGCTCAGAATACCCAAAATACAATTCAAAGACCACATGAAGCTCAAGAAGAAAGAAGACCAAAGTGTTGCTACATTGATTCTTCTTAGAAGGGGTACAAAATACCCATGGGAAGAAATACAAAGTGTGGAGCAGAGAGTAAAAGAATGGATATCCATAGACTTCCCCTCCTGTGCAGGGGCATCCCATATGCAGTTAACAAACCCAGACACTATTGTGGATGCCAATAAGTGCTTGCTGACAGGAGCCAGATATAACTCTCTTCTGAGAGGCTTTGCCAGTGCCTGACAAATACAGAGGGGGATGCACACACATCCCAACATTGAAATGAGCAAAGGGTTTCAATGGAGGAACTAGCTAAAGGACCCAAGGTGTTGAAAGTGTTTGCAACCCCATAGGATGAACAAAAATACGAACCAACCAGTAATCCCAGAGTTCTCAGGGACTTAAGCACAAATGAGAGAGTACACATGGAAGAAACGATGACTCCAGACACATGGGTAACAGAGGATAGCCTGAACAGACATCAATGAGAGGAGAGACCCTTGGACCCTTGAAGGCTCATTGCCTCAGAGTACCCCTACCAGGTCAGGGAAGCTGGAGTGGGTGGGTTAGTGAGCAGAGGGAGGGGATGGGATAGAGGTTTTCAGAGGGGCATTGAGCAAAGAGGACATTTGAAATGTAAATAAAGAAGATATTTAAGTAAAATTGAAAAAAAAATAATGGCAAAAAAGCCAGAACACAAAACCTGGGCTCACTCACTCTGCTGCAATCCACGCTGGAAGCCAATGTTTTGACATGGTTCACCTGACAATCTACTCCATCTACCAGCTTCTGGAGGTCATGGAGGAGCCACTCCTATGATGTTTCAGAAAGCAGAATTCTTGAACCAGAACATTGATTACTTGCAGTGAAAATTTGCATGTAATGCTGTTTGGGCAGAACACACACACACAGACACACATACGCTACTAATGCTATGTTTTCCATGCAGACAGGAGGCTAGCATGGCTGTCCTCTCAGAGGCTCTACCAACAGCTAACTGAAATGCAGTTACAGCTAAGCATTGGATTGTAGTAGGGGAACCCTATGGATGAGTTAGGCGAAGGATTAAAGGAACTAAAGGAGATGGCAACTCTAAAAAAAATGACCAGTATCACCTAATCTGGACTTTCAGGGGCCACCAGAGACTAAGCCACCAACCAGTGAGCATACATGAACTTGTCTGATGCCCCAAGAACAAATGAAGTACAGGCATACCTTGTCTGGCCTCAGTGGAAGAGGATGTGCCTAATCCTATAGAGACTTAATGCCCCAGGGAGGGGGAATGCATGGGGAGCACCCTCTCAGAGGCCAAGGAGATGGGGGAGGGCTGAAAAACTGTGAGGGGAGCACTGCAGTGAGGCAGAATTTCAGATGAAAATTAATAAAATAAAAATTGAAAAGAGGATAATCCAGCCAGGCAGTGGTGCCACACACCTTTAATCCCAGCATTTGGGAGGCAGAGACAGGCAGATTTCAGAGTTTGAGGCCAGCCTGGTCTACAAAGTGAGTTCCAGGACAGCCAGGGCTACACAGAGAAACCCTGTCTCAAAAAACCAGATAAACACACACACACACACACACACACACACACACACACACACAGAGAGAGAGAGAGAGAGACAGAGACAGAGACAGAGACAGAGACAGAGACAGAGACAGAGACAGAGAGACAGAGAGAGAGACAGAGAGACAGAGAGACAGAGAGAAACAGAAAGAGAAGCATTTAGGATATTCCAGAACCATTGTTCTAATTGGCTCTGAAGAAGGATTTCCTCGGAGGGAAGTACAAGACTACCACCGACCAAATTGGGAGGAGTGATCACAAGGTCTGTGCTTCTGATTGGAATAACACACAGGAAAGAAGAAAGCCATCTTCAGAGTTTTGGGGCTCTGATTCCTGACCACCATACAGGAGCTCTTCTACATGCCCTCCATTTGGTGAACACTCAGACTCTTGACCAGTTAAGGAAAACATCCCTTCCCTGATCAGGTTTATGGCAGAAATCAGTGTAAAAACCAGCACAGGAGTAAATAATAGCTTTGCAGATATTGACATGATACCTTCATTTATGGAAGTCTGAAGTATCAGTAAGCAAAGTACCCTGGTGATGGCTCTTCTTGTCTAGACTACCTGTGGACTCATGTAACATATAAAATGGAGGGATCATCTTTTAAAAGCTTGTTTTGCTTAAATTGAAATAGATAGATCCAGTTCAAACACAGATTCTTAGGGTTGAAAATCACACACCTTTAATCTGAGTCTTCAGGCAGTAAAACAAACACCTTTAATCCAGAAGCTGAGACGTGAAGACACATCCTTAATAGGGTCACGCCTTCTACTGGAGGCCTATATAAGCATATGAAGAAGTAGACTTTGTGTCTTTGCCTGCCTGCTCTCATCTTACTAGCGAGCCCATTTCTTCACTGGCATTAGACTCTACTTCAGAATACCAGCATATACTGAAGAAAACCTGAGACTTCAAACCTCGTGGACTAAGTAAGTACTGACTGTAGTCATTGTTATATTAGTTGAATTTATGTTGTTCTCATATATCCTCTTTCTATTTATATAAAGGAATTAATTCTGTATGTTCAATAAACACACACAGATATATACTCAGAGAGAGAGAGAAAGAGAGAGAGAAGACAGAGAGGGGGGAAGAGAGACACAGAGAACCAGAGACAGTTACACAGAGACAGAGAGAAAAACAGCAGAGAGAAAGAATTTAGGAGAAATCTAAAATAAAATCTAAAGAGTATATATAATTGTATGTATCAGGATGAAGAATCAATAAATGCTAGTTCTTCTTTTCAGATCAATGTTAACCTCCAAACTACCGCCAACAGAAATGTCAGGGGACATGGAAGCCAAGGGCTCCACACAGATCAGTGTAAAAAACATCTGCTATGAGTGGACCATTAGCAACTTCTCATTTTGCATGGATGGAATTCAGAAAGAGATTAGAAGCCCAGAGTTCTCATTAGAGGACAATGAGGAAGTGGCATGGTGTTTGAGAGTATACCCAAATGGAGTTGATAAAGAAAGCAAAGATTACCTGTCAGTTGACCTGGGATTGCTCAGCTGTCCCGTGTGCCCAGTTTGGGCAAAGTTTGAGTTCTGGATCATAAATTCCCAAGGAGAGAAATGTCAAAGTAGGAAGAACCCCAGTGTTGTAAGCTTTTGGCAATACCAACACAGGGGATTCAAAGAGTTCATCCTTCGAGATTTCCTCCTCTCCCATCAGCATTTACTTCTCCCTGAAGACCAGCTCACCATCTGCTGCAAGGTGAGCATAGCGGGAGCCATCTTCAGCATGCCTGGACAGAACATGACACCTGCAATCAAGGATCCAAGGCATGTGTTGGCAGAAGACCTAGGGAAGCTTTGGGAGAATTCCATCTTCACAGACTGCTCCCTATTGGTGGGTGGCCATGAATTCAGGGCTCACAAGGCCATCCTAGCAGCTCGCTCTCCAGTTTTCAGAGCCATGTTTGAACATGAAATGCAGGAGAGACTAAAAAACCTCGTTGAGATTCATGACTTGGATCCCCAAGTCTTCCAGGAGATGATGGGCTTCATCTACACATGGAAGGCACCAAACCTCAATAGCTACTCCATGGCCTCTGGTCTGCTGGCAGCTGCTGACAGGTATGGCCTGGACGGCTTGAAGGCCATGTGTGAGGATGCCCTCTGCAGGATCCTCTCTGTGGAGAATGCTGCAAACATTCTCATCCTGGCTGACCTCCACAGCACACAGTGGCTGAAGACTCAGGCCCTGGATTTCATTACAGATTTTGCCTATGAGGTCTCTAAGACCTCAGGGTGGAAGTCATTGGTGGAGTCACATCCCCCCTTGGTGGCTGAAGCCTTCTGCTCCCTGGCTTCTGCACAGTGTCCTTCTTTGGAGCCATGATTTAAATGCCTAAAGTGATCTCAGAAGATGGACAGCTGTGACCTGCACCTCTTCTGCAACAGCAACAACCAGCTTTTTTACCAATGACTTCTGCTTAGACAATGGTATTGAGGGAGCATTTGCACTTTATCAGAGGAATGGCAGCATGGTGGCTCAGGATTTAAAACACCTGCAATATATTATACATACTGAAATGGTAGGTGAGCAATAGGCAGTACTGCAGTCTGGGACACTCTACATGACATCTATGATGTTAATGTTCCTGTTTGAATTTGTCTGATTGTTTGAAAACTGATTCAATTTAGAGCTGGCCCTAGGCAGAGAACAACTGTGTTTCTTTGGAGAAACACTTCTGCCTTGGACTGAACAGAAGAGATGACTGTGGCCATTTGCAAGGAGAAATCAACCATGATTGCTTCCTCATCAGTGAAGGAAAGACAATGAAGAGTTTCTTTTTAAACATTCAAGGTTCAGGGAACTCGGCTTCAAAAGCAATTACTGCTCTCTCAGAGATCTCTTGCTAAGTTCGCTACACACACAGGAGAGTTTTTCACCACCTGAAACTGGTGAATCAGAGATCTGAGGCCCTCCTCTTGTCTCCATGGCCACAAAGAACTCTGTAGACAAAACCTTAACCAAATAAAATACAAGATGAATAAAACTTTTGAAATCAGTCTGTTGTTTCCAGAGATGTTTATTTCAGAGAAGTAACATGTAGACCAAGCAGCCTAGCTCAGCTGTGGATGTTTGAACAGAGCCCTCACTCTCCTACCAATATTAGAAACCCTTGGTCTTTTTCCTTGGAATTTAATGTTGGAAAATGAGAACTCCACCCTCATGCTCTTATGACGACTGAGAAGACTATGCCATAGTAGAGGGAGTCTAATCCTTCTGGGAGAGATGTGTTTGTGGATTAAGGCATGCAAAATCTATTAAATGTTTTGAAAACATCCAAAGGGATTTATTCATTACAGATTTGCAGGCCTGTATACCTGTTGAGGGAGAACCGGCTGGGGAAGGAGCAGAGGTACAAGTCCTTGGTCCAGAACACCAACTAAAACAAACCAGATGATAGATAACCCAGTGAACTGGAGTAAAACACCTGTAAAATACTACTGGTCTTCTTTAAAAAGGGTAAAATATCTTCCAATAATCCTTTAATCTTAATAATCTCCTTAATTAATACCTTATTCACTCATCAGAGAAGCTTCCTCCTGCAGCAGACTGGAACAAATACAGAGATTAACACCCAGACATTATGCAGAGAGAGACAGAGACAGAGACATTGGAGAGACAGAGACAAAGAAAGATCTTCATACACACAACTGTAAATGAGATGTTTCCCTTAAATCCATGCCCTCATAGTTCAGAGAGCCCTGAGGAAGATGATCAGAAGCAGGGAGGGAGACAGGGAATGGAGATTCTCGGGAAGACAATGCCCTTTGAATCCCCTTTAACTCACAGACACTGAGGCAGCAGTCCCATGGCCTCCATGGATCTGTACCAGCTGTCCTTTTCTGATGACAGACAGAAATGTAGAGGATCCATATGGGAAAGGACGTGGGAAAGAACTAGAAGAATTGAGGGAAACACTGCTCACTCAGATTATACAGTATTAATAAAGAATTCATGCTTAATTAAAGAAGGAGGAGGAGGAGCAGATGCCTGGGGAGAAAAAATAGTAGTTTTCCAAAACTTTCAGAATGAGATAAGAAGTGTTTCTAAGTAGATCCCCTCTGGTTATGTTTTAGTGCAATGCCATTAGGGACATTAAATTAAGTGGTAACCAAATATCAGGAAGAGAGAATAAAATAAAATACATAAACGTACCCTTTTTGCTCATATTCTTGGTGTCTTAGTCAGGGTTTCTATTCCTGCACAAACATTATGACCAAGAAGCAAGCTTGGAAGGAAAGGGTTTATTCAGCTTACACTGCTGCATTGCTGTTCATCACAAAAGGAAGTCAGGACTGGAACTCAAACAGGTTAGGAAGCAGGAGCTGATGCAGAGGCCCTGAATAGATGTTCCTTACTGGCTTGCTCCCCCTGGCTTGCGCAGACTGCTCTCTTATTGAACCCAAGAATACCAGCCCAGTGGTGGTACCACCCAAAAGGGGCCCTCCCCACTTGATCACTAATTGAGAAAATGCCCCACAGCTGGATCTCATGGAGGCACTTCCCCAACTGAAGCTCCTTTCTCTGTGATAACTCCAGTCTGTGTCAAGTTGACACACAAAACCAGCCAGTACACTTGGCTGGTTCTCCCAATTCTGAGCAAAACCTTATCTCCCTCCTGTGGATCTCTATTGCCTCAATCAATGTTTTAGAAAAATGGTTTACTTCATGTTTAGAGTGTTGTTTCTGCATGCCTATCTGCATGTGTGCTACCCACAGAATCCAGAGGAAGGCACTAGATCCCATGAGACTGACAGCTAGACTTTTGTGAGTTGCCCATTGCTACTAGGAATGAAACCTGGTTCTATTGACTGGCAGCCAGAGCACCAAGTGCTCAGTCATCTCCTCAGGCCCTGTCCCATTTGATTCTGATTACACACCTGTGGTTGTCCTCAGCATGAGGTCGAGTTGAAGGGAAACTTGACAAGTGAATTCTGAGGAATCTGGGATACAGAGCTAACAGACCACAATCTCTTCTTTCAGGTTCATCCTCTCAGCATCAGTCTTTGGAATGAGGAATTCAGCCTCTGTCCCTATAGTTTCTCCATCTTCCCACACAGTTGTGTCCACACCATTCCCTGACTATTACTAATATTGAGAAGTTTGGGAGTCC
Source organism: Apodemus sylvaticus (assembly GCF_947179515.1). NCBI lineage: Eukaryota > Metazoa > Chordata > Mammalia > Rodentia > Muridae > Apodemus > Apodemus sylvaticus. The sequence goes on from NC_067475.1 coordinate 70,436,092, forward strand.
ATGAAAATATTTTATTGTCTCCTCTATTGGAAATTTTTGCAGGTTTTTGTATCTGCTGACTAGCTCTATCTTGTGTTATTGGAATTAAGAAAAAATACCATTCTGGCATAATAAATTACATTATACTGTGTAATTTAAAACCATGGAATTTATTCCTACAGTGTGAAGGTCAGGAAGGATCAACACATGCATTTCTTCATAAATGATACCTGCTCTAGGGATATAATGGTAGAAGAGCCAATTGGCAAGGACCTCCTCACTTCCTTTATACTCTTTTACTCTTTATATGGTAGAAGCTCGACAGTCAAGGCAGGCCTCAAAGCCATGGTTAAGCAGGACTTTCTCAATCTCCAAATCCTTGCTCGATCAGAAACATGTTGGGATTCCTGGATTGAATTTTTGTATGAGAGTACTTTCCTATTCCTAAGGATTAGCATATCACAAAATCACCTTACAGAGGCCCTGCTTTTCTTTCTTCTTTATTGAAAATGAGTTTTCCACACAAAATATTCAGATTACAATTTGCCTTTCCCCATCTCCTTCCAGTCCCTCCCCATCTCACTACTCACTGTACTGCTCAGGTCTCACTCCTTTCAGTTAGATGACAAGCAGAAAAACAAAACCAGGATGAAAAACAAAGAAAACACACATGAAACATACATGCACTTACACACAAATGCATAAAGTCAATAAAACACAAAATCATGAACCAAAACATAAAAGCAAAAGTGTAGAAAAATGACTAAACAAAGCATATGAGAGAAATTAAAAAGTACAATTCAGCATTTGTGTAGGCCATCAACTCCTTGAGAGTTGGCCTACTCTTAAATATTCTTTGTATAACCAGAGTAAATCTGCTGGAAAAATAATTTTTCATTTCCAGGCAGTTATGAGTTAGAGAGAACATCTCACTCAGGGATAGGAGATAGTATAAAATTCCCCGATTCAGCTCCGGCACCTCCTCTAGACCCATGCAGAGACATATGTCTACCCTCATGTTAATACAAATAACAATATTTGACTTCTTCCTTTCTAATTTGTATACCCTTGATCTGCTTCAGTGGTCTTATTGCTCAAAGACATCAAGTGCCCTATTTAATAGGTGTATATACAGAGGAGACCACCTTACCTTGTCTGGATTTTAGTGGACTTTTTCAAGTTTCTCTCCATTTAAGTTGATGTTGGTTGGCTATGGGCTTGCTCTAAACTGCCTTTTTTATATTCAGTTACATCCCTGTCTCTTGGGACTTTTGTCAAGAAGGATGTTGGATTTTGTCAAAGGCTTTTTCTGCATCTAATGTGATGATTGTGAGGCTGCTGTCTCTCAGTTTGTTCACCTGGTAGATTGAAGATCTAGTGCAGAAGTTCCTGTGCCAGCTGTACCAGCTACTCCTATACCAAGCAAGGTGGAGAACACCACAACAGGTGCAGCAACCCTTTTCACCTGGTGACCTACAGAGTCTAATTCATTGGGAATGCTTTCCCCTGTGTGGGAGGTTATTGGGGTAACTACTGTGCCAGGATACCAATATCAGATGATACATTTACAACTAGGGAATGTCTGCAAGGGGTAAGTCCTGATGCACAAGCCCACCTATCATCCTCTGGAAGCAAGAGGCACTCATATTCTTAATTGGTAGGAGTTACAATGAAATTGCAGAGATGTGAACGTTCTGAGGATAACTGATTCCCAATACAGAGGCTTTCTTCTGTTACTGAAGGGTGAGCTTACCTCTCTCTGAATGCTGCCATGTACACTGAGTACTTTCTGTAGTCTGTGAATAGTTTCCAGGGAGAGCTGTTCTATCATAGTAGGTGGGCTAGGCATTTAAGCATAACCAACAGTCCTATGTCAAATCAGGACAGGAGGAGTCAATTATCTGGAACAAGCTTTCATAAATGCAGGGGTCATGATTGTGGAGTGGGTTGTTGAGACAGGAAGCGAGTAAACTTAGTGACACTTATGTTAGGGTAGGTGTGGTCATAGGCAGAGGCTAGGGCCTGAAGTCCAGCCTTGCAAGGACTTTATTGGGCCCAATAGCCAGCCAGAACCTGTCTAACAACTTGTTGGATAGAGAAGAGAGTATTTCTATTGCTTACCCTGGAATCTGTATGCATACGTAACTCCTTTTTTTGTACATGCTCTACATCCCCAAATATAGCCTGAATCCCATCCAGTGGCCTGTTTTCTTCTTTCAGTGAAGCTGAGTGTCAGGTGGCTATAAGGTGAATATGCATGAGAGAAGCGTGAAGGTTTTTCTTCTTTTTTTCTTTTCTTTCATTGGATATTTTCTTTACTTACATTTCAAATGTTATCCACTTTCCAGTCTCCCCTCCGAAAACCCCCTATTCCATTCCCCTCCCCCTACCTCTATGAGAGTGCTCCCCTACCCATGCACCTACTCCTGCCTTCCTGACCAGGCATTCCCCTCTACTGGAGCATAAAACCCCCACAAGACCAAGAGCCACTTCTCCCAATGATTTCCAACAAGGCCATTCTAAGCTACATATGCAGCCAGAGCCATGGGTCCCTCCATTTGTATTCTTTTGTTGGTAGCCCAACTAGCTTGATGAAATCAGATTTTAGTGAGAGTCCCAGTAGAACCTGTGCTTTCATAACCCCACTGTGCACAGTAGTAGTCCGAAGCTCCTTCACAGACTCTCTGATGGACCTGATGCTCTGGGTGCATGTAAAAATATTGTTTTGACAGGTATTTTCTCACAGAGGGGTCTAACTGGTGATACAACAAATCTTCCAGGTCAAACTATAAAAATGGGAAGCAAGTTTCAGGTGGGGGCCATGTGGCTGGCCTGATGGATGAGATTGTTTGGTCAATGTTAACAATTATCCAAGTGAACATAAGAGCCTGATGAAGACGGTCTGTGATGGTTGTAAGATGTCAGCATAAAGGGAGCAGAATTAGGAATATTGAAGTAACAACTTCAGCAGATCAGCTGAGCGTGGCATGACTTTCCATTGTTCTAGTGCTAATTCCTTGGGAACTTCCTCTCACTCCAGGCAGGCTGAACATGGGAACAGTGTATCCATGCCTGGATTCTATTCACTTTAACAGCTGAACAGCTATAGGAAGATGGGTGAGAAGGTCTTGTGATCCACTTGTTTGGTGCTTTACAGGACAGAAAAAAAAAAAAACACATCAAATTTCCCACTATAAATCTTGGAATAGGATTGGGGAAATAGTAAGTGGGAAAGCAAAGGACAAGTTTTAATTCTGCCCTTACCCTTCTGTTACCATGGAAAGAGTGACACTTGTGTTAGCAGGGGTGCAAGCTGTACTTAAAGCCTGGGGCAGAGCATAGAGTTGGGTAGGGAGGCTAGAAGGGAAAGATCTGTGGCATCCACAAGATATAAAAAGAATGGTCAGTGAAGACTCCCACAGGTGGTGCAGTGCAGAGGTTAATTGAGATTGTGGAATTAGGTGTGGTAGAACTTTAGTACAAGAAGTTCTGTAAGAAGTCTAGCTGGTATGAAGGCAGGCATGGCCTGGAGCCATGCTTCTCAAACTGTGGCTCCCTCATCCTCTGTGGTGGAGTAGTGACCATTTCATGGGGGTTGGATATCAGATATCCTCTATATCAGATCTTTATAGTATAATTCATACGGGAGCCACACTACAGTAATGAAGTAGCCAACAAGTTATTTAATGGTTCTGGTTGACCACAACAGGAAGAACGGTATTAAGGGGGCACAACACTGAGAAGATGAGAAACTACTGGCCTAGGGAATATGAATACATAATGAATAAATCTCTTTGAATGTTTTCAAAATTAATAAAAGATTTTTGCATGCTTTGACCAACAAACACTTCTCTCCCAGGAGGAGGAGACTTCCTCCACACTGGTCTACACTTCTTAGTCATCATAAGAGCATGATGATGGAGCTTTTAGCTAATGTAGATGCCAAGAAAAGACAATGGGTTTGTAATTCTGGTAATATAGTCTCCACGAATATCCACACCTGATCAGGGCTGATTGGACTATATGTGACTTCTCTGAACCTAAACATCTCTGGAATCCACAGACTGATTTCAAATGTTTTATTCATATTATATTTTATTGGGTTACGATTTTGTTTACAGAGTTGTTTGTGGCCATGAAGACCAGAGAAGGGCCTCAGATCCTCTGAATGACCAGTTACAGTTGGTTGAAAACTCTCCTGGGTGTGCTGGGAACTGAACCACAGTTCTCTGACAGAGCAGTAATTCCTTTTGCAGCTGAGTTCCCACAAACTGAACCTTTAAAAAGTCTTCATTGTCATTTAAGTCTCAGATAAATAAATATTCATGTTTGATATCTCCCTTTCTTTGGGCCCTGGTCATTTGTTCTGTTTGGATCAGTCCATACAGTTTCCCCCAATGAAATTCCTTTGGGCTGTGCTTATTTATGGTCAGCACCTACCTTGAATCCCAGTTTCCATCATGTCAGACAAAAACAAACAAGAACTTCAACAGGGCAGATATCATCTAGATTGTGTGAGACTCCTGTTCTGCCATTCACACCTGCAATTTTAACATAGTAGAGCTGTTTTAAATTCTGAGCCACCATGCTGCTTTCTTGAAGATGCAGTGTAAATGCTCCAGCAATACTGTACTCTAACCAGAAGTAATTGGTAACTATATTGGGTGCTGCCATTGGAAGACAGGTGATGGTCATATCTGACTAGCTCCTAAAATCTCTTTATGCCTTTGAGTGAGGGCTCAAAGAAAACATTCTGTGCAGAATCCAGGGAGTGGAAGGCTTCAGCCGCCAAATAGGGATGTGACTCCAACATTGCCTTCCACTCTGAGTTCTCAGAGACTTCAGAGAAATGAAGTGCAATGAAATCCAGGGCCTGAGTCTTCAGCCACTGTGTGCTGTGGAGGTCAGCCAGGATGAGAGTGTCTGCAGCTTTCTCCACAGAGAGTATCCTGAAGAGGGCATCCTCACACATGACCTTCAAGTCCTCCAGGCCATACTTGTCAGCAGCTGCCAGCACACCAGTGGCCATGGAGTTGCTGTTGAGGTGTGGTGTTTTTCCCCTGAGTAGATGAAGTACATCATCTGGAAGACCTGAGGGTCCAGTCATGGATCTCAACAATGTTCTTTAGGCTCTCCTGCATTTCATGTTCAAACATGGCTCTGAAAACTGGAGAACAAGCTGCTAGGATGGCGTGGTGAGCCCTGAATACATGGCCACCTACCAATAGGGTTCAGTCTTTGAAGAGAGATTTCTCCCACAGCTTTGCTAGGTCATCTCTCAACATCTGTCTTGGCTCCTTGATTGCAGGTGTCATGATCTGTCCAGGCATGCAAAGATGGCTCCTATTATGCTCACCTTGCAGCAGAGGCTGAGCTGGTCTTCAGGGACAAGCCATTGCTGATGGGAGAGGAGGAAACCTAGAAGGATGAACTTTTTGAATCCCCACTTTTCGTATTGCTGAAAGCTTACGACATTGGGGTTCTTCATACTTTGGCATTTCTCTCCTTGGGAATTTATGATCCAGAATTTGAACTTTGCCCAAACTGGGCTCTCTGGACAGCTGAGCAACCCCAGGTAAACTGACAGGTAATCTTTGCTTTCTTCATCAACCCCGTTTGGGTGTACTCTCAAACACCATGCTATTTCTTCATTGGCCTCTAATGAGAACACTGGGCTTGAAATCCTTTTCTGAATTCCCCGAATGCAAAATGAGAAGTTGCTTATAGTCCACTCATAGCAGATTTTTTTTTTTACACTGATCTGTGTGGAGCCCCAGCTCTTTGTCTCCATGTCCCCTGAAATTTCTGCTGGAGGTAGTTTGAAGGTTAATCTTGACCTGAGAGAACACCAGAGGTTATTTACTCTTCATCCTATTGAACACGATTATAGGTATACTTTGGATTTTAGTTTCAATTTCCCTAAGTTCTCTCTCTCTCTCTCTCTCTCTCTCTCTCTCTCTCTCTCTCTCTCTCTCTCTCCCTCTCACTGTCTATCTCTCTGTCTCTCTCTGTCTCTCTCTCCCTCTCCGTCTCCCTCTCCGTCTCCCTTTTCCTCTCTCTCCCTCTCTCTCCGTCTCTCCCTCTCTTTTCCTCTCTCTCTCCCTTTCCCTTTACCTCCCTCTCTCTCCCTCTCTTTGCCTATCTCCCTCCCCCTCTTCCTCTCCCTCCATCTCTCCCTCTTTCCCTCTTCCCCCCTCTCTCTTTCCCCCAAACACTGGAATTTCTATGTGTGTGTATGTGTTTGAGTTTCGTGACTCTTAGGTCAGTGGCCACTAGTTGGGCTATTCTATCCACCTCTGGATAGGAAAGTCTGTAAAACTTTATATATTCTCATCTCAAGTGTGTTGTATTTTCAGGGTCCTATAGAGAATGTACAGAATGAATTCCTTTATGTAAATAGACAGAGAATATAGAAGAATAACATACAGGCTGAGGTCTAGCTAATATAACAATGACTACAGTCAGTATTTACTTATTCCACAAGGTGTGAAGTCTCAGGTGTTCTTCAGTATATACTGGAATTCTTAAGAAGAAGGGTCTAATGCCAGTGAAGGAATGGGCTTGCTATTTAGATGAGAGCAGGAAGCCAAAGAAAAAAGCTTCCTTCTTCTTTATGCTTATTGTGGGCCTCCAGTAGAAGGTGTGGCCTAGTTAAGGGAATGTCTTCTAGTCTGAAGATCTGGATTAAAGGTGTGTGTTTTTCTGCCTCAAGACTCAGATTAAAGGTGTATGTTTTTCTCAGATTAAATGTGTATGTTTTTTCTGACAAGAAGAATCTGCATTTGAACTGAATCTACCTACTTCAACTTAAGAAAAAAAATTCGCAGGGCACTGGGGGCACACGCCTTTAATCCCAATATTTGGGAGGCAGAGGCAGGCAGATTTCTGAGTTCAAGGCCAGCCTTGTCTACAAAGTGAGTTCCAGGACAGCCATGGCTACACAGAGAAACACTGTCTTGAAAAAAAGCAAAAGAAAAAAATTTAAAAGGCATGCCTTCCACTTTAGTATGTCCACAAGTAGTGCAGACTAGAACAATAACCATCAACAATATACTTTGCTTACTAGGGACAATCTTGCATAAATAAAGAGATGATGTAAATCTCTGCACAGATACGATTTACCCATGCACTGGTCTTACAAATGCTATCATAAACATGATCAGGGAAGGGGTGCTTTCCTTAACTGCTCAGGAGTCTGAGTGTTCACAAAATGTAAAGCATGTGGAAGAGCTCCTGTATGGTGGGCAGGATCAGAGCCCCAAACCTCTGAAGATGGCTCTATTCTTTCCTGTGTTTTATTCCATTTACACTTTGTACTTCCCCTCAGGGTCTTCAGGGCCCCCTTACCTCCTTCCTCTGAAACTATCTGTTTTAGGCATCTCCTACATTCTTCTGATTTTTCCTTGACTGCCAACAGACTTTTTGATGGGTCTGGAGTCTGTTGCTTCTGGCCACTTAACTTTTTTCTCTTTTGTAGTCCTCTTTTATTAAATACTCTCTCTGCCACTATCACTAAATCTCTCAAACACCTTTCCCTAACCTCTAGACCCTCTGCAGGTTTTTTTAAATATGCTGCCTAATTAATAAAAGCTAGATCAAAAGCTGTCTTTGCTTCTGCTTTCTGTGGGGGTGTGTTTTAATTACAAATTCCACATTATTCATTGATACAATTTAGCTAACAAGAATAGTTATCCAGCATCAGAAACTTGAACACCAAAAACTAAGACTAGAGAACACAGATATTCCTGATGTATGGTCAGATTTTTGAAATTCAGACTCCATTTTTAAAAAATCTGTTCAAATTAATATCCTGGCACCTAGCATTAGTTTCCAAGATGCCCCTCAACAAAACCTGAGCCTAGCTTCACTCTCTAAGCCAATCTCTAATAAGGCCAGCATCTTCAATTGGCACCCTCAACAAGACCAGGTTATTCCAACAACACACCTGCAACCCCAGATTACAAAACCACCACCTGCCTAATGACCATCAATGCAGAGGGGAACAGAAGTTAAGTTTATGTTAGCCAGGTGGTGGTGGAGCATGCCTTTAACCACAGCATTTGTGAGAAGGAGACAAGCAGATTTCTGAGTTCGAGGCCAGCCTGGTCTACAAACTGAGTTCCAGGACATCCAGGACTACACAGAGAAGCCCTGTCTGGAGGAACAGGGAGAGAGAAGAAGGCTTATGGGGCTTGCAGGGAGTGGGGACCCAGAAAAGGGGAAATCATTTGAAATGTAAATAAAGAATACATCGAATAAAAAAAAAGAAAGAAAAAAATAAGTGCCCAAAAGATCAACTCTGAAGCTAAAGTCAGAGGTGTCCTTCTGAAAATGATATTCAAGAGACAGAAGCAGAAGAACCTAAACTGAACTGGTACCCTAGGATACACACTAGGGCTGTTTTGGGAAAATAAGTTTATTTTAATTGATGTCATTCTTCATAACTAAGTTAATATCTAAAACAAACACAAAAACTATAATGAAAAAAAATGACACAGGTTGAGCTATTATTAAAAAAAAAAAAAAAAAAAAAAAAAAAAAAAAAACAGTTGAGCTATCTGTACCATGGAGCTTGGGATGCTCCACAGCCGTCTGTGCACAGGTCCCACCAGAAGAGAGCTGGGCTCCCGGGAGTGCTGGCACAGGCTTACAGGCCCACAGGAAGTACAAGCTCCAGGTAGGAACACAGAAACAACAGAACCATGTAACACCAAAAATAACAAGATGGTGAAAGTCAAGCCCAAGAACCCTACCAACAAAAACCAAGGCTACTTAGCATCATCAGAAGCCAGTTCTCCCAGCACAGCAAGTTCTGGATAACCAAATATACCACAGATCAAGATTTGAATTTAAAATCACATTGCATGATGCTGATAGAGGACTTCAAGACCAACTCACTGATAAGTGGATATTAGCCTAGAAGCTCAGAATACCCAAAATACAATTCAAAGACCACATGAAGCTCAAGAAGAAAGAAGACCAAAGTGTTGCTACATTGATTCTTCTTAGAAGGGGTACAAAATACCCATGGGAAGAAATACAAAGTGTGGAGCAGAGAGTAAAAGAATGGATATCCATAGACTTCCCCACCTGTGGCAGGGGCATCCCATATGCAGTTAACAAACCCAGACACTATTGTGGATGCCAATAAGTGCTTGCTGACAGGAGCCAGATATAACTCTCTTCTGAGAGGCTTTGCCAGTGCCTGACAAATACAGAGGGGGATGCACACACATCCCAACATTGAAATGAGCAAAGGGTTTCAATGGAGGAACTAGCTAAAGGACCCAAGGTGTTGAAAGTGTTTGCAACCCCATAGGATGAACAAAAATACGAACCAACCAGTAATCCCAGAGTTCTCAGGGACTTAAGCACAAATGAGAGAGTACACATGGAAGAAACGATGACTCCAGACACATGGGTAACAGAGGATAGCCTGAACAGACATCAATGAGAGGAGAGACCCTTGGACCCTTGAAGGCTCATTGCCTCAGAGTACCCCTACCAGGTCAGGGAAGCTGGAGTGGGTGGGTTAGTGAGCAGAGGGAGGGGATGGGATAGAGGTTTTCAGAGGGGCATTGAGCAAAGAGGACATTTGAAATGTAAATAAAGAAGATATTTAAGTAAAATTGAAAAAAAAATAATGGCAAAAAAGCCAGAACACAAAACCTGGGCTCACTCACTCTGCTGCAATCCACGCTGGAAGCCAATGTTTTGACATGGTTCACCTGACAATCTACTCCATCTACCAGCTTCTGGAGGTCATGGAGGAGCCACTCCTATGATGTTTCAGAAAGCAGAATCCTTGAACCAGAACATTGATTACTTGCAGTGAAAATTTGCATGTAATGCTGTTTGGGCAGAACACACACACACAGACACACATACGCTACTAATGCTATGTTTTCCATGCAGACAGGAGGCTAGCATGGCTGTCCTCTCAGAGGCTCTACCAACAGCTAACTGAAATGCAGTTACAGCTAAGCATTGGATTGTAGTAGGGGAACCCTATGGATGAGTTAGGCGAAGGATTAAAGGAACTAAAGGAGATGGCAACTCTAAAAAAAATGACCAGTATCACCTAATCTGGACTTTCAGGGGCCACCAGAGACTAAGCCACCAACCAGTGAGCATACATGAACTTGTCTGATGCCCCAAGAACAAATGAAGTACAGGCATACCTTGTCTGGCCTCAGTGGAAGAGGATGTGCCTAATCCTATAGAGACTTAATGCCCCAGGGAGGGGGAATGCATGGGGAGCACCCTCTCAGAGGCCAAGGAGATGGGGGAGGGCTGAAAAACTGTGAGGGGAGCACTGCAGTGAGGCAGAATTTCAGATGAAAATTAATAAAATAAAAATTGAAAAAAGGATAATCCAGCCAGGCAGTGGTGCCACACACCTTTAATCCCAGCATTTGGGAGGCAGAGACAGGCAGATTTCAGAGTTTGAGGCCAGCCTGGTCTACAAAGTGAGTTCCAGGACAGCCAGGGCTACACAGAGAAACCCTGTCTCAAAAAACCAGATAAACACACACACACACACACACACACACACACAGAGAGAGAGAGAGAGAGAGAGAGAGAGAGACAGAGACAGAGACAGAGAGACAGAGAGAGAGACAGAGAGACAGAGAGACAGAGAGAAACAGAAAGAGAAGCATTTAGGATATTCCAGAACCATTGTTCTAATTGGCTCTGAAGAAGGATTTCCTCGGAGGGAAGTACAAGACTACCACCGACCAAATTGGGAGGAGTGATCACAAGGTCTGTGCTTCTGATTGGAATAACACACAGGAAAGAAGAAAGCCATCTTCAGAGTTTTGGGGCTCTGATTCCTGACCACCATACAGGAGCTCTTCTACATGCCCTCCATTTGGTGAACACTCAGACTCTTGACCAGTTAAGGAAAACATCCCTTCCCTGATCAGGTTTATGGCAGAAATCAGTGTAAAAACCAGCACAGGAGTAAATAATAGCTTTGCAGATATTGACATGATACCTTCATTTATGGAAGTCTGAAGTATCAGTAAGCAAAGTACCCTGGTGATGGCTCTTCTTGTCTAGACTACCTGTGGACTCATGTAACATATAAAATGGAGGGATCATCTTTTAAAAGCTTGTTTTGCTTAAATTGAAATAGATAGATCCAGTTCAAACACAGATTCTTAGGGTTGAAAATCACACACCTTTAATCTGAGTCTTCAGGCAGTAAAACAAACACCTTTAATCCAGAAGCTGAGACGTGAAGACACATCCTTAATAGGGCCACGCCTTCTACTGGAGGCCTATATAAGCATATGAAGAAGTAGACTTTGTGTCTTTGCCTGCCTGCTCTCATCTTACTAGCGAGCCCATTTCTTCACTGGCATTAGACTCTACTTCAGAATACCAGCATATACTGAAGAAAACCTGAGACTTCAAACCTCGTGGACTAAGTAAGTACTGACTGTAGTCATTGTTATATTAGTTGAATTTATGTTGTTCTCATATATCCTCTTTCTATTTATATAAAGGAATTAATTCTGTATGTTCAATAAACACACACAGATATATACTCAGAGAGAGAGAGAAAGAGAGAGAGAAGACAGAGAGGGGGGAAGAGAGACACAGAGAACCAGAGACAGTTACACAGAGACAGAGAGAAAAACAGCAGAGAGAAAGAATTTAGGAGAAATCTAAAATAAAATCTAAAGAGTATATATAATTGTATGTATCAGGATGAAGAATCAATAAATGCTAGTTCTTCTTTTCAGATCAATGTTAACCTCCAAACTACCGCCAACAGAAATGTCAGGGGACATGGAAGCCAAGGGCTCCACACAGATCAGTGTAAAAAACATCTGCTATGAGTGGACCATTAGCAACTTCTCATTTTGCATGGATGGAATTCAGAAAGAGATTAGAAGCCCAGAGTTCTCATTAGAGGACAATGAGGAAGTGGCATGGTGTTTGAGAGTATACCCAAATGGAGTTGATAAAGAAAGCAAAGATTACCTGTCAGTTGACCTGGGATTGCTCAGCTGTCCCGTGTGCCCAGTTTGGGCAAAGTTTGAGTTCTGGATCATAAATTCCCAAGGAGAGAAATGTCAAAGTAGGAAGAACCCCAGTGTTGTAAGCTTTTGGCAATACCAACACAGGGGATTCAAAGAGTTCATCCTTCGAGATTTCCTCCTCTCCCATCAGCATTTACTTCTCCCTGAAGACCAGCTCACCATCTGCTGCAAGGTGAGCATAGCGGGAGCCATCTTCAGCATGCCTGGACAGAACATGACACCTGCAATCAAGGATCCAAGGCATGTGTTGGCAGAAGACCTAGGGAAGCTTTGGGAGAATTCCATCTTCACAGACTGCTCCCTATTGGTGGGTGGCCATGAATTCAGGGCTCACAAGGCCATCCTAGCAGCTCGCTCTCCAGTTTTCAGAGCCATGTTTGAACATGAAATGCAGGAGAGACTAAAAAACCTCGTTGAGATTCATGACTTGGATCCCCAAGTCTTCCAGGAGATGATGGGCTTCATCTACACATGGAAGGCACCAAACCTCAATAGCTACTCCATGGCCTCTGGTCTGCTGGCAGCTGCTGACAGGTATGGCCTGGACGGCTTGAAGGCCATGTGTGAGGATGCCCTCTGCAGGATCCTCTCTGTGGAGAATGCTGCAAACATTCTCATCCTGGCTGACCTCCACAGCACACAGTGGCTGAAGACTCAGGCCCTGGATTTCATTACAGATTTTGCCTATGAGGTCTCTAAGACCTCAGGGTGGAAGTCATTGGTGGAGTCACATCCCCCCTTGGTGGCTGAAGCCTTCTGCTCCCTGGCTTCTGCACAGTGTCCTTCTTTGGAGCCATGATTTAAATGCCTAAAGTGATCTCAGAAGATGGACAGCTGTGACCTGCACCTCTTCTGCAACAGCAACAACCAGCTTTTTTACCAATGACTTCTGCTTAGACAATGGTATTGAGGGAGCATTTGCACTTTATCAGAGGAATGGCAGCATGGTGGCTCAGGATTTAAAACACCTGCAATATATTATACATACTGAAATGGTAGGTGAGCAATAGGCAGTACTGCAGTCTGGGACACTCTACATGACATCTATGATGTTAATGTTCCTGTTTGAATTTGTCTGATTGTTTGAAAACTGATTCAATTTAGAGCTGGCCCTAGGCAGAGAACAACTGTGTTTCTTTGGAGAAACACTTCTGCCTTGGACTGAACAGAAGAGATGACTGTGGCCATTTGCAAGGAGAAATCAACCATGATTGCTTCCTCATCAGTGAAGGAAAGACAATGAAGAGTTTCTTTTTAAACATTCAAGGTTCAGGGAACTCGGCTTCAAAAGCAATTACTGCTCTCTCAGAGATCTCTTGCTAAGTTCGCTACACACACAGGAGAGTTTTTCACCACCTGAAACTGGTGAATCAGAGATCTGAGGCCCTCCTCTTGTCTCCATGGCCACAAAGAACTCTGTAGACAAAACCTTAACCAAATAAAATACAAGATGAATAAAACTTTTGAAATCAGTCTGTTGTTTCCAGAGATGTTTATTTCAGAGAAGTAACATGTAGACCAAGCAGCCTAGCTCAGCTGTGGATGTTTGAACAGAGCCCTCACTCTCCTACCAATATTAGAAACCCTTGGTCTTTTTCCTTGGAATTTAATGTTGGAAAATGAGAACTCCACCCTCATGCTCTTATGACGACTGAGAAGACTATGCCATAGTAGAGGGAGTCTAATCCTTCTGGGAGAGATGTGTTTGTGGATTAAGGCATGCAAAATCTATTAAATGTTTTGAAAACATCCAAAGGGATTTATTCATTACAGATTTGCAGGCCTGTATACCTGTTGAGGGAGAACCGGCTGGGGAAGGAGCAGAGGTACAAGTCCTTGGTCCAGAACACCAACTAAAACAAACCAGATGATAGATAACCCAGTGAACTGGAGTAAAACACCTGTAAAATACTACTGGTCTTCTTTAAAAAGGGTAAAATATCTTCCAATAATCCTTTAATCTTAATAATCTCCTTAATTAATACCTTATTCACTCATCAGAGAAGCTTCCTCCTGCAGCAGACTGGAACAAATACAGAGATTAACACCCAGACATTATGCAGAGAGAGACAGAGACAGAGACATTGGAGAGACAGAGACAAAGAAAGATCTTCATACACACAACTGTAAATGAGATGTTTCCCTTAAATCCATGCCCTCATAGTTCAGAGAGCCCTGAGGAAGATGATCAGAAGCAGGGAGGGAGACAGGGAATGGAGATTCTCGGGAAGACAATGCCCTTTGAATCCCCTTTAACTCACAGACACTGAGGCAGCAGTCCCATGGCGTCCATGGATCTGTACCAGCTGTCCTTTTCTGATGACAGACAGAAATGTAGAGGATCCATATGGGAAAGGACGTGGGAAAGAACTAGAAGAATTGAGGGAAACACTGCTCACTCAGATTATACAGTATTAATAAAGAATTCATGCTTAATTAAAGAAGGAGGAGGAGGAGCAGATGCCTGGGGAGAAAAAATAGTAGTTTTCCAAAACTTTCAGAATGAGATAAGAAGTGTTTCTAAGTAGATCCCCTCTGGTTATGTTTTAGTGCAATGCCATTAGGGACATTAAATTAAGTGGTAACCAAATATCAGGAAGAGAGAATAAAATAAAATACATAAACGTACCCTTTTTGCTCATATTCTTGGTGTCTTAGTCAGGGTTTCTATTCCTGCACAAACATTATGACCAAGAAGCAAGCTTGGAAGGAAAGGGTTTATTCAGCTTACACTGCTGCATTGCTGTTCATCACAAAAGGAAGTCAGGACTGGAACTCAAACAGGTTAGGAAGCAGGAGCTGATGCAGAGGCCCTGAATAGATGTTCCTTACTGGCTTGCTCCCCCTGGCTTGCGCAGCCTGCTCTCTTATTGAACCCAAGAATACCAGCCCAGTGGTGGTACCACCCAAAAGGGGCCCTCCCCACTTGATCACTAATTGAGAAAATGCCCCACAGCTGGATCTCATGGAGGCACTTCCCCAACTGAAGCTCCTTTCTCTGTGATAACTCCAGTCTGTGTCAAGTTGACACACAAAACCAGCCAGTACACTTGGCTGGTTCTCCCAATTCTGAGCAAAACCTTATCTCCCTCCTGTGGATCTCTATTGCCTCAATCAATGTTTTAGAAAAATGGTTTACTTCATGTTTAGAGTGTTGTTTCTGCATGCCTATCTGCATGTGTGCTACCCACAGAATCCAGAGGAAGGCACTAGATCCCATGAGACTGACAGCTAGACTTTTGTGAGTTGCCCATTGCTACTAGGAATGAAACCTGGTTCTATTGACTGGCAGCCAGAGCACCAAGTGCTCAGTCATCTCCTCAGGCCCTGTCCCATTTGATTCTGATTACACACCTGTGGTTGTCCTCAGCATGAGGTCGAGTTGAAGGGAAACTTGACAAGTGAATTCTGAGGAATCTGGGATACAGAGCTAACAGACCACAATCTCTTCTTTCAGGTTCATCCTCTCAGCATCAGTCTTTGGAATGAGGAATTCAGCCTCTGTCCCTATAGTTTCTCCATCTTCCCACACAGTTGTGTCCACACCATTCCCTGACTATTACTAATATTGAGAAGTTTGGGAGTCCATGAAAATATTTTATTGTCTCCTCTATTGGAAATTTTTGCAGGTTTTTGTATCTGCTGACTAGCTCTATCTTGTGTTATTGGAATTAAGAAAAAATACCATTCTGGCATAATAAATTACATTATACTGTGTAATTTAAAACCATGGAATTTATTCCTACAGTGTGAAGGTCAGGAAGGATCAACACATGCATTTCTTCATAAATGATACCTGCTCTAGGGATATAATGGTAGAAGAGCCAATTGGCAAGGACCTCCTCACTTCCTTTATACTCTTTTACTCTTTATATGGTAGAAGCTCGACAGTCAAGGCAGGCCTCAAAGCCATGGTTAAGCAGGACTTTCTCAATCTCCAAATCCTTGCTCGATCAGAAACATGTTGGGATTCCTGGATTGAATTTTTGTATGAGAGTACTTTCCTATTCCTAAGGATTAGCATATCACAAAATCACCTTACAGAGGCCCTGCTTTTCTTTCTTCTTTATTGAAAATGAGTTTTCCACACAAAATATTCAGATTACAATTTGCCTTTCCCCATCTCCTTCCAGTCCCTCCCCATCTCACTACTCACTGTACTGCTCAGGTCTCACTCCTTTCAGTTAGATGACAAGCAGAAAAACAAAACCAGGATGAAAAACAAAGAAAACACACATGAAACATACATGCACTTACACACAAATGCATAAAGTCAATAAAACACAAAATCATGAACCAAAACATAAAAGCAAAAGTGTAGAAAAATGACTAAACAAAGCATATGAGAGAAATTAAAAAGTACAATTCAGCATTTGTGTAGGCCATCAACTCCTTGAGAGTTGGCCTACTCTTAAATATTCTTTGTATAACCAGAGTAAATCTGCTGGAAAAATAATTTTTCATTTCCAGGCAGTTATGAGTTAGAGAGAACATCTCACTCAGGGATAGGAGATAGTATAAAATTCCCCGATTCAGCTCCGGCACCTCCTCTAGACCCATGCAGAGACATATGTCTACCCTCATGTTAATACAAATAACAATATTTGACTTCTTCCTTTCTAATTTGTATACCCTTGATCTGCTTCAGTGGTCTTATTGCTCAAAGACATCAAGTGCCCTATTTAATAGGTATATATACAGAGGAGACCACCTTACCTTGTCTGGATTTTAGTGGACTTTTTCAAGTTTCTCTCCATTTAAGTTGATGTTGGTTGGCTATGGGCTTGCTCTAAACTGCCTTTTTTATATTCAGTTACATCCCTGTCTCTTGGGACTTTTGTCAAGAAGGATGTTGGATTTTGTCAAAGGCTTTTTCTGCATCTAATGTGATGATTGTGAGGCTGCTGTCTCTCAGTTTGTTCACCTGGTAGATTGAAGATCTAGTGCAGAAGTTCCTGTGCCAGCTGTACCAGCTACTCCTATACCAAGCAAGGTGGAGAACACCACAACAGGTGCAGCAACCCTTTTCACCTGGTGACCTACAGAGTCTAATTCATTGGGAATGCTTTCCCCTGTGTGGGAGGTTATTGGGGTAACTACTGTGCCAGGATACCAATATCAGATGATACATTTACAACTAGGGAATGTCTGCAAGGGGTAAGTCCTGATGCACAAGCCCACCTATCATCCTCTGGAAGCAAGAGGCACTCATATTCTTAATTGGTAGGAGTTACAATGAAATTGCAGAGATGTGAACGTTCTGAGGATAACTGATTCCCAATACAGAGGCTTTCTTCTGTTACTGAAGGGTGAGCTTACCTCTCTCTGAATGCTGCCATGTACACTGAGTACTTTCTGTAGTCTGTGAATAGTTTCCAGGGAGAGCTGTTCTATCATAGTAGGTGGGCTAGGCATTTAAGCATAACCAACAGTCCTATGTCAAATCAGGACAGGAGGAGTCAATTATCTGGAACAAGCTTTCATAAATGCAGGGGTCATGATTGTGGAGTGGGTTGTTGAGACAGGAAGCGAGTAAACTTAGTGACACTTATGTTAGGGTAGGTGTGGTCATAGGCAGAGGCTAGGGCCTGAAGTCCAGCCTTGCAAGGACTTTATTGGGCCCAATAGCCAGCCAGAACCTGTCTAACAACTTGTTGGATAGAGAAGAGAGTATTTCTATTGCTTACCCTGGAATCTGTATGCATACGTAACTCCTTTTTTTGTACATGCTCTACATCCCCAAATATAGCCTGAATCCCATCCAGTGGCCTGTTTTCTTCTTTCAGTGAAGCTGAGTGTCAGGTGGCTATAAGGTGAATATGCATGAGAGAAGCGTGAAGGTTTTTCTTCTTTTTTTCTTTTCTTTCATTGGATATTTTCTTTACTTACATTTCAAATGTTATCCACTTTCCAGTCTCCCCTCCGAAAACCCCCTATTCCATTCCCCTCCCCCTACCTCTATGAGAGTGCTCCCCTACCCATGCACCTACTCCTGCCTTCCTGACCAGGCATTCCCCTCTACTGGAGCATAAAACCCCCACAAGACCAAGAGCCACTTCTCCCAATGATTTCCAACAAGGCCATTCTAAGCTACATATGCAGCCAGAGCCATGGGTCCCTCCATTTGTATTCTTTTGTTGGTAGCCCAACTAGCTTGATGAAATCAGATTTTAGTGAGAGTCCCAGTAGAACCTGTGCTTTCATAACCCCACTGTGCACAGTAGTAGTCCGAAGCTCCTTCACAGACTCTCTGATGGACCTGATGCTCTGGGTGCATGTAAAAATATTGTTTTGACAGGTATTTTCTCACAGAGGGGTCTAACTGGTGATACAACAAATCTTCCAGGTCAAACTATAAAAATGGGAAGCAAGTTTCAGGTGGGGGCCATGTGGCTGGCCTGATGGATGAGATTGTTTGGTCAATGTTAACAATTATCCAAGTGAACATAAGAGCCTGATGAAGACGGTCTGTGATGGTTGTAAGATGTCAGCATAAAGGGAGCAGAATTAGGAATATTGAAGTAACAACTTCAGCAGATCAGCTGAGCGTGGCATGACTTTCCATTGTTCTAGTGCTAATTCCTTGGGAACTTCCTCTCACTCCAGGCAGGCTGAACATGGGAACAGTGTATCCATGCCTGGATTCTATTCACTTTAACAGCTGAACAGCTATAGGAAGATGGGTGAGAAGGTCTTGTGATCCACTTGTTTGGTGCTTTACAGGACAGAAAAAAAAAACACATCAAATTTCCCACTATAAATCTTGGAATAGGATTGGGGAAATAGTAAGTGGGAAAGCAAAGGACAAGTTTTAATTCTGCCCTTACCCTTCTGTTACCATGGAAAGAGTGACACTTGTGTTAGCAGGGGTGCAAGCTGTACTTAAAGCCTGGGGCAGAGCATAGAGTTGGGTAGGGAGGCTAGAAGGGAAAGATCTGTGGCATCCACAAGATATAAAAAGAATGGTCAGTGAAGACTCCCACAGGTGGTGCAGTACAGAGGTTAATTGAGATTGTGGAATTAGGTGTGGTAGAACTTTAGTACAAGAAGTTCTGTAAGAAGTCTAGCTGGTATGAAGGCAGGCATGGCCTGGAGCCATGCTTCTCAAACTGTGGCTCCCTCATCCTCTGTGGTGGAGTAGTGACCATTTCATGGGGGTTGGATATCAGATATCCTCTATATCAGATCTTTATAGTATAATTCATACGGGAGCCACACTACAGTAATGAAGTAGCCAACAAGTTATTTAATGGTTCTGGTTGACCACAACAGGAAGAACGGTATTAAGGGGGCACAACACTGAGAAGATGAGAAACTACTGGCCTAGGGAATATGAATACATAATGAATAAATCTCTTTGAATGTTTTCAAAATTAATAAAAGATTTTTGCATGCTTTGACCAACAAACACTTCTCTCCCAGGAGGAGGAGACTTCCTCCACACTGGTCTACACTTCTTAGTCATCATAAGAGCATGATGATGGAGCTTTTAGCTAATGTAGATGCCAAGAAAAGACAATGGGTTTGTAATTCTGGTAATATAGTCTCCACGAATATCCACACCTGATCAGGGCTGATTGGACTATATGTGACTTCTCTGAACCTAAACATCTCTGGAATCCACAGACTGATTTCAAATGTTTTATTCATATTATATTTTATTGGGTTACGATTTTGTTTACAGAGTTGTTTGTGGCCATGAAGACCAGAGAAGGGCCTCAGATCCTCTGAATGACCAGTTACAGTTGGTTGAAAACTCTCCTGGGTGTGCTGGGAACTGAACCACAGTTCTCTGACAGAGCAGTAATTCCTTTTGCAGCTGAGTTCCCACAAACTGAACCTTTAAAAAGTCTTCATTGTCATTTAAGTCTCAGATAAATAAATATTCATGTTTGATATCTCCCTTTCTTTGGGCCCTGGTCATTTGTTCTGTTTGGATCAGTCCATACAGTTTCCCCCAATGAAATTCCTTTGGGCTGTGCTTATTTATGGTCAGCACCTACCTTGAATCCCAGTTTCCATCATGTCAGACAAAAACAAACAAGAACTTCAACAGGGCAGATATCATCTAGATTGTGTGAGACTCCTGTTCTGCCATTCACACCTGCAATTTTAACATAGTAGAGCTGTTTTAAATTCTGAGCCACCATGCTGCTTTCTTGAAGATGCAGTGTAAATGCTCCAGCAATACTGTACTCTAACCAGAAGTAATTGGTAACTATATTGGGTGCTACCATTGGAAGACAGGTGATGGTCATATCTGACTAGCTCCTAAAATCTCTTTATGCCTTTGAGTGAGGGCTCAAAGAAAACATTCTGTGCAGAATCCAGGGAGTGGAAGGCTTCAGCCGCCAAATAGGGATGTGACTCCAACATTGCCTTCCACTCTGAGTTCTCAGAGACTTCAGAGAAATGAAGTGCAATGAAATCCAGGGCCTGAGTCTTCAGCCACTGTGTGCTGTGGAGGTCAGCCAGGATGAGAGTGTCTGCAGCTTTCTCCACAGAGAGTATCCTGAAGAGGGCATCCTCACACATGACCTTCAAGTCCTCCAGGCCATACTTTTCAGCAGCTGCCAGCACACCAGTGGCCATGGAGTTGCTGTTGAGGTGTGGTGTTTTTCCCCTGAGTAGATGAAGTACATCATCTGGAAGACCTGAGGGTCCAGTCATGGATCTCAACAATGTTCTTTAGGCTCTCCTGCATTTCATGTTCAAACATGGCTCTGAAAACTGGAGAACAAGCTGCTAGGATGGCGTGGTGAGCCCTGAATACATGGCCACCTACCAATAGGGTTCAGTCTTTGAAGAGAGATTTCTCCCACAGCTTTGCTAGGTCATCTCTCAACATCTGTCTTGGCTCCTTGATTGCAGGTGTCATGATCTGTCCAGGCATGCAAAGATGGCTCCTATTATGCTCACCTTGCAGCAGAGGCTGAGCTGGTCTTCAGGGACAAGCCATTGCTGATGGGAGAGGAGGAAACCTAGAAGGATGAACTTTTTGAATCCCCACTTTTTGTATTGCTGAAAGCTTACGACATTGGGGTTCTTCATACTTTGGCATTTCTCTCCTTGGGAATTTATGATCCAGAATTTGAACTTTGCCCAAACTGGGCTCTCTGGACAGCTGAGCAACCCCAGGTAAACTGACAGGTAATCTTTGCTTTCTTCATCAACCCCGTTTGGGTGTACTCTCAAACACCATGCTATTTCTTCATTGGCCTCTAATGAGAACACTGGGCTTGAAATCCTTTTCTGAATTCCCCGCATGCAAAATGAGAAGTTGCTTATAGTCCACTCATAGCAGATTTTTTTTTTACACTGATCTGTGTGGAGCCCCAGCTCTTTGTCTCCATGTCCCCTGAAATTTCTGCTGGAGGTAGTTTGAAGGTTAATCTTGACCTGAGAGAACACCAGAGGTTATTTACTCTTCATCCTATTGAACACGATTATAGGTATACTTTGGATTTTAGTTTCAATTTCCCTAAGTTCTCTCTCTCTCTCTCTCTCTCTCTCTCTCTCTCTCTCTCTCTCTCTCTCTCTCTCTCTCTCTCTCTCTCCCTCTCACTGTCTATCTCTCTGTCTCTCTCTGTCTCTCTCTCCCTCTCCGTCTCCCTCTCCGTCTCCCTTTTCCTCTCTCTCCCTCTCTCTCCGTCTCTCCCTCTCTTTTCCTCTCTCTCTCCCTTTCCCTTTACCTCCCTCTCTCTCCCTCTCTTTGCCTATCTCCCTCCCCCTCTTCCTCTCCCTCCATCTCTCCCTCTTTCCCTCTTCCCCCCTCTCTCTTTCCCCCAAACACTGGAATTTCTATGTGTGTGTATGTGTTTGAGTTTCGTGACTCTTAGGTCAGTGGCCACTAGTTGGGCTATTCTATCCACCTCTGGATAGGAAAGTCTGTAAAACTTTATATATTCTCATCTCAAGTGTGTTGTATTTTCAGGGTCCTATAGAGAATGTACAGAATGAATTCCTTTATGTAAATAGACAGAGAATATAGAAGAATAACATACAGGCTGAGGTCTAGCTAATATAACAATGACTACAGTCAGTATTTACTTATTCCACAAGGTGTGAAGTCTCAGGTGTTCTTCAGTATATACTGGAATTCTTAAGAAGAAGGGTCTAATGCCAGTGAAGGAATGGGCTTGCTATTTAGATGAGAGCAGGAAGCCAAAGAAAAAAGCTTCCTTCTTCTTTATGCTTATTGTGGGCCTCCAGTAGAAGGTGTGGCCTAGTTAAGGGAATGTCTTCTAGTCTGAAGATCTGGATTAAAGGTGTGTGTTTTTCTGCCTCAAGACTCAGATTAAAGGTGTATGTTTTTCTCAGATTAAATGTGTATGTTTTTTCTGACAAGAAGAATCTGCATTTGAACTGAATCTACCTACTTCAACTTAAGAAAAAAAATTCGCAGGGCACTGGGGGCACACGCCTTTAATCCCAATATTTGGGAGGCAGAGGCAGGCAGATTTCTGAGTTCAAGGCCAGCCTTGTCTACAAAGTGAGTTCCAGGACAGCCATGACTACACAGAGAAACACTGTCTTGAAAAAAAGCAAAAGAAAAAAAATTTAAAAGGCATGCCTTCCACTTTAGTATGTCCACAAGTAGTGCAGACTAGAACAATAACCATCAACAATATACTTTGCTTACTAGGGACAATCTTGCATAAATAAAGAGATGATGTAAATCTCTGCACAGATACGATTTACCCATGCACTGGTCTTACAAATGCTATCATAAACATGATCAGGGAAGGGGTGCTTTCCTTAACTGCTCAGGAGTCTGAGTGTTCACAAAATGTAAAGCATGTGGAAGAGCTCCTGTATGGTGGGCAGGATCAGAGCCCCAAACCTCTGAAGATGGCTCTATTCTTTCCTGTGTTTTATTCCATTTACACTTTGTACTTCCCCTCAGGGTCTTCAGGGCCCCCTTACCTCCTTCCTCTGAAACTATCTGTTTTAGGCATCTCCTACATTCTTCTGATTTTTCCTTGACTGCCAACAGACTTTTTGATGGGTCTGGAGTCTGTTGCTTCTGGCCACTTAACTTTTTTCTCTTTTGTAGTCCTCTTTTATTAAATACTCTCTCTGCCACTATCACTAAATCTCTCAAACACCTTTCCCTAACCTCTAGACCCTCTGCAGGTTTTTTTAAATATGCTGCCTAATTAATAAAAGCTAGATCAAAAGCTGTCTTTGCTTCTGCTTTCTGTGGGGGTGTGTTTTAATTACAAATTCCACATTATTCATTGATACAATTTAGCTAACAAGAATAGTTATCCAGCATCAGAAACTTGAACACCAAAAACTAAGACTAGAGAACACAGATATTCCTGATGTATGGTCAGATTTTTGAAATTCAGACTCCATTTTTAAAAAATCTGTTCAAATTAATATCCTGGCACCTAGCATTAGTTTCCAAGATGCCCCTCAACAAAACCTGAGCCTAGCTTCACTCTCTAAGCCAATCTCTAATAAGGCCAGCATCTTCAATTGGCACCCTCAACAAGACCAGGTTATTCCAACAACACACCTGCAACCCCAGATTACAAAACCACCACCTGCCTAATGACCATCAATGCAGAGGGGAACAGAAGTTAAGTTTATGTTAGCCAGGTGGTGGTGGAGCATGCCTTTAACCACAGCATTTGTGAGAAGGAGACAAGCAGATTTCTGAGTTCGAGGCCAGCCTGGTCTACAAACTGAGTTCCAGGACATCCAGGACTACACAGAGAAGCCCTGTCTGGAGGAACAGGGAGAGAGAAGAAGGCTTATGGGGCTTGCAGGGAGTGGGGACCCAGAAAAGGGGAAATCATTTAAAATGTAAATAAAGAATACATCGAATAAAAAAAAAGAAAGAAAAAAATAAGTGCCCAAAAGATCAACTCTGAAGCTAAAGTCAGAGGTGTCCTTCTGAAAATGATATTCAAGAGACAGAAGCAGAAGAACCTAAACTGAAGTGGTACCCTAGGATACACACTAGGGCTGTTTTGGGAAAATAAGTTTATTTTAATTGATGTCATTCTTCATAACTAAGTTAATATCTAAAACAAACACAAAAACTATAATGAAAAAAAATGACACAGGTTGAGCTATTATTAAAAAAAAAAAAAAAAAAAAAAAAAAAAAAAAAAAAAAACAGTTGAGCTATCTGTACCATAGAGCTGGGGATGCTCCACAGCCGTCTGTGCACAGGTCCCACCAGAAGAGAGCTGGGCTCCCGGGAGTGCTGGCACAGGCTTACAGGCCCACAGGAAGTACAAGCTCCAGGTAGGAACACAGAAACAACAGAACCATGTAACACCAAAAATAACAAGATGGTGAAAGTCAAGCCCAAGAACCCTACCAACAAAAACCAAGGCTACTTAGCATCATCAGAAGCCAGTTCTCCCAGCACAGCAAGTTCTGGATAACCAAATATACCACAGATCAAGATTTGAATTTAAAATCACATTGCATGATGCTGATAGAGGACTTCAAGACCAACTCACTGATAAGTGGATATTAGCCTAGAAGCTCAGAATACCCAAAATACAATTCAAAGACCACATGAAGCTCAAGAAGAAAGAAGACCAAAGTGTTGCTACATTGATTCTTCTTAGAAGGGGTACAAAATACCCATGGGAAGAAATACAAAGTGTGGAGCAGAGAGTAAAAGAATGGATATCCATAGACTTCCCCACCTGTGGCAGGGGCATCCCATATGCAGTTAACAAACCCAGACACTATTGTGGATGCCAATAAGTGCTTGCTGACAGGAGCCAGATATAACTCTCTTCTGAGAGGCTTTGCCAGTGCCTGACAAATACAGAGGGGGATGCACACACATCCCAACATTGAAATGAGCAAAGGGTTTCAATGGAGGAACTAGCTAAAGGACCCAAGGTGTTGAAAGTGTTTGCAACCCCATAGGATGAACAAAAATACGAACCAACCAGTAATCCCAGAGTTCTCAGGGACTTAAGCACAAATGAGAGAGTACACATGGAAGAAACGATGACTCCAGACACATGGGTAACAGAGGATAGCCTGAACAGACATCAATGAGAGGAGAGACCCTTGGACCCTTGAAGGCTCATTGCCTCAGAGTACCCCTACCAGGTCAGGGAAGCTGGAGTGGGTGGGTTAGTGAGCAGAGGGAGGGGATGGGATAGAGGTTTTCAGAGGGGCATTGAGCAAAGAGGACATTTGAAATGTAAATAAAGAAGATATTTAAGTAAAATTGAAAAAAAAATAATGGCAAAAAAGCCAGAACACAAAACCTGGGCTCACTCACTCTGCTGCAATCCACGCTGGAAGCCAATGTTTTGACATGGTTCACCTGACAATCTACTCCATCTACCAGCTTCTGGAGGTCATGGAGGAGCCACTCCTATGATGTTTCAGAAAGCAGAATCCTTGAACCAGAACATTGATTACTTGCAGTGAAAATTTGCATGTAATGCTGTTTGGGCAGAACACACACACACAGACACACATACGCTACTAATGCTATGTTTTCCATGCAGACAGGAGGCTAGCATGGCTGTCCTCTCAGAGGCTCTACCAACAGCTAACTGAAATGCAGTTACAGCTAAGCATTGGATTGTAGTAGGGGAACCCTATGGATGAGTTAGGCGAAGGATTAAAGGAACTAAAGGAGATGGCAACTCTAAAAAAAATGACCAGTATCACCTAATCTGGACTTTCAGGGGCCACCAGAGACTAAGCCACCAACCAGTGAGCATACATGAACTTGTCTGATGCCCCAAGAACAAATGAAGTACAGGCATACCTTGTCTGGCCTCAGTGGAAGAGGATGTGCCTAATCCTATAGAGACTTAATGCCCCAGGGAGGGGGAATGCATGGGGAGCACCCTCTCAGAGGCCAAGGAGATGGGGGAGGGCTGAAAAACTGTGAGGGGAGCACTGCAGTGAGGCAGAATTTCAGATGAAAATTAATAAAATAAAAATTGAAAAAAGGATAATCCAGCCAGGCAGTGGTGCCACACACCTTTAATCCCAGCATTTGGGAGGCAGAGACAGGCAGATTTCAGAGTTTGAGGCCAGCCTGGTCTACAAAGTGAGTTCCAGGACAGCCAGGGCTACACAGAGAAACCCTGTCTCAAAAAACCAGATAAACACACACACACACACACACACACACACACACACACAGAGAGAGAGAGAGAGAGAGAGAGAGAGAGAGAGACAGAGACAGAGACAGAGACAGAGAGACAGAGAGAGAGACAGAGAGACAGAGAGACAGAGAGAAACAGAAAGAGAAGCATTTAGGATATTCCAGAACCATTGTTCTAATTGGCTCTGAAGAAGGATTTCCTCGGAGGGAAGTACAAGACTACCACCGACCAAATTGGGAGGAGTGATCACAAGGTCTGTGCTTCTGATTGGAATAACACACAGGAAAGAAGAAAGCCATCTTCAGAGTTTTGGGGCTCTGATTCCTGACCACCATACAGGAGCTCTTCTACATGCCCTCCATTTGGTGAACACTCAGACTCTTGACCAGTTAAGGAAAACATCCCTTCCCTGATCAGGTTTATGGCAGAAATCAGTGTAAAAACCAGCACAGGAGTAAATAATAGCTTTGCAGATATTGACATGATACCTTCATTTATGGAAGTCTGAAGTATCAGTAAGCAAAGTACCCTGGTGATGGCTCTTCTTGTCTAGACTACCTGTGGACTCATGTAACATATAAAATGGAGGGATCATCTTTTAAAAGCTTGTTTTGCTTAAATTGAAATAGATAGATCCAGTTCAAACACAGATTCTTAGGGTTGAAAATCACACACCTTTAATCTGAGTCTTCAGGCAGTAAAACAAACACCTTTAATCCAGAAGCTGAGACGTGAAGACACATCCTTAATAGGGCCACGCCTTCTACTGGAGGCCTATATAAGCATATGAAGAAGTAGACTTTGTGTCTTTGCCTGCCTGCTCTCATCTTACTAGCGAGCCCATTTCTTCACTGGCATTAGACTCTACTTCAGAATACCAGCATATACTGAAGAAAACCTGAGACTTCAAACCTCGTGGACTAAGTAAGTACTGACTGTAGTCATTGTTATATTAGTTGAATTTATGTTGTTCTCATATATCCTCTTTCTATTTATATAAAGGAATTAATTCTGTATGTTCAATAAACACACACAGATATATACTCAGAGAGAGAGAGAAAGAGAGAGAGAAGACAGAGAGGGGGGAAGAGAGACACAGAGAACCAGAGACAGTTACACAGAGACAGAGAGAAAAACAGCAGAGAGAAAGAATTTAGGAGAAATCTAAAATAAAATCTAAAGAGTATATATAATTGTATGTATCAGGATGAAGAATCAATAAATGCTAGTTCTTCTTTTCAGATCAATGTTAACCTCCAAACTACCGCCAACAGAAATGTCAGGGGACATGGAAGCCAAGGGCTCCACACAGATCAGTGTAAAAAACATCTGCTATGAGTGGACCATTAGCAACTTCTCATTTTGCATGGATGGAATTCAGAAAGAGATTAGAAGCCCAGAGTTCTCATTAGAGGACAATGAGGAAGTGGCATGGTGTTTGAGAGTATACCCAAATGGAGTTGATAAAGAAAGCAAAGATTACCTGTCAGTTGACCTGGGATTGCTCAGCTGTCCCGTGTGCCCAGTTTGGGCAAAGTTTGAGTTCTGGATCATAAATTCCCAAGGAGAGAAATGTCAAAGTAGGAAGAACCCCAGTGTTGTAAGCTTTTGGCAATACCAACACAGGGGATTCAAAGAGTTCATCCTTCGAGATTTCCTCCTCTCCCATCAGCATTTACTTCTCCCTGAAGACCAGCTCACCATCTGCTGCAAGGTGAGCATAGCGGGAGCCATCTTCAGCATGCCTGGACAGAACATGACACCTGCAATCAAGGATCCAAGGCATGTGTTGGCAGAAGACCTAGGGAAGCTTTGGGAGAATTCCATCTTCACAGACTGCTCCCTATTGGTGGGTGGCCATGAATTCAGGGCTCACAAGGCCATCCTAGCAGCTCGCTCTCCAGTTTTCAGAGCCATGTTTGAACATGAAATGCAGGAGAGACTAAAAAACCTCGTTGAGATTCATGACTTGGATCCCCAAGTCTTCCAGGAGATGATGGGCTTCATCTACACATGGAAGGCACCAAACCTCAATAGCTACTCCATGGCCTCTGGTCTGCTGGCAGCTGCTGACAGGTATGGCCTGGACGGCTTGAAGGCCATGTGTGAGGATGCCCTCTGCAGGATCCTCTCTGTGGAGAATGCTGCAAACATTCTCATCCTGGCTGACCTCCACAGCACACAGTGGCTGAAGACTCAGGCCCTGGATTTCATTACAGATTTTGCCTATGAGGTCTCTAAGACCTCAGGGTGGAAGTCATTGGTGGAGTCACATCCCCCCTTGGTGGCTGAAGCCTTCTGCTCCCTGGCTTCTGCACAGTGTCCTTCTTTGGAGCCATGATTTAAATGCCTAAAGTGATCTCAGAAGATGGACAGCTGTGACCTGCACCTCTTCTGCAACAGCAACAACCAGCTTTTTTACCAATGACTTCTGCTTAGACAATGGTATTGAGGGAGCATTTGCACTTTATCAGAGGAATGGCAGCATGGTGGCTCAGGATTTAAAACACCTGCAATATATTATACATACTGAAATGGTAGGTGAGCAATAGGCAGTACTGCAGTCTGGGACACTCTACATGACATCTATGATGTTAATGTTCCTGTTTGAATTTGTCTGATTGTTTGAAAACTGATTCAATTTAGAGCTGGCCCTAGGCAGAGAACAACTGTGTTTCTTTGGAGAAACACTTCTGCCTTGGACTGAACAGAAGAGATGACTGTGGCCATTTGCAAGGAGAAATCAACCATGATTGCTTCCTCATCAGTGAAGGAAAGACAATGAAGAGTTTCTTTTTAAACATTCAAGGTTCAGGGAACTCGGCTTCAAAAGCAATTACTGCTCTCTCAGAGATCTCTTGCTAAGTTCGCTACACACACAGGAGAGTTTTTCACCACCTGAAACTGGTGAATCAGAGATCTGAGGCCCTCCTCTTGTCTCCATGGCCACAAAGAACTCTGTAGACAAAACCTTAACCAAATAAAATACAAGATGAATAAAACTTTTGAAATCAGTCTGTTGTTTCCAGAGATGTTTATTTCAGAGAAGTAACATGTAGACCAAGCAGCCTAGCTCAGCTGTGGATGTTTGAACAGAGCCCTCACTCTCCTACCAATATTAGAAACCCTTGGTCTTTTTCCTTGGAATTTAATGTTGGAAAATGAGAACTCCACCCTCATGCTCTTATGACGACTGAGAAGACTATGCCATAGTAGAGGGAGTCTAATCCTTCTGGGAGAGATGTGTTTGTGGATTAAGGCATGCAAAATCTATTAAATGTTTTGAAAACATCCAAAGGGATTTATTCATTACAGATTTGCAGGCCTGTATACCTGTTGAGGGAGAACCGGCTGGGGAAGGAGCAGAGGTACAAGTCCTTGGTCCAGAACACCAACTAAAACAAACCAGATGATAGATAACCCAGTGAACTGGAGTAAAACACCTGTAAAATACTACTGGTCTTCTTTAAAAAGGGTAAAATATCTTCCAATAATCCTTTAATCTTAATAATCTCCTTAATTAATACCTTATTCACTCATCAGAGAAGCTTCCTCCTGCAGCAGACTGGAACAAATACAGAGATTAACACCCAGACATTATGCAGAGAGAGACAGAGACAGAGACATTGGAGAGACAGAGACAAAGAAAGATCTTCATACACACAACTGTAAATGAGATGTTTCCCTTAAATCCATGCCCTCATAGTTCAGAGAGCCCTGAGGAAGATGATCAGAAGCAGGGAGGGAGACAGGGAATGGAGATTCTCGGGAAGACAATGCCCTTTGAATCCCCTTTAACTCACAGACACTGAGGCAGCAGTCCCATGGCCTCCATGGATCTGTACCAGCTGTCCTTTTCTGATGACAGACAGAAATGTAGAGGATCCATATGGGAAAGGACGTGGGAAAGAACTAGAAGAATTGAGGGAAACACTGCTCACTCAGATTATACAGTATTAATAAAGAATTCATGCTTAATTAAAGAAGGAGGAGGAGGAGCAGATGCCTGGGGAGAAAAAATAGTAGTTTTCCAAAACTTTCAGAATGAGATAAGAAGTGTTTCTAAGTAGATCCCCTCTGGTTATGTTTTAGTGCAATGCCATTAGGGACATTAAATTAAGTGGTAACCAAATATCAGGAAGAGAGAATAAAATAAAATACATAAACGTACCCTTTTTGCTCATATTCTTGGTGTCTTAGTCAGGGTTTCTATTCCTGCACAAACATTATGACCAAGAAGCAAGCTTGGAAGGAAAGGGTTTATTCAGCTTACACTGCTGCATTGCTGTTCATCACAAAAGGAAGTCAGGACTGGAACTCAAACAGGTTAGGAAGCAGGAGCTGATGCAGAGGCCCTGAATAGATGTTCCTTACTGGCTTGCTCCCCCTGGCTTGCGCAGCCTGCTCTCTTATTGAACCCAAGAATACCAGCCCAGTGGTGGTACCACCCAAAAGGGGCCCTCCCCACTTGATCACTAATTGAGAAAATGCCCCACAGCTGGATCTCATGGAGGCACTTCCCCAACTGAAGCTCCTTTCTCTGTGATAACTCCAGTCTGTGTCAAGTTGACACACAAAACCAGCCAGTACACTTGGCTGGTTCTCCCAATTCTGAGCAAAACCTTATCTCCCTCCTGTGGATCTCTATTGCCTCAATCAATGTTTTAGAAAAATGGTTTACTTCATGTTTAGAGTGTTGTTTCTGCATGCCTATCTGCATGTGTGCTACCCACAGAATCCAGAGGAAGGCACTAGATCCCATGAGACTGACAGCTAGACTTTTGTGAGTTGCCCATTGCTACTAGGAATGAAACCTGGTTCTATTGACTGGCAGCCAGAGCACCAAGTGCTCAGTCATCTCCTCAGGCCCTGTCCCATTTGATTCTGATTACACACCTGTGGTTGTCCTCAGCATGAGGTCGAGTTGAAGGGAAACTTGACAAGTGAATTCTGAGGAATCTGGGATACAGAGCTAACAGACCACAATCTCTTCTTTCAGGTTCATCCTCTCAGCATCAGTCTTTGGAATGAGGAATTCAGCCTCTGTCCCTATAGTTTCTCCATCTTCCCACACAGTTGTGTCCACACCATTCCCTGACTATTACTAATATTGAGAAGTTTGGGAGTCCATGAAAATATTTTATTGTCTCCTCTATTGGAAATTTTTGCAGGTTTTTGTATCTGCTGACTAGCTCTATCTTGTGTTATTGGAATTAAGAAAAAATACCATTCTGGCATAATAAATTACATTATACTGTGTAATTTAAAACCATGGAATTTATTCCTACAGTGTGAAGGTCAGGAAGGATCAACACATGCATTTCTTCATAAATGATACCTGCTCTAGGGATATAATGGTAGAAGAGCCAATTGGCAAGGACCTCCTCACTTCCTTTATACTCTTTTACTCTTTATATGGTAGAAGCTCGACAGTCAAGGCAGGCCTCAAAGCCATGGTTAAGCAGGACTTTCTCAATCTCCAAATCCTTGCTCGATCAGAAACATGTTGGGATTCCTGGATTGAATTTTTGTATGAGAGTACTTTCCTATTCCTAAGGATTAGCATATCACAAAATCACCTTACAGAGGCCCTGCTTTTCTTTCTTCTTTATTGAAAATGAGTTTTCCACACAAAATATTCAGATTACAATTTGCCTTTCCCCATCTCCTTCCAGTCCCTCCCCATCTCACTACTCACTGTACTGCTCAGGTCTCACTCCTTTCAGTTAGATGACAAGCAGAAAAACAAAACCAGGATGAAAAACAAAGAAAACACACATGAAACATACATGCACTTACACACAAATGCATAAAGTCAATAAAACACAAAATCATGAACCAAAACATAAAAGCAAAAGTGTAGAAAAATGACTAAACAAAGCATATGAGAGAAATTAAAAAGTACAATTCAGCATTTGTGTAGGCCATCAACTCCTTGAGAGTTGGCCTACTCTTAAATATTCTTTGTATAACCAGAGTAAATCTGCTGGAAAAATAATTTTTCATTTCCAGGCAGTTATGAGTTAGAGAGAACATCTCACTCAGGGATAGGAGATAGTATAAAATTCCCCGATTCAGCTCCGGCACCTCCTCTAGACCCATGCAGAGACATATGTCTACCCTCATGTTAATACAAATAACAATATTTGACTTCTTCCTTTCTAATTTGTATACCCTTGATCTGCTTCAGTGGTCTTATTGCTCAAAGACATCAAGTGCCCTATTTAATAGGTATATATACAGAGGAGACCACCTTACCTTGTCTGGATTTTAGTGGACTTTTTCAAGTTTCTCTCCATTTAAGTTGATGTTGGTTGGCTATGGGCTTGCTCTAAACTGCCTTTTTTATATTCAGTTACATCCCTGTCTCTTGGGACTTTTGTCAAGAAGGATGTTGGATTTTGTCAAAGGCTTTTTCTGCATCTAATGTGATGATTGTGAGGCTGCTGTCTCTCAGTTTGTTCACCTGGTAGATTGAAGATCTAGTGCAGAAGTTCCTGTGCCAGCTGTACCAGCTACTCCTATACCAAGCAAGGTGGAGAACACCACAACAGGTGCAGCAACCCTTTTCACCTGGTGACCTACAGAGTCTAATTCATTGGGAATGCTTTCCCCTGTGTGGGAGGTTATTGGGGTAACTACTGTGCCAGGATACCAATATCAGATGATACATTTACAACTAGGGAATGTCTGCAAGGGGTAAGTCCTGATGCACAAGCCCACCTATCATCCTCTGGAAGCAAGAGGCACTCATATTCTTAATTGGTAGGAGTTACAATGAAATTGCAGAGATGTGAACGTTCTGAGGATAACTGATTCCCAATACAGAGGCTTTCTTCTGTTACTGAAGGGTGAGCTTACCTCTCTCTGAATGCTGCCATGTACACTGAGTACTTTCTGTAGTCTGTGAATAGTTTCCAGGGAGAGCTGTTCTATCATAGTAGGTGGGCTAGGCATTTAAGCATAACCAACAGTCCTATGTCAAATCAGGACAGGAGGAGTCAATTATCTGGAACAAGCTTTCATAAATGCAGGGGTCATGATTGTGGAGTGGGTTGTTGAGACAGGAAGCGAGTAAACTTAGTGACACTTATGTTAGGGTAGGTGTGGTCATAGGCAGAGGCTAGGGCCTGAAGTCCAGCCTTGCAAGGACTTTATTGGGCCCAATAGCCAGCCAGAACCTGTCTAACAACTTGTTGGATAGAGAAGAGAGTATTTCTATTGCTTACCCTGGAATCTGTATGCATACGTAACTCCTTTTTTTGTACATGCTCTACATCCCCAAATATAGCCTGAATCCCATCCAGTGGCCTGTTTTCTTCTTTCAGTGAAGCTGAGTGTCAGGTGGCTATAAGGTGAATATGCATGAGAGAAGCGTGAAGGTTTTTCTTCTTTTTTTCTTTTCTTTCATTGGATATTTTCTTTACTTACATTTCAAATGTTATCCACTTTCCAGTCTCCCCTCCGAAAACCCCCTATTCCATTCCCCTCCCCCTACCTCTATGAGAGTGCTCCCCTACCCATGCACCTACTCCTGCCTTCCTGACCAGGCATTCCCCTCTACTGGAGCATAAAACCCCCACAAGACCAAGAGCCACTTCTCCCAATGATTTCCAACAAGGCCATTCTAAGCTACATATGCAGCCAGAGCCATGGGTCCCTCCATTTGTATTCTTTTGTTGGTAGCCCAACTAGCTTGATGAAATCAGATTTTAGTGAGAGTCCCAGTAGAACCTGTGCTTTCATAACCCCACTGTGCACAGTAGTAGTCCGAAGCTCCTTCACAGACTCTCTGATGGACCTGATGCTCTGGGTGCATGTAAAAATATTGTTTTGACAGGTATTTTCTCACAGAGGGGTCTAACTGGTGATACAACAAATCTTCCAGGTCAAACTATAAAAATGGGAAGCAAGTTTCAGGTGGGGGCCATGTGGCTGGCCTGATGGATGAGATTGTTTGGTCAATGTTAACAATTATCCAAGTGAACATAAGAGCCTGATGAAGACGGTCTGTGATGGTTGTAAGATGTCAGCATAAAGGGAGCAGAATTAGGAATATTGAAGTAACAACTTCAGCAGATCAGCTGAGCGTGGCATGACTTTCCATTGTTCTAGTGCTAATTCCTTGGGAACTTCCTCTCACTCCAGGCAGGCTGAACATGGGAACAGTGTATCCATGCCTGGATTCTATTCACTTTAACAGCTGAACAGCTATAGGAAGATGGGTGAGAAGGTCTTGTGATCCACTTGTTTGGTGCTTTACAGGACAGAAAAAAAAAAAAACACATCAAATTTCCCACTATAAATCTTGGAATAGGATTGGGGAAATAGTAAGTGGGAAAGCAAAGGACAAGTTT
Organism: Apodemus sylvaticus; assembly: GCF_947179515.1. Taxonomy (NCBI): domain Eukaryota; kingdom Metazoa; phylum Chordata; class Mammalia; order Rodentia; family Muridae; genus Apodemus; species Apodemus sylvaticus. The sequence continues at coordinate 70,470,592 of NC_067475.1, forward strand.
TAATTCTGCCCTTACCCTTCTGTTACCATGGAAAGAGTGACACTTGTGTTAGCAGGGGTGCAAGCTGTACTTAAAGCCTGGGGCAGAGCATAGAGTTGGGTAGGGAGGCTAGAAGGGAAAGATCTGTGGCATCCACAAGATATAAAAAGAATGGTCAGTGAAGACTCCCACAGGTGGTGCAGTACAGAGGTTAATTGAGATTGTGGAATTAGGTGTGGTAGAACTTTAGTACAAGAAGTTCTGTAAGAAGTCTAGCTGGTATGAAGGCAGGCATGGCCTGGAGCCATGCTTCTCAAACTGTGGCTCCCTCATCCTCTGTGGTGGAGTAGTGACCATTTCATGGGGGTTGGATATCAGATATCCTCTATATCAGATCTTTATAGTATAATTCATACGGGAGCCACACTACAGTAATGAAGTAGCCAACAAGTTATTTAATGGTTCTGGTTGACCACAACAGGAAGAACGGTATTAAGGGGGCACAACACTGAGAAGATGAGAAACTACTGGCCTAGGGAATATGAATACATAATGAATAAATCTCTTTGAATGTTTTCAAAATTAATAAAAGATTTTTGCATGCTTTGACCAACAAACACTTCTCTCCCAGGAGGAGGAGACTTCCTCCACACTGGTCTACACTTCTTAGTCATCATAAGAGCATGATGATGGAGCTTTTAGCTAATGTAGATGCCAAGAAAAGACAATGGGTTTGTAATTCTGGTAATATAGTCTCCACGAATATCCACACCTGATCAGGGCTGATTGGACTATATGTGACTTCTCTGAACCTAAACATCTCTGGAATCCACAGACTGATTTCAAATGTTTTATTCATATTATATTTTATTGGGTTACGATTTTGTTTACAGAGTTGTTTGTGGCCATGAAGACCAGAGAAGGGCCTCAGATCCTCTGAATGACCAGTTACAGTTGGTTGAAAACTCTCCTGGGTGTGCTGGGAACTGAACCACAGTTCTCTGACAGAGCAGTAATTCCTTTTGCAGCTGAGTTCCCACAAACTGAACCTTTAAAAAGTCTTCATTGTCATTTAAGTCTCAGATAAATAAATATTCATGTTTGATATCTCCCTTTCTTTGGGCCCTGGTCATTTGTTCTGTTTGGATCAGTCCATACAGTTTCCCCCAATGAAATTCCTTTGGGCTGTGCTTATTTATGGTCAGCACCTACCTTGAATCCCAGTTTCCATCATGTCAGACAAAAACAAACAAGAACTTCAACAGGGCAGATATCATCTAGATTGTGTGAGACTCCTGTTCTGCCATTCACACCTGCAATTTTAACATAGTAGAGCTGTTTTAAATTCTGAGCCACCATGCTGCTTTCTTGAAGATGCAGTGTAAATGCTCCAGCAATACTGTACTCTAACCAGAAGTAATTGGTAACTATATTGGGTGCTACCATTGGAAGACAGGTGATGGTCATATCTGACTAGCTCCTAAAATCTCTTTATGCCTTTGAGTGAGGGCTCAAAGAAAACATTCTGTGCAGAATCCAGGGAGTGGAAGGCTTCAGCCGCCAAATAGGGATGTGACTCCAACATTGCCTTCCACTCTGAGTTCTCAGAGACTTCAGAGAAATGAAGTGCAATGAAATCCAGGGCCTGAGTCTTCAGCCACTGTGTGCTGTGGAGGTCAGCCAGGATGAGAGTGTCTGCAGCTTTCTCCACAGAGAGTATCCTGAAGAGGGCATCCTCACACATGACCTTCAAGTCCTCCAGGCCATACTTTTCAGCAGCTGCCAGCACACCAGTGGCCATGGAGTTGCTGTTGAGGTGTGGTGTTTTTCCCCTGAGTAGATGAAGTACATCATCTGGAAGACCTGAGGGTCCAGTCATGGATCTCAACAATGTTCTTTAGGCTCTCCTGCATTTCATGTTCAAACATGGCTCTGAAAACTGGAGAACAAGCTGCTAGGATGGCGTGGTGAGCCCTGAATACATGGCCACCTACCAATAGGGTTCAGTCTTTGAAGAGAGATTTCTCCCACAGCTTTGCTAGGTCATCTCTCAACATCTGTCTTGGCTCCTTGATTGCAGGTGTCATGATCTGTCCAGGCATGCAAAGATGGCTCCTATTATGCTCACCTTGCAGCAGAGGCTGAGCTGGTCTTCAGGGACAAGCCATTGCTGATGGGAGAGGAGGAAACCTAGAAGGATGAACTTTTTGAATCCCCACTTTTTGTATTGCTGAAAGCTTACGACATTGGGGTTCTTCATACTTTGGCATTTCTCTCCTTGGGAATTTATGATCCAGAATTTGAACTTTGCCCAAACTGGGCTCTCTGGACAGCTGAGCAACCCCAGGTAAACTGACAGGTAATCTTTGCTTTCTTCATCAACCCCGTTTGGGTGTACTCTCAAACACCATGCTATTTCTTCATTGGCCTCTAATGAGAACACTGGGCTTGAAATCCTTTTCTGAATTCCCCGCATGCAAAATGAGAAGTTGCTTATAGTCCACTCATAGCAGATTTTTTTTTTACACTGATCTGTGTGGAGCCCCAGCTCTTTGTCTCCATGTCCCCTGAAATTTCTGCTGGAGGTAGTTTGAAGGTTAATCTTGACCTGAGAGAACACCAGAGGTTATTTACTCTTCATCCTATTGAACACGATTATAGGTATACTTTGGATTTTAGTTTCAATTTCCCTAAGTTCTCTCTCTCTCTCTCTCTCTCTCTCTCCTCTCTCTCTCTCTCTCTCTCTCTCTCCCTCTCACTGTCTATCTCTCTGTCTCTCTCTGTCTCTCTCTCCCTCTCCGTCTCCCTCTCCGTCTCCCTTTTCCTCTCTCTCCCTCTCTCTCCGTCTCTCCCTCTCTTTTCCTCTCTCTCTCCCTTTCCCTTTACCTCTCTCTCCCTCTCTCTCCCTCTCTTTGCCTATCTCCCTCCCCCTCTTCCTCTCCCTCCATCTCTCCCTCTTTCCCTCTTCCCCCCTCTCTCTTTCCCCCAAACACTGGAATTTCTATGTGTGTGTATGTGTTTGAGTTTCGTGACTCTTAGGTCAGTGGCCACTAGTTGGGCTATTCTATCCACCTCTGGATAGGAAAGTCTGTAAAACTTTATATATTCTCATCTCAAGTGTGTTGTATTTTCAGGGTCCTATAGAGAATGTACAGAATGAATTCCTTTATGTAAATAGACAGAGAATATAGAAGAATAACATACAGGCTGAGGTCTAGCTAATATAACAATGACTACAGTCAGTATTTACTTATTCCACAAGGTGTGAAGTCTCAGGTGTTCTTCAGTATATACTGGAATTCTTAAGAAGAAGGGTCTAATGCCAGTGAAGGAATGGGCTTGCTATTTAGATGAGAGCAGGAAGCCAAAGAAAAAAGCTTCCTTCTTCTTTATGCTTATTGTGGGCCTCCAGTAGAAGGTGTGGCCTAGTTAAGGGAATGTCTTCTAGTCTGAAGATCTGGATTAAAGGTGTGTGTTTTTCTGCCTCAAGACTCAGATTAAAGGTGTATGTTTTTCTCAGATTAAATGTGTATGTTTTTTCTGACAAGAAGAATCTGCATTTGAACTGAATCTACCTACTTCAACTTAAGAAAAAAAATTCGCAGGGCACTGGGGGCACACGCCTTTAATCCCAATATTTGGGAGGCAGAGGCAGGCAGATTTCTGAGTTCAAGGCCAGCCTTGTCTACAAAGTGAGTTCCAGGACAGCCATGGCTACACAGAGAAACACTGTCTTGAAAAAAAGCAAAAGAAAAAAAATTTAAAAGGCATGCCTTCCACTTTAGTATGTCCACAAGTAGTGCAGACTAGAACAATAACCATCAACAATATACTTTGCTTACTAGGGACAATCTTGCATAAATAAAGAGATGATGTAAATCTCTGCACAGATACGATTTACCCATGCACTGGTCTTACAAATGCTATCATAAACATGATCAGGGAAGGGGTGCTTTCCTTAACTGCTCAGGAGTCTGAGTGTTCACAAAATGTAAAGCATGTGGAAGAGCTCCTGTATGGTGGGCAGGATCAGAGCCCCAAACCTCTGAAGATGGCTCTATTCTTTCCTGTGTTTTATTCCATTTACACTTTGTACTTCCCCTCAGGGTCTTCAGGGCCCCCTTACCTCCTTCCTCTGAAACTATCTGTTTTAGGCATCTCCTACATTCTTCTGATTTTTCCTTGACTGCCAACAGACTTTTTGATGGGTCTGGAGTCTGTTGCTTCTGGCCACTTAACTTTTTTCTCTTTTGTAGTCCTCTTTTATTAAATACTCTCTCTGCCACTATCACTAAATCTCTCAAACACCTTTCCCTAACCTCTAGACCCTCTGCAGGTTTTTTTAAATATGCTGCCTAATTAATAAAAGCTAGATCAAAAGCTGTCTTTGCTTCTGCTTTCTGTGGGGGTGTGTTTTAATTACAAATTCCACATTATTCATTGATACAATTTAGCTAACAAGAATAGTTATCCAGCATCAGAAACTTGAACACCAAAAACTAAGACTAGAGAACACAGATATTCCTGATGTATGGTCAGATTTTTGAAATTCAGACTCCATTTTTAAAAAATCTGTTCAAATTAATATCCTGGCACCTAGCATTAGTTTCCAAGATGCCCCTCAACAAAACCTGAGCCTAGCTTCACTCTCTAAGCCAATCTCTAATAAGGCCAGCATCTTCAATTGGCACCCTCAACAAGACCAGGTTATTCCAACAACACACCTGCAACCCCAGATTACAAAACCACCACCTGCCTAATGACCATCAATGCAGAGGGGAACAGAAGTTAAGTTTATGTTAGCCAGGTGGTGGTGGAGCATGCCTTTAACCACAGCATTTGTGAGAAGGAGACAAGCAGATTTCTGAGTTCGAGGCCAGCCTGGTCTACAAACTGAGTTCCAGGACATCCAGGACTACACAGAGAAGCCCTGTCTGGAGGAACAGGGAGAGAGAAGAAGGCTTATGGGGCTTGCAGGGAGTGGGGACCCAGAAAAGGGGAAATCATTTAAAATGTAAATAAAGAATACATCGAATAAAAAAAAAGAAAGAAAAAAATAAGTGCCCAAAAGATCAACTCTGAAGCTAAAGTCAGAGGTGTCCTTCTGAAAATGATATTCAAGAGACAGAAGCAGAAGAACCTAAACTGAAGTGGTACCCTAGGATACACACTAGGGCTGTTTTGGGAAAATAAGTTTATTTTAATTGATGTCATTCTTCATAACTAAGTTAATATCTAAAACAAACACAAAAACTATAATGAAAAAAAATGACACAGGTTGAGCTATTATTAAAAAAAAAAAAAAAAAAAAAAAAAGTTGAGCTATCTGTACCATGGAGCTGGGGATGCTCCACAGCCGTCTGTGCACAGGTCCCACCAGAAGAGAGCTGGGCTCCCGGGAGTGCTGGCACAGGCTTACAGGCCCACAGGAAGTACAAGCTCCAGGTAGGAACACAGAAACAACAGAACCATGTAACACCAAAAATAACAAGATGGTGAAAGTCAAGCCCAAGAACCCTACCAACAAAAACCAAGGCTACTTAGCATCATCAGAAGCCAGTTCTCCCAGCACAGCAAGTTCTGGATAACCAAATATACCACAGATCAAGATTTGAATTTAAAATCACATTGCATGATGCTGATAGAGGACTTCAAGACCAACTCACTGATAAGTGGATATTAGCCTAGAAGCTCAGAATACCCAAAATACAATTCAAAGACCACATGAAGCTCAAGAAGAAAGAAGACCAAAGTGTTGCTACATTGATTCTTCTTAGAAGGGGTACAAAATACCCATGGGAAGAAATACAAAGTGTGGAGCAGAGAGTAAAAGAATGGATATCCATAGACTTCCCCACCTGTGGCAGGGGCATCCCATATGCAGTTAACAAACCCAGACACTATTGTGGATGCCAATAAGTGCTTGCTGACAGGAGCCAGATATAACTCTCTTCTGAGAGGCTTTGCCAGTGCCTGACAAATACAGAGGGGGATGCACACACATCCCAACATTGAAATGAGCAAAGGGTTTCAATGGAGGAACTAGCTAAAGGACCCAAGGTGTTGAAAGTGTTTGCAACCCCATAGGATGAACAAAAATACGAACCAACCAGTAATCCCAGAGTTCTCAGGGACTTAAGCACAAATGAGAGAGTACACATGGAAGAAACGATGACTCCAGACACATGGGTAACAGAGGATAGCCTGAACAGACATCAATGAGAGGAGAGACCCTTGGACCCTTGAAGGCTCATTGCCTCAGAGTACCCCTACCAGGTCAGGGAAGCTGGAGTGGGTGGGTTAGTGAGCAGAGGGAGGGGATGGGATAGAGGTTTTCAGAGGGGCATTGAGCAAAGAGGACATTTGAAATGTAAATAAAGAAGATATTTAAGTAAAATTGAAAAAAAAATAATGGCAAAAAAGCCAGAACACAAAACCTGGGCTCACTCACTCTGCTGCAATCCACGCTGGAAGCCAATGTTTTGACATGGTTCACCTGACAATCTACTCCATCTACCAGCTTCTGGAGGTCATGGAGGAGCCACTCCTATGATGTTTCAGAAAGCAGAATCCTTGAACCAGAACATTGATTACTTGCAGTGAAAATTTGCATGTAATGCTGTTTGGGCAGAACACACACACACAGACACACATACGCTACTAATGCTATGTTTTCCATGCAGACAGGAGGCTAGCATGGCTGTCCTCTCAGAGGCTCTACCAACAGCTAACTGAAATGCAGTTACAGCTAAGCATTGGATTGTAGTAGGGGAACCCTATGGATGAGTTAGGCGAAGGATTAAAGGAACTAAAGGAGATGGCAACTCTAAAAAAAAATGACCAGTATCACCTAATCTGGACTTTCAGGGGCCACCAGAGACTAAGCCACCAACCAGTGAGCATACATGAACTTGTCTGATGCCCCAAGAACAAATGAAGTACAGGCATACCTTGTCTGGCCTCAGTGGAAGAGGATGTGCCTAATCCTATAGAGACTTAATGCCCCAGGGAGGGGGAATGCATGGGGAGCACCCTCTCAGAGGCCAAGGAGATGGGGGAGGGCTGAAAAACTGTGAGGGGAGCACTGCAGTGAGGCAGAATTTCAGATGAAAATTAATAAAATAAAAATTGAAAAAAGGATAATCCAGCCAGGCAGTGGTGCCACACACCTTTAATCCCAGCATTTGGGAGGCAGAGACAGGCAGATTTCAGAGTTTGAGGCCAGCCTGGTCTACAAAGTGAGTTCCAGGACAGCCAGGGCTACACAGAGAAACCCTGTCTCAAAAAACCAGATAAACACACACACACACACACACACACACACACAAAGAGAGAGAGAGAGAGAGAGAGAGAGAGAGACAGAGACAGAGACAGAGACAGAGACAGAGACAGAGACAGAGAGACAGAGAGAGAGACAGAGAGACAGATAGACAGAGAGAAACAGAAAGAGAAGCATTTAGGATATTCCAGAACCATTGTTCTAATTGGCTCTGAAGAAGGATTTCCTCGGAGGGAAGTACAAGACTACCACCGACCAAATTGGGAGGAGTGATCACAAGGTCTGTGCTTCTGATTGGAATAACACACAGGAAAGAAGAAAGCCATCTTCAGAGTTTTGGGGCTCTGATTCCTGACCACCATACAGGAGCTCTTCTACATGCCCTCCATTTGGTGAACACTCAGACTCTTGACCAGTTAAGGAAAACATCCCTTCCCTGATCAGGTTTATGGCAGAAATCAGTGTAAAAACCAGCACAGGAGTAAATAATAGCTTTGCAGATATTGACATGATACCTTCATTTATGGAAGTCTGAAGTATCAGTAAGCAAAGTACCCTGGTGATGGCTCTTCTTGTCTAGACTACCTGTGGACTCATGTAACATATAAAATGGAGGGATCATCTTTTAAAAGCTTGTTTTGCTTAAATTGAAATAGATAGATCCAGTTCAAACACAGATTCTTAGGGTTGAAAATCACACACCTTTAATCTGAGTCTTCAGGCAGTAAAACAAACACCTTTAATCCAGAAGCTGAGACGTGAAGACACATCCTTAATAGGGCCACGCCTTCTACTGGAGGCCTATATAAGCATATGAAGAAGTAGACTTTGTGTCTTTGCCTGCCTGCTCTCATCTTACTAGCGAGCCCATTTCTTCACTGGCATTAGACTCTACTTCAGAATACCAGCATATACTGAAGAAAACCTGAGACTTCAAACCTCGTGGACTAAGTAAGTACTGACTGTAGTCATTGTTATATTAGTTGAATTTATGTTGTTCTCATATATCCTCTTTCTATTTATATAAAGGAATTAATTCTGTATGTTCAATAAACACACACAGATATATACTCAGAGAGAGAGAGAAAGAGAGAGAGAAGACAGAGAGGGGGGAAGAGAGACACAGAGAACCAGAGACAGTTACACAGAGACAGAGAGAAAAACAGCAGAGAGAAAGAATTTAGGAGAAATCTAAAATAAAATCTAAAGAGTATATATAATTGTATGTATCAGGATGAAGAATCAATAAATGCTAGTTCTTCTTTTCAGATCAATGTTAACCTCCAAACTACCGCCAACAGAAATGTCAGGGGACATGGAAGCCAAGGGCTCCACACAGATCAGTGTAAAAAACATCTGCTATGAGTGGACCATTAGCAACTTCTCATTTTGCATGGATGGAATTCAGAAAGAGATTAGAAGCCCAGAGTTCTCATTAGAGGACAATGAGGAAGTGGCATGGTGTTTGAGAGTATACCCAAATGGAGTTGATAAAGAAAGCAAAGATTACCTGTCAGTTGACCTGGGATTGCTCAGCTGTCCCGTGTGCCCAGTTTGGGCAAAGTTTGAGTTCTGGATCATAAATTCCCAAGGAGAGAAATGTCAAAGTAGGAAGAACCCCAGTGTTGTAAGCTTTTGGCAATACCAACACAGGGGATTCAAAGAGTTCATCCTTCGAGATTTCCTCCTCTCCCATCAGCATTTACTTCTCCCTGAAGACCAGCTCACCATCTGCTGCAAGGTGAGCATAGCGGGAGCCATCTTCAGCATGCCTGGACAGAACATGACACCTGCAATCAAGGATCCAAGGCATGTGTTGGCAGAAGACCTAGGGAAGCTTTGGGAGAATTCCATCTTCACAGACTGCTCCCTATTGGTGGGTGGCCATGAATTCAGGGCTCACAAGGCCATCCTAGCAGCTCGCTCTCCAGTTTTCAGAGCCATGTTTGAACATGAAATGCAGGAGAGACTAAAAAACCTCGTTGAGATTCATGACTTGGATCCCCAAGTCTTCCAGGAGATGATGGGCTTCATCTACACATGGAAGGCACCAAACCTCAATAGCTACTCCATGGCCTCTGGTCTGCTGGCAGCTGCTGACAGGTATGGCCTGGACGGCTTGAAGGCCATGTGTGAGGATGCCCTCTGCAGGATCCTCTCTGTGGAGAATGCTGCAAACATTCTCATCCTGGCTGACCTCCACAGCACACAGTGGCTGAAGACTCAGGCCCTGGATTTCATTACAGATTTTGCCTATGAGGTCTCTAAGACCTCAGGGTGGAAGTCATTGGTGGAGTCACATCCCCCCTTGGTGGCTGAAGCCTTCTGCTCCCTGGCTTCTGCACAGTGTCCTTCTTTGGAGCCATGATTTAAATGCCTAAAGTGATCTCAGAAGATGGACAGCTGTGACCTGCACCTCTTCTGCAACAGCAACAACCAGCTTTTTTACCAATGACTTCTGCTTAGACAATGGTATTGAGGGAGCATTTGCACTTTATCAGAGGAATGGCAGCATGGTGGCTCAGGATTTAAAACACCTGCAATATATTATACATACTGAAATGGTAGGTGAGCAATAGGCAGTACTGCAGTCTGGGACACTCTACATGACATCTATGATGTTAATGTTCCTGTTTGAATTTGTCTGATTGTTTGAAAACTGATTCAATTTAGAGCTGGCCCTAGGCAGAGAACAACTGTGTTTCTTTGGAGAAACACTTCTGCCTTGGACTGAACAGAAGAGATGACTGTGGCCATTTGCAAGGAGAAATCAACCATGATTGCTTCCTCATCAGTGAAGGAAAGACAATGAAGAGTTTCTTTTTAAACATTCAAGGTTCAGGGAACTCGGCTTCAAAAGCAATTACTGCTCTCTCAGAGATCTCTTGCTAAGTTCGCTACACACACAGGAGAGTTTTTCACCACCTGAAACTGGTGAATCAGAGATCTGAGGCCCTCCTCTTGTCTCCATGGCCACAAAGAACTCTGTAGACAAAACCTTAACCAAATAAAATACAAGATGAATAAAACTTTTGAAATCAGTCTGTTGTTTCCAGAGATGTTTATTTCAGAGAAGTAACATGTAGACCAAGCAGCCTAGCTCAGCTGTGGATGTTTGAACAGAGCCCTCACTCTCCTACCAATATTAGAAACCCTTGGTCTTTTTCCTTGGAATTTAATGTTGGAAAATGAGAACTCCACCCTCATGCTCTTATGACGACTGAGAAGACTATGCCATAGTAGAGGGAGTCTAATCCTTCTGGGAGAGATGTGTTTGTGGATTAAGGCATGCAAAATCTATTAAATGTTTTGAAAACATCCAAAGGGATTTATTCATTACAGATTTGCAGGCCTGTATACCTGTTGAGGGAGAACCGGCTGGGGAAGGAGCAGAGGTACAAGTCCTTGGTCCAGAACACCAACTAAAACAAACCAGATGATAGATAACCCAGTGAACTGGAGTAAAACACCTGTAAAATACTACTGGTCTTCTTTAAAAAGGGTAAAATATCTTCCAATAATCCTTTAATCTTAATAATCTCCTTAATTAATACCTTATTCACTCATCAGAGAAGCTTCCTCCTGCAGCAGACTGGAACAAATACAGAGATTAACACCCAGACATTATGCAGAGAGAGACAGAGACAGAGACATTGGAGAGACAGAGACAAAGAAAGATCTTCATACACACAACTGTAAATGAGATGTTTCCCTTAAATCCATGCCCTCATAGTTCAGAGAGCCCTGAGGAAGATGATCAGAAGCAGGGAGGGAGACAGGGAATGGAGATTCTCGGGAAGACAATGCCCTTTGAATCCCCTTTAACTCACAGACACTGAGGCAGCAGTCCCATGGCCTCCATGGATCTGTACCAGCTGTCCTTTTCTGATGACAGACAGAAATGTAGAGGATCCATATGGGAAAGGACGTGGGAAAGAACTAGAAGAATTGAGGGAAACACTGCTCACTCAGATTATACAGTATTAATAAAGAATTCATGCTTAATTAAAGAAGGAGGAGGAGGAGCAGATGCCTGGGGAGAAAAAATAGTAGTTTTCCAAAACTTTCAGAATGAGATAAGAAGTGTTTCTAAGTAGATCCCCTCTGGTTATGTTTTAGTGCAATGCCATTAGGGACATTAAATTAAGTGGTAACCAAATATCAGGAAGAGAGAATAAAATAAAATACATAAACGTACCCTTTTTGCTCATATTCTTGGTGTCTTAGTCAGGGTTTCTATTCCTGCACAAACATTATGACCAAGAAGCAAGCTTGGAAGGAAAGGGTTTATTCAGCTTACACTGCTGCATTGCTGTTCATCACAAAAGGAAGTCAGGACTGGAACTCAAACAGGTTAGGAAGCAGGAGCTGATGCAGAGGCCCTGAATAGATGTTCCTTACTGGCTTGCTCCCCCTGGCTTGCGCAGCCTGCTCTCTTATTGAACCCAAGAATACCAGCCCAGTGGTGGTACCACCCAAAAGGGGCCCTCCCCACTTGATCACTAATTGAGAAAATGCCCCACAGCTGGATCTCATGGAGGCACTTCCCCAACTGAAGCTCCTTTCTCTGTGATAACTCCAGTCTGTGTCAAGTTGACACACAAAACCAGCCAGTACACTTGGCTGGTTCTCCCAATTCTGAGCAAAACCTTATCTCCCTCCTGTGGATCTCTATTGCCTCAATCAATGTTTTAGAAAAATGGTTTACTTCATGTTTAGAGTGTTGTTTCTGCATGCCTATCTGCATGTGTGCTACCCACAGAATCCAGAGGAAGGCACTAGATCCCATGAGACTGACAGCTAGACTTTTGTGAGTTGCCCATTGCTACTAGGAATGAAACCTGGTTCTATTGACTGGCAGCCAGAGCACCAAGTGCTCAGTCATCTCCTCAGGCCCTGTCCCATTTGATTCTGATTACACACCTGTGGTTGTCCTCAGCATGAGGTCGAGTTGAAGGGAAACTTGACAAGTGAATTCTGAGGAATCTGGGATACAGAGCTAACAGACCACAATCTCTTCTTTCAGGTTCATCCTCTCAGCATCAGTCTTTGGAATGAGGAATTCAGCCTCTGTCCCTATAGTTTCTCCATCTTCCCACACAGTTGTGTCCACACCATTCCCTGACTATTACTAATATTGAGAAGTTTGGGAGTCCATGAAAATATTTTATTGTCTCCTCTATTGGAAATTTTTGCAGGTTTTTGTATCTGCTGACTAGCTCTATCTTGTGTTATTGGAATTAAGAAAAAATACCATTCTGGCATAATAAATTACATTATACTGTGTAATTTAAAACCATGGAATTTATTCCTACAGTGTGAAGGTCAGGAAGGATCAACACATGCATTTCTTCATAAATGATACCTGCTCTAGGGATATAATGGTAGAAGAGCCAATTGGCAAGGACCTCCTCACTTCCTTTATACTCTTTTACTCTTTATATGGTAGAAGCTCGACAGTCAAGGCAGGCCTCAAAGCCATGGTTAAGCAGGACTTTCTCAATCTCCAAATCCTTGCTCGATCAGAAACATGTTGGGATTCCTGGATTGAATTTTTGTATGAGAGTACTTTCCTATTCCTAAGGATTAGCATATCACAAAATCACCTTACAGAGGCCCTGCTTTTCTTTCTTTTTATTGAAAATGAGTTTTCCACACAAAATATTCAGATTACAATTTGCCTTTCCCCATCTCCTTCCAGTCCCTCCCCATCTCACTACTCACTGTACTGCTCAGGTCTCACTCCTTCCAGTTAGATGACAAGCAGAAAAACAAAACCAGGATGAAAAACAAAGAAAACACACATGAAACTTACATGCACTTACACACAAATGCATAAAGTCAATAAAACACAAAATCATGAACCAAAACATAAAAGCAAAAGTGTAGAAAAATGACTAAACAAAGCATATGAGAGAAATTAAAAAGTACAATTCAGCATTTGTGTAGGCCATCAACTCCTTGAGAGTTGGCCTACTCTTAAATATTCTTTGTATAACCAGAGTAAATCTGCTGGAAAAATAATTTTTCATTTCCAGGCAGTTATGAGTTAGAGAGAACATCTCACTCAGGGATAGGAGATAGTATAAAATTCCCCGATTCAGCTCCGGCACCTCCTCTAGACCCATGCAGAGACATATGTCTACCCTCATGTTAATACAAATAACAATATTTGACTTCTTCCTTTCTAATTTGTATACCCTTGATCTGCTTCAGTGGTCTTATTGCTCAAAGACATCAAGTGCCCTATTTAATAGGTGTATATACAGAGGAGACCACCTTACCTTGTCTGGATTTTAGTGGAATTTTTCAAGTTTCTCTCCATTTAAGTTGATGTTGGTTGGCTATGGGCTTGCTATAAACTGCCTTTTTTATATTCAATTACATCCCTGTCTCTTGGGACTTTTGTCAAGAAGGATGTTAGATTTTGTCAAAGGCTTTTTCTGCATCTAATGTGATGATTGTGAGGCTGCTGTCTCTCAGTTTGTTCACCTGGTAGATTGAAGATCTAGTGCAGAAGTTCCTGTGCCAGCTGTACCAGCTACTCCTATACCAAGCAAGGTGGAGAACACCACAACAGGTGCAGCAACCCTTTTCACCTGGTGATCTACAGAGTCTAATTCATTGGGAATGCTTTCCCTGTGTGGGAGGTTATTGGGGTAACTACTGTGCCAGGATACAAATATCAGATGATACATTTACAACTAGGGAATGTCTGCAAGGGGTAAGTCCTGATGCACAAGCCCACCTATCATCCTCTGGAAGCAAGAGACACTCATATTCTTAATTGGTAGGAGTTACAATGAAATTGCAGAGATGTGAACGTTCTGAGGATAACTGATTCCCAATACAGAGGCTTTCTTCTGTTACTGAAGGGTGAGCTTACCTCTCTCTGAATGCTGCCATGTACACTGAGTACTTTCTGTAGTCTGTGAATAGTTTCCAGGGAGAGCTGTTCTATCATAGTAGGTGGGCTAGGCATTTAAGCATAACCAACAGTCCTATGTCAAATCAGGACAGGAGGAGTCAATTATCTGGAACAAGCTTTCATAAATGCAGGGGTCATGATTGTAGAGTGGGTTGTTGAGACAGGAAGCGAGTAAACTTAGTGACACTTATGTTAGGGTAGGTGTGGTCATAGGCAGAGGCTAGGGCCTGAAGTCCAGCCTTGCAAGGACTTTATGGGGCCCAATAGCCAGCCAGAACCTGTCTAACAACTTGTTGGATAGAGAAGAGAGTATTTCTATTGCTTACCCTGGAATCTGTATGCATACGTAACTCCTTTTTTTGTACATGCTCTACATCCCCAAATATAGCCTGAATCCCATCCAGTGGCCTGTTTTCTTCTTTCAGTGAAGCTGAGTGTCAGGTGGCTATAAGGTGAATATGCATGAGAGAAGCGTGAAGGTTTTTCTTCTTTTTTTCTTTTCTTTCATTGGATATTTTCTTTACTTACATTTCAAATGTTATCCACTTTCCAGTCTCCCCTCCGAAAACCCCCTATTCCATTCCCCTCCCCCTACCTCTATGAGAGTGCTCCCCTACCCATGCACCTACTCCTGCCTTCCTGACCAGGCATTCCCCTCTACTGGAGCATAAAACCCCCACAAGACCAAGAGCCACTTCTCCCAATGATTTCCAACAAGGCCATTCTAAGCTACATATGCAGCCAGAGCCATGGGTCCCTCCATTTGTATTCTTTTGTTGGTAGCCCAACTAGCTTGATGAAATCAGATTTTAGTGAGAGTCCCAGTAGAACCTGTGCTTTCATAACCCCACTGTGCACAGTAGTAGTCCGAAGCTCCTTCACAGACTCTCTGATGGACCTGATGCTCTGGGTGCATGTAAAAATATTGTTTTGACAGGTATTTTCTCACAGAGGGGTCTAACTGGTGATACAACAAATCTTCCAGGTCAAACTATAAAAATGGGAAGCAAGTTTCAGGTGGGGGCCATGTGGCTGGCCTGATGGATGAGATTGTTTGGTCAATGTTAACAATTATCCAAGTGAACATAAGAGCCTGATGAAGACGGTCTGTGATGGTTGTAAGATGTCAGCATAAAGGGAGCAGAATTAGGAATATTGAAGTAACAACTTCAGCAGATCAGCTGAGCGTGGCATGACTTTCCATTGTTCTAGTGCTAATTCCTTGGGAACTTCCTCTCACTCCAGGCAGGCTGAACATGGGAACAGTGTATCCATGCCTGGATTCTATTCACTTTAACAGCTGAACAGCTATAGGAAGATGGGTGAGAAGGTCTTGTGATCCACTTGTTTGGTGCTTTACAGGACAGAAAAAAAAAAACACATCAAATTTCCCACTATAAATCTTGGAATAGGATTGGGGAAATAGTAAGTGGGAAAGCAAAGGACAAGTTTTAATTCTGCCCTTACCCTTCTGTTACCATGGAAAGAGTGACACTTGTGTTAGCAGGGGTGCAAGCTGTACTTAAAGCCTGGGGCAGAGCATAGAGTTGGGTAGGGAGGCTAGAAGGGAAAGATCTGTGGCATCCACAAGATATAAAAAGAATGGTCAGTGAAGACTCCCACAGGTGGTGCAGTACAGAGGTTAATTGAGATTGTGGAATTAGGTGTGGTAGAACTTTAGTACAAGAAGTTCTGTAAGAAGTCTAGCTGGTATGAAGGCAGGCATGGCCTGGAGCCATGCTTCTCAAACTGTGGCTCCCTCATCCTCTGTGGTGGAGTATTGACCATTTCATGGGGGTTGGATATCAGATATCCTCTATATCAGATCTTTATAGTATAATTCATACGGGAGCCACACTACAGTAATGAAGTAGCCAACAAGTTATTTAATGGTTCTGGTTGACCACAACAGGAAGAACGGTATTAAGGGGGCACAACACTGAGAAGATGAGAAACTACTGGCCTAGGGAATATGAATACATAATGAATAAATCTCTTTGAATGTTTTCAAAATTAATAAAAGATTTTTGCATGCTTTGACCAACAAACACTTCTCTCCCAGGAGGAGGAGACTTCCTCCACACTGGTCTACACTTCTTAGTCATCATAAGAGTATGATGATGGAGCTTTTAGCTAATGTAGATGCCAAGAAAAGACAATGGGTTTGTAATTCTGGTAATATAGTCTCCACGAATATCCACACCTGATCAGGGCTGATTGGACTATATGTGACTTCTCTGAACCTAAACATCTCTGGAATCCACAGACTGATTTCAAATGTTTTATTCATATTATATTTTATTGGGTTACGATTTTGTTTACAGAGTTGTTTGTGGCCATGAAGACCAGAGAAGGGCCTCAGATCCTCTGAATGACCAGTTACAGTTGGTTGAAAACTCTCCTGGGTGTGCTGGGAACTGAACCACAGTTCTCTGACAGAGCAGTAATTCCTTTTGCAGCTGAGTTCCCACAAACTGAACCTTTAAAAAGTCTTCATTGTCATTTAAGTCTCAGATAAATAAATATTCATGTTTGATATCTCCCTTTCTTTGGGCCCTGGTCATTTGTTCTGTTTGGATCAGTCCATACAGTTTCCCCCAATGAAATTCCTTTGGGCTGTGCTTATTTATGGTCAGCACCTACCTTGAATCCCAGTTTCCATCATGTCAGACAAAAACAAACAAGAACTTCAACAGGGCAGATATCATCTAGATTGTGTGAGACTCCTGTTCTGCCATTCACACCTGCAATTTTAACATAGTAGAGCTGTTTTAAATTCTGAGCCACCATGCTGCTTTCTTGAAGATGCAGTGTAAATGCTCCAGCAATACTGTACTCTAACCAGAAGTAATTGGTAACTATATTGGGTGCTGCCATTGGAAGACAGGTGATGGTCATATCTGACTAGCTCCTAAAATCTCTTTATGCCTTTGAGTGAGGGCTCAAAGAAAACATTCTGTGCAGAATCCAGGGAGTGGAAGGCTTCAGCCGCCAAATAGGGATGTGACTCCAACATTGCCTTCCACTCTGAGTTCTCAGAGACTTCAGAGAAATGAAGTGCAATGAAATCCAGGGCCTGAGTCTTCAGCCACTGTGTGCTGTGGAGGTCAGCCAGGATGAGAGTGTCTGCAGCTTTCTCCACAGAGAGTATCCTGAAGAGGGCATCCTCACACATGACCTTCAAGTCCTCCAGGCCATACTTGTCAGCAGCTGCCAGCACACCAGTGGCCATGGAGTTGCTGTTGAGGTGTGGTGTTTTTCCCCTGAGTAGATGAAGTACATCATCTGGAAGACCTGAGGGTCCAGTCATGGATCTCAACAATGTTCTTTAGGCTCTCCTGCATTTCATGTTCAAACATGGCTCTGAAAACTGGAGAACAAGCTGCTAGGATGGCGTGGTGAGCCCTGAATACATGGCCACCTACCAATAGGGTTCAGTCTTTGAAGAGAGATTTCTCCCACAGCTTTGCTAGGTCATCTCTCAACATCTGTCTTGGCTCCTTGATTGCAGGTGTCATGATCTGTCCAGGCATGCAAAGATGGCTCCTATTATGCTCACCTTGCAGCAGAGGCTGAGCTGGTCTTCAGGGACAAGCCATTGCTGATGGGAGAGGAGGAAACCTAGAAGGATGAACTTTTTGAATCCCCACTTTTTGTATTGCTGAAAGCTTACGACATTGGGGTTCTTCATACTTTGGCATTTCTCTCCTTGGGAATTTATGATCCAGAATTTGAACTTTGCCCAAACTGGGCTCTCTGGACAGCTGAGCAACCCCAGGTAAACTGACAGGTAATCTTTGCTTTCTTCGTCAACCCTGTTTGGGTGTACTCTCAAACACCATGCTATTTCTTCATTGGCCTCTAATGAGAACACTGGGCTTGAAATCCTTTTCTGAATTCCCCGCATGCAAAATGAGAAGTTGCTTATAGTCCACTCATAGCAGATTTTTTTTTTACACTGATCGGTGTGGAGCCCCAGCTCTTTGTCTCCATGTCCCCTGACATTTCTGCTGGAGGTAGTTTGAAGGTTAATCTTGACCTGAGAGAACACCAGAGGTTATTTACTCTTCATCCTATTGAACACGATTATAGGTATACTTTGGATTTTAGTTTCAATTTCCCTAAGCTCGCTCTCTCTCTCTCTCTCTCTCTCTCTCTCTCTCTCTCTCTCTCTCTCCCTCTCTCTGTCTATCTCTCTGTCTCTCTCTCTCTCTCTCTCCCTCTCCGTCTCCCTCTCCGTCTCCCTTTTCCTCTCTCTCCCTCTCTCTCCGTCTCTCCCTCTCTTTTCCTCTCTCTCTCCCTTTCCCTTTACCTCCCTCTCTCTCCCTCTCTCTCCCTCTCTTTGCCTATCTCCCTCCCCCTCTCCCTCTCCCTCCATCTCTCCCTCTTTCCCTCTTCCCCCCTCTCTCTTTCCCCCAAACACTGGAATTTCTATGTGTGTGTATGTGTTTGAGTTTCGTGACTCTTAGGTCAGTGGCCACTAGTTGGGCTATTCTATCCACCTCTGGATAGGAAAGTCTGTAAAACTTTATATATTCTCATCTCAAGTGTGTTGTATTTTCAGGGTCCTATAGAGAATGTACAGAATGAATTCCTTTATGTAAATAGACAGAGAATATAGAAGAATAACATACAGGCTGAGGTCTAGCTAATATAACAATGACTACAGTCAGTATTTACTTATTCCACAAGGTGTGAAGTCTCAGGTGTTCTTCAGTATATACTGGAATTCTTAAGAAGAAGGGTCTAATGCCAGTGAAGGAATGGGCTTGCTATTTAGATGAGAGCAGGAAGCCAAAGAAAAAAGCTTCCTTCTTCTTTATGCTTATTGTGGGCCTCCAGTAGAAGGTGTGGCCTAGTTAAGGGAGTGTCTTCTAGTCTGAAGATCTGGATTAAAGGTGTGTGTTTTTCTGCCTCAAGACTCAGATTAAAGGTGTATGTTTTTCTCAGATTAAATGTGTATGTTTTTTCTGACAAGAAGAATCTGCATTTGAACTGAATCTACCTACTTCAACTTAAGAAAAAAAATTCGCAGGGCACTGGGGGCACACGCCTTTAATCCCAATATTTGGGAGGCAGAGGCAGGCAGATTTCTGAGTTCAAGGCCAGCCTTGTCTACAAAGTGAGTTCCAGGACAGCCATGGCTACACAGAGAAACACTGTCTTGAAAAAAAGCAAAAGAAAAAAATTTAAAAGGCATGCCTTCCACTTTAGTATGTCCACAAGTAGTGCAGACTAGAACAATAACCATCAACAATATACTTTGCTTACTAGGGACAATCTTGCATAAATAAAGAGATGATGTAAATCTCTGCACAGATACGATTTACCCATGCACTGGTCTTACAAATGCTATCATAAACATGATCAGGGAAGGGGTGCTTTCCTTAACTGCTCAGGAGTCTGAGTGTTCACAAAATGTAAAGCATGTGGAAGAGCTCCTGTATGGTGGGCAGGATCAGAGCCCCAAACCTCTGAAGATGGCTCTATTCTTTCCTGTGTTTTATTCCATTTACACTTTGTACTTCCCCTCAGGGTCTTCAGGGCCCCCTTACCTCCTTCCTCTGAAACTATCTGTTTTAGGCATCTCCTACATTCTTCTGATTTTTCCTTGACTGCCAACAGACTTTTTGATGGGTCTGGAGTCTGTTGCTTCTGGCCACTTAACTTTTTTCTCTTTTGTAGTCCTCTTTTATTAAATACTCTCTCTGCCACTATCACTAAATCTCTCAAACACCTTTCCCTAACCTCTAGACCCTCTGCAGGTTTTTTTAAATATGCTGCCTAATTAATAAAAGCTAGATCAAAAGCTGTCTTTGCTTCTGCTTTCTGTGGGGGTGTGTTTTAATTACAAATTCCACATTATTCATTGATACAATTTAGCTAACAAGAATAGTTATCCAGCATCAGAAACTTGAACACCAAAAATTAAGACTAGAGAACACAGATATTCCTGATGTATGGTCAGATTTTTGAAATTCAGACTCCATTTTTAAAAAATCTGTTCAAATTAATATCCTGGCACCTAGCATTAGTTTCCAAGATGCCCCTCAACAAAACCTGAGCCTAGCTTCACTCTCTAAGCCAATCTCTAATAAGACCAGCATCTTCAATTGGCACCCTCAACAAGACCAGGTTATTCCAACAACACACCTGCAACCCCAGATTACAAAACCACCACCTGCCTAATGACCATCAATGCAGAGGGGAACAGAAGTTAAGTTTATGTTAGCCAGGTGGTGGTGGAGCATGCCTTTAACCACAGCATTTGTGAGAAGGAGACAAGCAGATTTCTGAGTTCGAGGCCAGCCTGGTCTACAAACTGAGTTCCAGGACATCCAGGACTACACAGAGAAACCCTGTCTGGAGGAACAGGGAGAGAGAAGAAGGCTTATGGGGCTTGCAGGGAGTGGGGACCCAGAAAAGGGGAAATCATTTGAAATGTAAATAAAGAATACATCGAATAAAAAAAAAGAAAGAAAAAAATAAGTGCCCAAAAGATCAACTCTGAAGCTAAAGTCAGAGGTGTCCTTCTGAAAATGATATTCAAGAGACAGAAGCAGAAGAACCTAAACTGAAGTGGTACCTTAGGATACACACTAGGGCTGTTCTGGGAAAATAAGTTTATTTTAATTGATGTCATTCTTCATAACTAAGTTAATATCTAAAACAAACACAAAAACATTAAATGAAAAAAAAATGACACAGGTTGAGCTATTATTAAAAAAAAAAAAAACAGTTGAGCTATCTGTACCATGGAGCTGGGGATGCTCCACAGCCATCTGTGCACAGGTCCCACCAGAAGAGAGCTGGGCTCCCGGGAGTGCTGGCACAGGCTTACAGGCCCACAGGAAGTACAAGCTCCAGGTAGGAACACAGAAACAACAGAACCATGTAACACCAAAAATAACAAGATGGTGAAAGTCAAGCCCAAGAACCCTACCAACAAAAACCAAGGCTACTTAGCATCATCAGAAACAAAATGTTAGATGCTCTGCATCCTTCTTGGACCAAGTTCTCTGAAGGAAAATCTGATAAATAATTAAGAAAGGAAGAAAGGGCCTGTGTCAGTAATGAGGGTACAAAGTGTGGAAACGTTTAGCTCAATGCTTGGGAACTTGCCTAGCATGTTTAGGTCCCTAATTCTATATCCTGCCAAACACACAGATGCAGCTTCCCACAGGTGACTGCTTGTATATGTGGACTGGCTCCTGAAAGAAGAAAACTGCCTGGAGACTGAGCAGAGGATGGCAGAGGCACACTGAACACTGCATTGCATGATCTCTTAGGCATTCCTTAAAGGAATCACTGAGTCAGGGTGTGTAGTTCTCAGGAATAATCTTATCTGGGAGGCGATCCAGAGCAGTTAACTGGTGACACTTGGGAGAATGGCAGAGTTCTCATTGCGGTTTTGACTATCAGAAAAGGACCCAATAATAGTCCCATTGTAAAAGAGCTTAATAATCACTGATATAATTTTAGGAAATCTAATAAGATCATCATTAAGCCTTAAGTCATCTATTTGTCTATTTAGCATTGCTATAAAATAGTATATCTTCATAGACCTGCAGAGATATGCTCCAAAGGGGTGTGTTATTACGTAGTGATTATAGATATAGATATAGATATAGATATAGATCACTAAGTGATATATATAGATATAGATATTTAATAATAATAGGAAGAGCATATTAATAACTGGAATCTTCCCTAAAATGAATCTTTTACAGCCTTTCTAAAGAAGGGTGAACCTGTCACAGATTATATAATACTCTGAAGCAGACCATCTTAGCATAATCTCCTACAACTTATCAGTATAGCTCTTTCATTTCATTAGTTAGAGTCACCCCAAGATAATTTATGCTGTTTGTGGCTATTGTGAAGGGTGTCATTTCCCTAATTTCTTTCTCAGTCTGCTTGTCCTTTCAGAATACAAAGGCTACTGATTTGCTTCAGTTGATTTTGTAACCAGCCACTTTTCTGAACTTGTTTATCAGCTGTAGGAGTTCTCTGATAGAGTTTTTTGGCTCACTTAAGTATACTATCATATCATCTTCAAATATTGACACTTTGACTTTTTCCAATCCAATTTGTATCCCATTGACCTCCTTATG
Organism: Apodemus sylvaticus; assembly: GCF_947179515.1. NCBI lineage: Eukaryota > Metazoa > Chordata > Mammalia > Rodentia > Muridae > Apodemus > Apodemus sylvaticus. The sequence continues at coordinate 70,492,892 of NC_067475.1, forward strand.
TTGTCTAATTGCTCTAGCTAGGACTTCAAGTACTATATTGAAAAAATATGGAGAGAGGGGGCAGCCTTGTCTAGTCCCTGATTTTAGTGGGATTGCTTCAAGTTTCTCTCCATTTAGTTTGATGTTGGCTACCGGTTTGCTGTATATTTCTTTTACTATGTATAGATATGGGCCTTGAAATCCTCTCCTTTCCAAGACTTTTAGCATTAAAGGATGCTGAGTTTTGTCAAGTATTTTTTCAGCATCTAATGAAATGATCATGGGTTTTTGTCTTTGAGTTTGTTTATGTAGTGTTTAAAATGGATGGATTTCCATATATTGAACTATCCCTCCATCTCTGGGATTGAAGCCTACTTGATCTTGGAGGATGATCGTTTTGATGTGTTCTTGGATTCAGTGGACAAGAATTTTATTGAGTATTTTACATTGATATTCATAAGGGAAATTGGCCTGAAATTTTCTTTCTTAGTTGGATCTTTGTGTGGTTTTGGTATCAGCATAATTGTGGCTTCGTAGAAGGAGTTGGGTAGTGTTCCTTCTGTTTCTATTTGGTGGGATACTTTGAAGAGTATTGGTGTTAAGTCTTCTTTCTTTGAAGGTTTGATAGAATTCTGCACTAAAACCATCTGGTCCTGTGCATTTATTGGCCGGAAGACTTTCTATTACCCCTTCTATTTCTTTAGGGGTTATGGGTCTGTTTAGATGATCTATTTGATCCTGATTTAATTTGGTATTTGGTATCTGTCTAAGAAATTGTCCATTTCCCCCAGATTCTCCAGTTGTGTTGAGTACAGGCTTTTGTAGTAGAATCTGATGATTTTTTGAATTTCCTCAGTTTCTGTTGTTATATCTCCCTTTTCATTTCTAATTTTGTTAATTTGGATACAGTTTCTGTGCCCTTTTGTCCCTTCCCCCACAGCATTGAGCTGGACTTCTCAGCCCATTCCATTCAAGCTGTGACATTCCTGGCTGGCAGCCCCCACCCTTCAGCTGGTGTTATCTCAGGCCTTTGTTCCCCTTAGAACAAAACAGCTGCTTTCACCTTGACACTTTCACCTTGATAACAAAGGCTGCCTCAGGGCAGTCTCACTTGGAGACCAGCAGAGACCTGTGAGACTTGAAGCAGTCGACCTGCTGAGAAGAAGAGCCAAGGAATTCGTGGCCTTCCCCCTTAATGTGGGGGGGGGGGGAGAAGGGTTGTTTTCTAAAGACTATATATATTGGATAAATAATAGTAAAATCAGTCTCGATGGGCAAAATATTGTCCTGACTCATTTCTCTTTAGTCCCCTTCCCGTTTATCCCCAGAATTCTCTTCCAGGTCTCCAGTTCACATGCAGCCGTGGGCGGCTACATAATGGCGCCTTGAACACGAACCGACCTGATACAGGAGAATTTCCTGAGGTAACCCTATCTGGCAAAGCTTCGCAGAAAAAATGGAAAGAAGATGGTATCCGCACGGTAAACAACTATAGGAGTTAAATGCTAGCGCTAGTGTAAAATTTTATCCTTTGAAACTATTGTTGTGGGTGCAGAAGGATATGGCTAGGCAAGCAGAATTTTGTTGACCCAGCACAGTAGCTGCTTGGGATAGATAGATAGATAGATAGATAGATAGATAGATAGATAGATAGATAGATAGGGAAAAAATGGGACAGGAAAGTTCGCGCGGAAACTTGCTCCCCGCAGCATCCTAGGGCTGCTTCAGGCAAAAGGGATAGGGTTTAAGGAAGGAAGGTTAGAGGATTTTTGGATCAAATATATTCTTGCTGTCCTTGGTTCCAAGAAAAACAAACGTTAAACGAGAGAACCTGGGAGAGAATTGGGAATTCGCTAAAGGCAGCCAAGGCAGATAATATTACCCTCTGCCTCTGGACACTTATAAAGGATATTATAGATGAAGGAGGCCTGGAGGAATTAGATATGATTCAAGAACTTGAGGAATCTCAAGAAGAAAGCCTGCCAGAGAGGACCTCCGCAAAGAACGACCCTCCCCACTCTAAGTTACAAAAACGCAGAGATAGTGCTGATGAGCTAATTATAGAAAAGGTAGCTCATCCCAAAAAGAGAACAGCTGAATCTCATGGGGAAAAATAGGCCCCTATCGTGTCCTCTGCTCTGCCTATGACTCTGATGGCAGGAGATGAGATCCAGAGAGATATGCAGTTACAAAAATTGGAGTTTGACATTAAGCTGGAGAAATTGACTAATGAATTACAGGAGCTAAAAAGGGTATCAAATAGTAGAGAGAACAATGATCCTGGGACATGCCAATCGCCACTAGAAGGAGCTGTAAGCCAGGCTCGTGGAGAAGGGCAGGATGCATCAGAACTCTTAGCTTTTCCTGTCCTTGAGATCGAAGACCAGGAGAATAGGATTATACAATATCAGACATTGAAATTCAAAGTGATAAAAGAATTAAAGGCAGCTGTAGCTCAGTATGGCCCTACAGCCCCTTTTATACAAGCTTTATTGGATACTGTGATAGAGTCAAATTTAACTCCACAGGATTGGAAAACTTTGTGTAAGGCTATTTTGTCAGGAGGAGATTTCTTGCTTTGGAGTTCTGAATGGCGTGAGGCTAGCAAAAGAACTGCCACCGTAAATACTCAGGCAGGCCATCCAGAATGGAATGCTGATATGTTACTGGGAGACGGCGTATTTGAAGGAAATACTAATCAGATTGGTTTTCCCATCGCAGTGTATGCGCAGATTGAGATGGCTGCCCGCTATGCTTGGAATCTTTTACCATCTAAGGGAGATCATGGTGGAAGCTTAACAGGTGTCAAACAGGCTCCTGATGAGCTTTGTCAGGATTTTGTGGATAGATTATTAAAAACAGCTAATAGAATTTTTGGAAATTCTCAGGCAGAAAATCCATTGATTACTCAGCTAGCTTATGAAAATGTTAATGCAGCCTGCCGGGAGGCCATCAGACCTCACAGGGAACACAGACTTGGCTGGTTATATTCATCTCTGTTCTGAAATTGGTGCCTCATATAATCAGGGTCTAGCAATAGCTGCAGCGTTCCAGGGGACCACCATCCAGGGAATACTTTCGCAGAGACAAGGAAATAAAAGGTGTTTTAAATGTGGTAGTCTGGGTCATTTTAAAGGTGATTGCCCTGATAACAGGGGTGCTATAAGAGGGCAATCAGTTTGCTCCCCAGAAATCTGTCCTAAGTGTGGGGGAGAGACGTTTATCACAAATGAATCTGGTTGGAGGAAAAACTCCTCAGACTTTGCTTTTTTGTTTTAAAGATTTACAGCAAGCTTTAGCCGCTAAAGGATTGCAAATAGCTCCAGAGAAAATACAAACGCAGGATCCTTATAATTATCTGGGTTTCAAACTTACAGATCAAGCTGTTTTTTCCGAGAAGATAATTATTTGCAGGAACAATTTAAAAACTTTACATGATTTTCAGAAGTTATTGGGTGACATTAACTGGCTTCAGCCATATTTAAAGCTTACTACAGGAGAATTACGACCTTTATTTGATATTCTAAAGGGGAATGCTGACCCGACATCCCCTAGATTATTAACTTCAGAAGGACATTTGGCTTTACAGCTAGTGGAGAAGGCTATTGAAAATCAATTTGTTACCTATATAGATTATTCTTTACCTTTGCATCTGCTAATTTTTAATACGACTCATTCGCCTACAGGTTTATTATGACAAAAGGCTCCTCTGATGTGGATTCATTTGAGGGTGTCTTCAAGGCATAATATCTTGCCATATTATGAGGCAGTAGCCCAAGTAATTGTACTTGGAAGAAAGCAGGCGCTAACTTATTTTGGCAAAGAACCAGATGTTATTATTCATCCTTATAACGTAGATCAAGATGCTTGGTTAAAACAGCATAGCACACATTGGTTGCTTGCTCAAATAGGCTTTGAAGGGACTGTAGATAACCATTATCCTCAAGACAAATTGATAAAGTTTTTAAATATGCATGAGGTTGTATTTCCTAAAATGACACCTTTACAGCCCTTGCATAACGCTCTTTTAATTTTCACAGATGTTTCTTCCAAAGGAAGAGCTGGATATCTTATTAATAATCAACAGGTGGATATAGAGACCCCTGGGCTTTCTGCTCAGTCATCAGAACTGACAGCGGTGTTGTGTGTCTTTCAATCTGTAAATAGTACTTTTAATCTCTTTACTGACAGTGTTTACGTTGCATTTTATGTACCACAATTAGAGACCTGCGGCACATTTAATTTTACTACACCAGCAGGATCCTTTTTATCACAATTGCAAAGTATCATTCTTGCTAGGAAAAATCCCTTTTACATTGGCCATATAAGAGCTCACTCCGGTCTTCCTGGAGCCTTAGCTGAAGGCAATCAGTGCATTGACAGAGCTCTAATAGGAGAGGCTTTAGTTTTAGAGCTTGTAGAAATGGCTAGACGTGATCATGATAAATTTCATCTTTCTAGCCATACATTAAGACTCTGTCATAAGATCACAAAGGAGCAAGCAAGAATGATTGTAAAACAATGCCCTAATTGCCTTACTTTAGCACCAGTGCCTCACTTAGGGGTTAATCCACAAGGCCTTATACCTAATCAAATTTGGCAAATGGATGTAACTCACTATGCAGAATTTGGAAAATTAAAAGTTATACATGTTTGCATTGTTACTTGCTCAGGACTTCTTTTTGCCTCTCTACATTTGGGAGAAGCCTCTAAAAATGTAATTGATCACTGTTTACAAGTCTTTAACACCATGGGATTACCCAAGGTCATTAAGACAGACAATGGGCCAGCCTATTCTGGTAAGAACTTTATCTCATTTTGTAAAAAATTTGGAATTAAACATAAAACTAGAATTCCTTATAACCCAATTGGTCAAGGAATCGTCAAGCATGCTCATTGCACCCTTAAAAACTGGCTTTTTAAAACAAAGAAGGGGAATCTATAGCCCCCCAGGTCACCCAGAGCGCATCTTGCTTTTGTTTTGTTCGTTTTTTTTTGTTTGTTTGTTTTTTTATTCAATATACTTTTTATTTACATTTCAAATGATTTCCCCTTTTCTAGCCCCCAACTGCCCGAAAGTCCCGTAAGCCCCCTTCTCTCCCTCCGCCTTCCTCCCACCCACCCCTTCCCACTTCCCTGTTCTGGTTTTGCCGAATACTGCTTCACTGAGTCTTTCCAGAACAAGGGGCCACTCCTCCTTTCTTCTTGTACCTCATTTGATGTGTGGATTATGTTTTGGGTATTCCAGTTTTCTAGGTTAATATCCACTTATTAGTGAGTGCATAACATGATTCACCTTTTGAGTCTGGGTTACCATACTTAGTATGATGTTCTCTAGCTCCATCCATTTGGGCCTTTGTTCCCCTACAACAATGCAGCTGCTTTCACCTTGACAACCAAGGCTGCCTCAGGGCAGTCTCACCTGGAGACAAGCAGAGACCTGCAAGACTTGAAAATTCTCTTCCAGGTCTCCAGTTCACATGTGGCCACGGGCTTCTACACCCTTTGGTTAGTATGGCTAAGGGTTTATCTATCTTGTTGATTTTTTTCAAAGAACCAGATCCTGGTTTTGTTGATTCTTTGTATGGTACAGTTTGTTTCTACTTGATTGATTTCAGCCCTGAGTTTGATGATTTCCTGACTTCTTCTCAACCTGGGTGAATTAGCTTCTTTTTGTTCCAGGGCTTTCAATTGTTCTGTTAAGCTTCTAGTGTATTCTCTCTCCAATTTCTTTTTGGAGGCACTCAAAGGTATGAGTTTTCCTCTTAGCACTGCTTTCATGTGTCCCATAGATTTGTGTATGTTGTGCCTTCATTTTCATTAAATTCTAAGAAATTTTTGATTTCTTTCTTTATTTCTTCCTTGAGCAAGGTATCACTGAATAGACTATTGTTCAGTTTCCATGTGTATGTGGGCTTTCTGTTGTTTTTATTGTTATTAAAGACCACTTACACCATAGGGATCTGATAGGAGGCATGGGATTATTTTGATCTTCTAATATTTGTTGAGGTCTGTCTTGTGACCAACTATATGATCGATTTTGGAGAAGGTACCATGAGGTGCTGAGAAAATGGTATATTCTTTTACTTTGGGATGACAAGTTCTATATATATATGTGTGTGTGTGTGTGTGTGTGTTAAATCCAGTTGGTCCAAAGCTTCAGTTAATTTTACGGACTCCCTGTTTAGTTTCTGTTTTCTTGATCGGTCCATTGAGGACAGTGGGGTGTTGAAGTCACCCACGATTATTGTGTTAGGTGCAATGTGTGCTTTGAGCTTTAGTAAAGTTTCTTTTATGAATGAGGGTGCCCTTGCATTTGGAGCATAGATGTTCAGGATTGAGAGTTCTTCTTGTTGTCAAAGAGTTTTCCTTTGACAAGCAAGAAATGTCCTTCTGTGTCTCTTTTGATTGAAAGTCAATTTTATCTGATATTAGAATGGCAACTCCTGCTTGTTTCCTGAGACTATTTGCTTGTAGAATTGTCTTCCAGCCTTTTACTCTAAGGCAGTTTTATTCTTTGACACTGAGGTGTGTTTTCTGTATGCAGTGAAATGTAGGGTCCTGTTTATGTATCCAGTCTGTTAGTCTATGTCTTTTTATTGGGGAATTGAGTCCATTGATGTGAAGAGATATTAAGGAGTAGTGGCTATTGCTTCTTATCATTTTTGATGTTAATTTTATACTCGTGTGGTTATCTTCTTTTGGGTTTGATGAAAGAAGTTTAATATCCTGCTTTTTCCAGGGTATAGTTTGCCTCGTTGTAATGCTGTTTTCCCCCTCTTATCCTTTGTAGGGCTGGGTTTGTGGAAAAATATTGTGTAAATTTGGTTTTGTCATGGAATATCTTGGTTTCTCCATCTATGGTGATTGAGAGTTTCGCTGGGTATTTTAGTCTTGGCTGGCATTTGTGTTCTCTTAGAGTCTGCATGAGCTCCATCCAGGATCTTCTGGCTTTCATGGTCTCTGGTGAGAAGTCTGGAGTAATTCTGATAGGTCTTCCTTTATATGTTACTTGCCCTTTTTCTCTTACTGCCCTAAGTATTCTTTCTTTGTTTAGTACATTTTGGGGTTTTGATTATTATGTGACAGGAGGTGTTTCTTTTCTGGTCCAGTCTGTTTGGAGTTCTGTTGGCTTCTTGTCTATTCATGGGCATCTCTCTCTCTTTAGGTTAGGGAAGTTTTCTTCCATAATTTTGTTGAAGATACTTGCTGGCCTTTTCAGTTGTAAATCTTCACTTTCATCAATGCATATAATCTTTAGCTTTGGTTTTCTCCTTGATATGATAGTATAATTAAGTGACTCCCAAAAAAACCTCCACCTGAGAACACCTACAGCTGATAAAAAACTTTAGCAAAGTGGCCAGATGTAAAATTAATTCAAACAAATAAGTAGCCTTCCTATACTCAAAGGAAAAACAGGCTGAGAAAGAAATTAGGGAAGAAGAAATAGAAGAAGACCTCAGAAGATGAAAATATCTCCCATGCTTGTGGATTAGCAGGATTAATAAAGTAAAAATGGCCGTCTTGTCAAAAGCAATCTACAGATTCAATGCAATCCCCATCAAAATTCTAACTCAATTCTTCAAAGAGTGAGAAAGTGCAATTCTCAATCTCATCTGGAATTACAAAAAACCCATGGTGCCTTTTCACAGATAAAGAACACCAACTAAAACAAACCAGATGATAGATAACCCAGTGACCTGGAGTAAAACACCAGTAAAATACTACTAGTCTTTTTTGTAAAAAGGTAAAATAAAATAACACCTAATAATCCTTTAAGCCTACTAATCTCCTTAATTAATACCTTATTCACTCATCAGAGAAGCTTCCTCCTGCAGCAGATTGGAGCAAATGCAGAGATTAACACCCAGACATTATGCAGAGAGAGACAGAGACAGAGACATTGGAGAGACAGAGACAGAGAGAGAAAGATCTTCATACACACAACTGTAAATGAGATGTTTCCCTTAAATCCATGCCCTCATAGTTCAGAGAGCCCTAAGGAAGACAATCAGAAGCAGGGAGGGAGACACAGGGAATGGAGGTCCTCAGGAAGACAACGCCCTTTGAATCCCCTTTAACTCGAAGACACTGAGGCAGCAGTCCCATGGCCTACATGGATCTTTACCAGCTGTCCTTTTCTGATGACAGACAGAAATGTAGAGGATCCATATGGAAAAGGACGTGGGAAAGAACTAGAAGAATTGAGGAAAACACTACTCACTCAGATTATACAGTATTAAAAATAATTCATGCTTAATTAAAGAAAGGGGAGGAGGAGCAGATGCCTGGGAGAAAATATAGTAGTTTTCCAGAACTTTCAGAATGAGATAAGAAGTGTTTCTAAGTAGAGTCCCTCTGGTTATATTCTAGTGCAATGCCATTAGGGACATTAAATTCAGTGAGAGAGTAAAATAAAATACATAAACTTGCTCTTTCATATTCTTGGTATCTTAGTCAGGGTTTCCATCCCTGCACAAACATCATGACCAAGAAGCAAGTTGGGAAGGAAAGGGTTTATTCAGTTACACTTCTGCATTGCTGTTCATCACAAAAGGAAGTCAGGATTGGAACTCAAGCAGGGTTGGAAACAGTAGCTGATGCAGAGGCCATGAAGAGATGTTCCTTACTGGCTTGCTCCCCCTGGCTTGCTCAGCCTGCTTTCTTATAGAACCCAAGAACACCAGGCCAGAGGTGGTACCACACTCAAGGGACCCTCCCCACTTGATTAATAATTGAGAAAATGCCCCACAGCTGGATCTCATGGAGGCACTTCCCCAACTGAAGCTCCTTTCTCTGTGATAACTCCAGCCTGTGTCAAGTTGACACACAAAACCAGCCAGTACACTTGGCTGGTTCTCCCAATTCTGAGAAAAACCTTATCTCCCTCCTGTGGATCTCTATTGCCTCAATCAATGTTTTAGAAAAGTGGTTTACTTCATGTTTAGAGTGTTGTTCCTGCATGCCTATCTGCATGTGTGCTACCCACAGAATCCAGAAGAGGGCACTAGATCCCATGAGGCTGGCACATAGACTTTTGTGAGTTGCCCATTGCTACTAGGAATGAAACCTGGTTCTATTGATTGGCAGCAAGAGCACTAAGTGCTCGGTCATCTCTTCAGGCCCTGTCCCATTTGATTCTGATTACACACCTGTGGTCGTCCTCAGCATGAGGTCAAGTTGAAGGGAAACTTGACAAGTGAATTCTGAAGAATATGGGATAAAGAGCTAACAGAGCACAATCTCTTCTTTCAGGTTCATCCTCTCAGCATCAGTCTTTGGAATGAGGAATTCAGCCTCTGTCCCTATAGTTTCTCCATCTTCCAACACAGTTGTGTCACGCCATTCCCTGACTATTACTAATATTGAAGAGTTTGGGAGTCCATGAAAATATTTTATTATCCTCTATTGGAAATTTTTGCAGGTTTTTGTATCTGCTGACTAGCTCTATCTTGTGTTATTGGAATTAAGAAAAAATACCATTCTGGCATACTAAATTATATTATACTGGGTAATTTACAAACCTTGGAATTTATTCCCACAGTGTGAAGGTCAGGAAGGATCAACACATGCATTTCTTCATAAATGACACCTTCTCTAGGGATATAATGGTAGAAGAGCCAATTGGCAAGGACCTCCTCACTTCCTTTATACTCTTTGACTCTTTATATGGTAATAGCTCAACAGTCAAGGCAGGCCTCAAAGCCATGGTTAAGCATGAATATCTCGATCTCCAAATCCTTGCTCGATCTGAAACATGTTGGGATTCCTGGACTGAATTTTGTATGCGAGTACTTTCCTATTCCTAAGGATTAACATATGACAAAATCACCTTACAGAGGCCCTGCTTTTCTTTCTTTTTTATTGAAAATTATTTCTCCACACAAAATATTCAGATTACAATTTGCCTTTCCCCATCTCCTTCCAGTCCCTCGCCATCTCGCTACTCACTGTACTGCTCAGGTCTCACTCCTTCCAGTTAGATGACAAGCAGAAAAACAAAACCAGGATGCAAAACAAAGAAAAGACACATGAAACATACATGCACTTACACACAAATGCATAAAGTCAATAAAACACAAAATCATGAACCAAAACATAAAATCAAAAGTGTAGAAAAATGACTAAACAAAGCATATGAGAGAAATTAAAAAGTACAATTCAGCATTTGTGTAAGCCATCAATTCCTTGATATTTGGCGTACACTTAAATATTCGTTGTAAAATATAAATGCCAACTCATCAGAAAAGGAAAAGACAATGAAGATGGTCTTTTAAAGATTCAGTTTGCAGAAACTCAGCTGCAAAAGCTATCACTTTTTCTCTCAGAGAACTCTAGTTCAGTTCCCAGCACACACAGAATTTTCCACTACCTGTAACTGGTGACCCAGAGAATCTGAAGCCCTCCTCTGGTCTCCTTGGCCACAAACAACTCTGTAGACAAAACCTCAACCAACTAAAATATAATATGAATAAAACTTTTGAAATCAGACTGGATTTCAAAAATGTTTATGTTCAGATAAGTAACATGTAGTCCAATCAGCTGAGCTGATTGTTACTAGCTGTAGATGTTTGTACAGACCCCTCACTGCCCTATCAGTATTAGAAACCTTTGGTCTATTTTCTTAGAATTTAATCCTGGCAAATGAGAACCCCATCACCATGCTCTCTTGATGCCTGGGAAAAGTAGGCCAAAGTAGAGGACATCTCCTCTTTCTGGGAGAACAGTGTTTGTGGTTCAAGGCATGCAAAAATCTTTTATGTGTTTTGAAAACATTCAAAAGGATTGATTCATTATGAATTCATAGTCTCTAGGCCAGTGGTTGTCAAACTTCCTAATCTTGTGCCCCCTTAATACAGTTCTTCAAGTTGTGGTCAACCAAAACCATTAAAGTGCTTTGTGGCTACTTCATAATTGTAATGTTGCTACTTTTATGAACCATACTGTAATTATCTGATATACAGGATATCTGATATTAAACCCATGTGAATGTGTCATTAGACTGCCAAAGGGATGGGGATCAACAGGTTGAGAACCATGGCTCTAGGCCATGCCTACCAGAAAACAAGGTAGATTTCCTATAAATCTTCTTTCAGTTGGCCCAGACCCAATTCCACAATATCAACCCCATCTCTAGCACAACACCTGCGGGAGTCTTCACTGCCCATTCTTCCCATATCCTGTGGATCAAACAGATCTTCCCCTCTAACCTCCCTCTCCCCACTCTCTGCTCTGTCCTGTCTGAAGGCCCCAAGCCAGGCTTGTGTTCCTGCTAACAAAAGTACCCATCTTTCCATGGTAACAGAAGGCTAAAGGCAGATCCACACCTCTCTTTGCTCCCCCACTTACAATTTCCCCATTCTCATTCCCAGCTCTATAGCAGATAATCTGCTGTTTTTTCTTTTGGGTAAAGCACAAACCCCAGTTGATCACAAAGAACTTATCCCCCAATCTTCCTTCCCCCAACTCAGCCCATCATCTCAGCCTCCAACACCAGCAGACAATCTCTAAGAACACAGCAAAAGAACAGGGCAGGGAAACAGGTATGGAAACTGAAGAATTCATCACTCCCTCCTCCATGCCAAATTCAATTCCCCAGTCTCATCTATAGAGCTATATCATAAGACCAGCTGTGGGCTGGAGAGATGGCTCAGCGGTTAGGAGCACTTACTGCTCTTCCAAAGGTCCTGAGTTCTAATCCCAGAAACCATATCGTGGTGGCTCACAACCATCTGTGGTGGGATCAGATGCCCTCTTCTGGGGTCTAAAAACAGCTACAGTGTATTTACATATAATAAATAAATAAATCTTTAAAAAAAAAAGCAAGACCAGCTGTAGCCTTCCTTTCTACCTGCCTACATTTCCTGAGAGTTCCAGAGACAATTCCTTTTTAAGCCCCCTCCCCTTAACTCCTTGTTGAATTCTAGCCCCTAACTCCAACATGCACTCTCTGATAACTCACTGACCAATGCTGACAAGGAAGCACAAAACTGCCTGTAGATCTTCCCCTCTCTTTCACTTCTTGTAGAACCACACCTACCAGTCTAATCCTCAACTCCATAGCAAACCTTTGGGGTGACTTACTTTCACTGTCTCTCCCAATTCCAAGAAGACAAAATAAGCAGATTCTGGTGCAATCTATTCCCTCCTATGAACCCCTTCAGACCTCTAACCTATCGCCATTCCTAAGTGTTAGCTCCCTGTATACAGAAACCTTAAACAACCAAAACTATAAGGTCCAAAGAAAAATTCCTGCCTGACAGCAGTGATGGCTGTTCTCAATTGTAAACTTGACTATATCTGTAATGAACTGCAACCCAGAAGATTTATAAAAGTCTTGTAAGTGTAAAGAAAGGATTAGGTCCTGGCCTTTAATCCCAGCATTCAGTAAATAAAGGCATTCAGATCTTTGAGTTCAAGGTCAGTTACAGAACTAATTCTAAAACAGACAAGTCTAGGCAGTGAAAGATATAATAGAACCAAGAGGGCTTGTTCTACTCCCAGCAAGCAGCCGCAGTGGGCAGTTTGGGGCATGTGGCTCTAGGTTAGAGTCCCTTTTTTAATCAAGATGTAGAGCTGTTGGCTCTTCCAGCACCAATCCTGCCTGCAGGATGATATACTTCCCACATTGACGAAAATGGACAGAACCACCAAAATTGTAAGCCAGCCCCAACTAAAGGTGCTTTGTAAGGGGTAAACTCAAGTTTGACTTTGTAAGAATTGTTTTGGTCATGAAGTCTCTTCACAGGCATAAAACCCTAACTAAGAAAATGTACAGCAATTACGCTCTTCAAAAATACAGAAAGGAGAGAGCTGTGGAAGGAGAGAAGCCCCACGACCATACTCCCTGCCTGCCGGGACAGAAAAGGGTCACTATGTACTATATAACCCTGAGCTTTAGATTTCTGGTGTTGCAAACCGCCAGGGGTCTGCCTACACTCAGGAACTGAGCACATAGGCAGTTCATCTGCAAGCCAGTCCATCGAGGGACCTGTGTCCTATGTGAGAATCAACAGAGGGAGTGACCCCACCACACCATCTTGCTCCACAATAGAGCAGATAGAGAAGACCTGGTTGACCTTGACAACATAAGTATAACTTTGCTTGAGGCAAGACTGAGAAGGGCTCCAAAGGCACAAAAGAGGAAGGCAGCATATCAGTAATCTGTGCCAGAGGAAACCCAGTCATCCAGTGTTGCAGAGATAACCTTAAAGATCCACAGTAAGTTGAAGCACCAGCCAGTGACAATAAGACCATCTAAAACCTGGGAGAATTAGATGGCTAAAAGCAAAGGCAAATGTAGGAACATTACGAACAGAAACCAAGGCATTATGGCAGCATCCTAACCCAATTCTCCAACAATAGCAAGTCCTGCATACCCCAACACACCAGAAAAACAAGATTTGGATTTAAAATCACTGGTCATGATGCTGGTACAGGAACACATGAAGGACATACTTGAAATTCAGGAGAAAATGGATCAAAAATTAGAAGCCCTTACAAGGGAAACACAAAAATCATTGAAAGAAATTCAGGAGAATACAAAAGCCAATAAGGAGGAAACGCAAATGTGACCTCATAAAATTACAAAGTTTCTGTAAGGCAGAGGACACCATCAAAAGGACAAATCAGCAATCAACAAATTGGGAAAAGATCTTCACCAATCCTACATCAGATAGAGGGCTAATATCCAATATATATAAAGAACTCAAGAAGTTAGACTCCAGAAAACCAAACAACCCTATTAAAAAATGGGGTACAGAGTTAAACAAAGAATTCACACCTGAAGAACTTCGGATGGCAGAGAAGCATCTTAAAAAATGCTCAATTTCATTAGTCATTAGGGAAATGCAAATCAAAACAACCCTAAGATTTCATCTTACACCAGTCAGAATGGCTAAGATTAAAAATTCAGGAGACAGCAGGTGTTGGAGAGGGTGTGGAGAAAGAGGAACACTCCTCCACTGCTGGTGGGGTTGCAAATTGGTACAACCACTCTGGAAAGCAGTCTGGCGGTTCCTCCGAAAACTGGGCACCCCACTTCCAGAAGATCCTGCTATACCACTCCTGGGCATATACCCAGAAGACTCCCCACCATGTAATAAGGATACATGTTCTACTATGTTCATAGCAGCCCTATTTATATTTGCCAGATGCTGGAAAGAACCTAGGTATCCCTCAACAGAAGAGTGGATGCAAAAAATGTGGTATATCTACACAATGGAGTACTATTCAGCCATTAGAAACAATGAATTCATGAAATTCTTAGGCAAATGGATGGAGCTAGAGAATATCATACTACGTGAGGTAACCCAGACTCAAAGGGTGAATCATGGTATGCACTCACTAATAAGTGGATATTAACCTAGAAAACTGGAATACCCAAAACATAATCCACACATCAAATGAGGTACAAGAAGAAAGGAGGAGTGGCCCCTGTTTCTGGAAAGACTCAGTGAAACAGTATTCGGCAAATCCAGAACTGCGAAGTGGGAAGGGGTAGGTGGGAGGACAGGGGAAGAGAAGAGGGCTTACGGGACTCATGGGGAGTGGGGGGGCTAGAAAAGGGAAATCATTTGAAATGTAAATAAATTATATCGAATAAAAAAAAAAAAGAAAACCTTAGGAAGAAATCAGGGACCATAGACGCAAATATCAACAACAGAATACAAGAGATAGAAGAAAGAATCTCATATGCCGAAGATACCATAGAAACCATGGACTCAACAGTTAAAGAAAATGCAAAATGCAAAAAGCTTGTAACCCAAAACATCCAGGAAATCCAGAACACAATGAGAAACCCAAATCTAAGGATTATAGGCATTGATGAGAGTGAAGATTTACAACTTGAAGGGCCAGCAAATATCTCCAACAAAATTATGGAAGAAAACTTCCCTAACCTAAAGAGAGAGATGCCCATGAATATACAAGAAGCCTACAGAACTCCAAACATTCTTAGGCAAATGGATGGAGCTAGAGAACATCATATTAAGTGAGGTAACGCAGACTCAAAAGATGAATCATGGTATGCGCTCACTATTAAATGGATAATAACCTAGAAACCTGGATTACCCAAAACATAATCTACACATCCAATGAGGTACAAGAAGAAAGGAAGAGTGGCCCCTTGTTCTGGAAAGACTCAATGAAGCAGTATTCAGCAAACCAGAACGGGGAAGTGGGAAGGGGTGGGTGGGAGGACACGGGGAGAGAAGGGGGCTTACGGGAGTTTTTGGGAGTGGGGGGGGCTAGGAAAGGGGAAATCATTTGAAATGTAAATAAAAAATAAACCAAATTAAAAAAATTAAAAAAAAGAAGATTAATGGAACAACTGAAAGCCCTGAAACAAGAAGAAGCTAATTCACCCAGGAGGAGAAGAAGACAGGAAATCACCAAACTCAGGGCTGAAATCAATCAAGTAGAAACCGAGAGAACCATACAAAGAATAAACAAAACCAAAAGCTGATTCTTTAAAAACTCAACAAGATAGATAAACCCTTAGCCAGACTAACCAAAGGGCACAGAGAAAGTATCCAAATTAACAAAATTAGAAATAAAAATGGAGATATTACAACAGAAACCAAGGAAATTCAAAAAATCATCAGATCCTACTACAAAAATCTGTACTCAACACAACTGGAGAATCTGGAGTAAATGGACATTTTCTTAGACAGATACAAATTACCAAAATTAATCCAGGATGAAATAGACCATCTAAACAGACCCATAACCCCTAAAGAAATAGAAGGGGTCATAGATAGGCTTCCGACCAAAAAAAGCACAGGACCAAATGGTTTCGGTGCACAATTCTATCATACCTTCAAAGAAGACTTAACATCAATACTCTTCAAATTTTTCTACAAAATAGAAACAGAAGGAACACTACCCAACTCCTTCTTCGAAGCCACTATTATGCTGATACCAAAACCACATAAAGACCCAACTAGGAAAGAGAATTTCAGGCCAATTTCCCTTATGAATATCGATGCAAAAATACTAAATAAAATTCTTGCCCACCAAATCCAAGAACACATCAAAATGATCATCCACCATGATCAAGAAGGCTTCATCCAAGGGATGCAGGGATGTGGTATATTTACACAATGGAGTACTATTCAGCCATTAGAAACAATGAATTCATGAAATTCTTAGACAAATGGATGGAGCTGGTGAACATCATACTAAGTGAGGTAACCCAGTCTCAAAAGATCAATCATGGTATGCACTCACGGATAAGTGGATATTAGCCTAGAAACTTTGAATACCCAAGACATAATCCACAAATTAAATGATGTCCAAAAAGAATGGAGTGGCCCCTGGTTCTGGAAAGACTCAGTGCAAGAGTATAGGGGAATTCCAGAACTGGGAAGTGGAAAGGGGTAGATGGAGGAACAGGGGGAGGGAAGAGGGCTTATGGGACTTGAGGGGAGTGGGGACCCAGAAAAGGGGAAATCATTTGAAATGTAAATGAAAAATATATCAATAAAAAAAAAGAATTTTCACCTGAGGAATAGCGAATGGATGAGAAGAACCTAAAGAAATGTTCAACATCCTTAGTCCTTCTGCACAGTGTCCTTTCTTGGAGCCGTCATTCAAATGCCTAAAGTGATTTCAGGAGCTCGACAGGTGTGACCTGCACTCTTCTGCAACAGCAACAACCAGTTTTGTCAGTAATGACTTCTGGTTAGACAACGGTATTGAGGGAGCATTTGCACTTTATCAGGGGAACGGCAGCATGGTGGCTCAGGATTTAAAACACCTGCAATGTATTATACATATTGAAGTGGTAGTTGAGCAATAGGCATCACTGCAGTCTGGAACACTCTACCTGACATCTATGATGTTAATGTTCCTCTTTGAATTTTGTCTAGTTTTTTGGAAACTGTGATTCAATTTAGAGCTGGCCCTAGGCAGAGAACAACTGAGTTTCTTTGGAGAAATGTTTCTGCCTTGAACTGAACAGAACAGATGACTGTGGCCATTGGCAAGGAGAAATCAACCATGATTGTTTCCACATCAGAGAAGGAAAGACAAGGAAGAGTTTCTTTTTCCTTGGTCCAGTCTGTGTTCTGGAAGCACTGAGAAGCCTGTTTCATTGCTCCAACCTGGCAGGATTAGATAAGAGGAGATAGCCCATGATTTTAAAGCTTTATTATGAAAAAGTAGTGGCTTCTTCCTTTCCAATTTGTATCCCTTTGACTTCATAATGTTGTCAAATTGCTCAAGCTAGAATTTCAAGTATTATATTGAAAAGATATGGAGAGAGATGGCAGCCTTGTCTAGTCCCTGATTTTAGTAGGATTGCTTCAATTTCTCTCCATTTAGTTTGATGTTGGCTACTGGTTTGCTCTATATTGCTTTGAGAATGTTTGGTGATGGGCCTTGAATTCCTGACCTTTCCAAGACTTTTAGCATGAAAGGATGCTCAATTTTGTCAAATGCTTTTGCAGCATCTAATGAAGTGATCTTTTGGGTTTTATTCTTTGAGTTTGTTTAGGGAGTGGATTGCATTGATGGATTTCCTTATATTGAACCATCCCTGCACCCCTGGGATGAATCATAGTGGATGATTGTTTTGATGTTTTCTTGATCTCAGTTAGCAAGACTTTTATTAAGTATTTTTTCATCGATATTCATAAAGAAAATTGGCCTTAAGTTCTCTTTCTTTGTTGGCTCTAGCTCTTAATTTTTCTTCCTGGAGATCCTTGATTAGGAGGTTGTTATTACTGAAGTTTTTATATCCTGGCAGGTGGGACAATGTGAGATTGCCTGATCGATCAAGAATCCTAACTGAAATATTTTGTATCTTACCCCTATTAGCAATTACTTAAGTTTTTGCTGACACAGGTGCAAAACTTGATGAATCTGATAGCTGAATTTCATACCAAACTTCTTAGATAGGACCTTAAAGCCCTCAGAGGTTAGAAACCATTTCTTCTGTAAAATGTTTTGATTTTCTTCTGATCATGTTAGTCTTCAGTAGTATACTCAGGAATGGTTGAGAGTTCAGGGGGTCACAAGGCTATCAGGATGCTGGTGGTGAAAGCTTGGGTGGCCTCTTTTTTGCTTTATTAGCTTGTCTGTTTCCTCAGGCTAATTCACATGATCCTTTTGGATGCCCAGGGTAATGAATTATGGCCACTTAGAAAGGAAGTCATAACGCCTACAGCAAAGCAAATATTACTTCCTTATTTTGATGGTCTTTCCTTGAGCAGGCAACAATCAACACTCTTCAATCTTGATGTATGGATCTATGTGCATGAGCCTTGGCAAAGTCATATCTCCTGTCAATACAAATGTTGGCTATAGCCACATCTGCCAACTGCAAAGCCTGAATTAGACCTGTCAACTCAGCCTTTTGGGCTCATGTGCCTGGCAGAAGAGCGGATGCTCATAAAACACAGTCCAAGTCCACCACTCCTAACCCTGTGTACCTGATTCTGTTCTGGATGAAGCTGCTCCCATCTATGAAGTCAATGTGCTCTGCATCTGGCCGGAGTATGCCAATCAAGTCTGGTCTGATGCTCTGGACATGCCCCAAAGCTATAGAGCAATCATGCTGTACATTTGAGGATAGGTCAGGTAGCAGGGGGACTGGGTTAAGGGCAGATAATGGGTTTATCTAATGTGAGGGAATTCAAAAGTAACACCTGGAAGTACATCAATCTGGCATTGGACAGCCATTGGCTAAGTGGATTCTTGAGGGTCCACTCGATAGCATGGGGGATTGGGGCATGAAAACAAGTGCCTGTCACATTGTTTTCTTGTCAGGATCCTTATCTAGCAGGGCAGTAGTAGCTATGGTCCAGAGAAAGGCTGGCAATCTTTGGGTCACCAAGCCAGCTTCTTGTTTTGTTTTGTTTTGTTTTGTTTTGTTTTGTTTTGTTTTGTTTTGTTTTGTTTTTTGAGTCAGGGTTTCTCTGTGTAGCCCTGGCTGTCCTGGAACTCACTCTGTAGACCAGGCTGGCATCAAATTCAGAAATCTGCTTGCCTCTGCCTCACAAATGCTGGGATTAAAGGTGAGTGCCACCGCTGTCAAGCAAGCTCAGGTTCTTAGTTAAAAACAGACTGATTTTCTAGGGACCCAAAGTTTTGGTGAGCACCCCTTTGACTATTCCCTTTCTTTCATCTATATACAGGTGGGAGGACTTGGGCATGTCCATAATGACCAGAGCCTGTGCCTCCAATAAGACTTTTTTATAGGTCTTAAAAGCTACATCTATCTCAGGGGTCTATTCTATCTTCTTGCCCCTGGCAGCCTCATATGGTGGTTTGGCTATTCCAGTGAACCCTGAACCCTAGAGTTAAACCTGATAGACCCCAGAAATTCCCATACATGCCTCCTAGATGATGGAACTGGAATGCTAAGAATGGTTTACATCCAGGCAACTCACAGCATGTTTTGCCCAACTTTGTATATGTACCATAGTTAGGTGACCTCAAATTGACCAAGCTGGGTGTCCTTAGCAGACACTCAGTTGCCTGGCTGACTCATCTCCTGTAGCAGGTCTCATGTGGACAATTCAGGAGTGATATTTGGTAATCCCCATTCTGGCTTCTATGGACATTGGGTTTTGTCTGATTCAGAATGGAGCAGCTTCAGCCTTCAATTGGAGTAGAACTGAGGTCCTAAGATGGGCAAGTCCTATTGGGTCCCTTTTATGCCCAGACTTCAAAGACTTCTTCCAGGAACCTCTGCAGGTAAGGAGAAGCTTAGAGATACAGCTGGTTGAGGAAGCAATTCGTACTCTTCCTCCAGGACCAAGTGAAAACAAGGATTGATCCATTCTTACACAGCACTTCCACGCCCTCAGGGTCAAACTTTATTTAGGTTCCCATCTGATGAGTAAATGTCTTCCCATAAGGAAGTATGGGCTCTAGGGATGAATATGAATGAATGGGTTACCTGTTCCACTCCCAAGTCCATCTTTCTTTCGCTAGTCCATGGACAGGTCTTGCTGTCCATTTTCTCTGTACCAATGTTGTTTTATTTGAAAATGGCCTCAGTGCATCTTCCAAATGAAATGTTGTACCCCTGTGCCCACAAAAAGTAGATGGCTTTGCGTTCTTCCATTAAAGTTACCCACAGTTTTTGTAGGGGGGTTGAACGCCAGGGCTCTCAGTCATATAGTCTTCCTATATGAACTTAAAGGAAGTTGCTTACCAGAAAATCTATCCAGGCATGGAATTTCCTGAATGATGTCAGGGGCAGTTTGTTTAGCAAAAAAACGATGTTTACCACTGGCAATTTTCCCTTGTTTCTGGGTCAAAGAATGTGTAGGTCATACAGGCTTTTAAAAAGTCTTTATAGATATTTTCTAGTCTCTCATTATTTCCCTGCATCATCTGGCTTACCTCAAATAAATTTATGGGCCAACTACCTGGAAACTTCTCCGAGAGACCCCCTATTAGAATCTGGTGGTAGCATACAAAATGGATTTCTCTCAATCCTCACACTCTTTATATGTTTTCATGCATTTACATCAGGGATTTCTTCTTTGTCTCCTTAATGAACTCTATCACATTTATACAGATAGTTATAAGGTCTTTCCTCATGCTTCAGACATGTAGGAATTTTCAGGCACTGCTGGGTTAGGATAGCTGGGCTCTAGTGTAGACATAATGCCCTAGGTGCTATTGATTGTGTTGTATATGCTAGCATCTAAGACTCTGGGATTGCAATGGTTAAAGATTTAGATCCTAATTTCTACATTTGTCTGTTTTGTATAGCAGTTCTATTCCTTTTCTTCTGTTCTTCTCTGGAGTTTTGAAGAGTATGATTACTGTATGTTGTATTAGTTAAATGTTTTTTGGGGTTTTTTTTTTGCTTGTTTGTTTGTTTGTTTGTTTGTTTGTTTGTTTGTTTTGCTGTGAAGAGACACCATGACCAAAGTAACTCTTATAAAGGCAAACATTTAGTTGGGGCAGCCTGGGCATTTTGAGGTTCAGTCCATTATCCTTATAATGGGAAGCATGACATCATTCATGCAGTCTTGGTGCTGGAAGAGCCAACATCTCTATATCTTGGTAAAAGGCAAATCTAACATACATTCTAGTAGCCCGTTCTGTACACTGCTGCTGCTTGCTGGGACTGGAACAGGCCCCCTTGGTTTTGTTACATCTTTCACTGCTTAGGCGTGGCTGGCTTAGAAACTGTTCTATAAACTGACCTTGACATCAAAGACCTGCATGCCTATATTTCCTGAATGCTGGCATGAAAGCCCTGTATTACTAGGCCTGGACCTGATCCTCTCTACATTTTTACAAGATATTTATAAACTCTGGATTATAGTTCATCCAAACATAGTCAAGTTGACAGATGAGAAGAGCCATCACTGCGGTCAGGCAGGAACTTTTCATTAAACCTAACAGTTTTGGCTACTGGTGGTTTGATGATCCTGTGTACTGGGAGCTGACACTTAGGAATGAGGGTACATTAGGGCTCTGAAGGGGTTCACAGGAGGGAGGAAATTACACCAGAATCTGATTTTATTGTCTCCTTGGAATTCAAGGAGACATGAAAAGTGGTCAGGATTGGTATAGACTTGTGGTTTAGAAAGGTAGGTGTAGTTCTACAAGAACTGAAGGATTACCAGGCAGTGGTAGTGCATGCCTTAAATTGCAATTCTTGGGAGGCAGGGGCAGGTGTATTTCTGAGTTTGAAGCCAGCTTGGTCTACAGAGTGAGTTCCAGGACAGCCAGGACTATACAGAGAAACCTTGTCTGGGGATTGGGGAGGAAGAACTGAAGGATTGAGGAATATCTGCAGGCATCTTTCATGTGTCCCTGTCAGGATTGGTCAGTGAGGTAACATGGATTTGATGCTGGAGTTAGGGGCTACCATACAGCCTGGAAGTAGTGAGAGGGAACTTAAAAAGGAATTGTCCCTGGGACCCAAAGGAGATGTAGGCAGGCAGAAAAGATAGCTGCAGCTGGTGTAATTATATAACTCTGTAGATCAGATTAGGGGATTGAATTTGGCAAGGAGGGGGAGCTCTAACTTCTTCAGTTTCCATAACTGTTTCCCTGCCCTGTTCTTTTGCTATGCTCTTAGTGAATGCCTGCAGACTGAGATGACGGATAGAGTTGTAGGTAGGAAGATGGGGGATAAGTTCTTTGTGATCCACTTGGTTTGGTGCTTTACAGGACAGAAAAAACACATCAAATTTCCCACTATAGGGCTTGGAATAGGATTGGGGAAATAGTAAGTGGACAGCAAAGGACAAGTTTTGATTCTGCCCTTACCCTTCTGTTACCATGGAAAGAGTGACACTTCTGTTAGCAGGGCTGCAAGCTGGACTTAAAGCCTGGGGCAGAGCATAGAGTTGGGTAGGGAGGCTAGAAGGGAAAGATCTGTGGCATCCACAAGATATAAAAAGAATGGGAAATGAAGACTCCCAAAGGTGGTGCGGTACAGAGGTTAATTGAGATTGTGGAATTAGCTGTGGTGGAACTTTAGTACAAGAAGTTCTGTAAGAAGTCTAGCTGGTATGAAGGCAGGCGTGGCCTGGAGCCATGCTTCTCAAACCGTGGCTCCCTCATCCTCTGTGGTGGAGTATTGACCATTTCATGGGGTTTGAATATAAGCTATCCTCTATATCAGACCTTTTTATTGATATATTTATTTACATTTCAAATGATTTCCCCTTTTCTGGACCCCCACTCCCCGAAAGTCCCATCAGTCCCCTTCCCTCCCTCTGTTTTCCCCCCAACCCTTCCCACTTCCCTGTTCTGGTTTTGCCCTATACTGCTTCACTAAGTCTTTCCAGAACAAGGGGCCGCTCCTTCGTTCTTCGTGTACCTCATTTGATGTGTGGATTATGTTTTGGGTATTCCAGTTTTCTAGGTTAATATCCACTTATTAGTGAGTGCATACCATGATTCATCTTTTGAGTCTGGGTTACCTCACTTAGTATGATGTTCTCCAGCTCCATCCATTTGCCTAAGAATTTCATGAATTCATTGTTTCTAATGGCTGAATAGTACTACATTGTGTAGATATACCACATTTTTTGCATCCACTCTTCTGTTGAGGGATACCTGGGTTCTTTCCAACTTCTGGCAATTATAAATAGGGCTGCTATGAACGTAGTAGAGCATGTATCCTTATTACATGGTGGGGAATCCTCTGGGTATATGCCCAGGAGTGGTATAGCAGGATCTTCTGGAAGTGAGGTGCCCAGTTTTCAGAGGAACCGCCAGTCTGATTTCCAGAGTGATTGTACCAATTTCTAACCCCACCAGCAGTGGAGGAGTGTTCCTCTTTCTCCACATCCTCGCCAACACCTGCTGTCTCCTGAATTTTTAATCTTAGCCATTCTGACTGGTGTAAGGTGAAATCTCAGGGTTGTTTTGATTTGCATTTCCCTAATGACTAATGAAGTTGAGCATTTTTTAAGATGTTTCTCTGCCATCCGAAATTCTTCAGGTGAGAATTCTTTGTTTACCTCTGTACCTCGTTTTTTAATAGGGTTGTTTGGTTTTCTGGAGTCTAACTTCTAGAGTTCTTTATATATATTCGATATTAGCCCTCTATCTGATGTAGGATTGGTGAAGATCTTTTCCCAATTTGTTGGCTGCCGATCTGTCCTTTTGATGGTGTCCTTTGCCTTACAGAAACTTTGTAATTGTATGAGGTCCCATTTGTCAATTCTTGATCTTAGAGCATATGCTATTGGTGTTCTGTTCAGAAACTTTCTCCCTGTACCGATGTCCTCAAGGGTCTTCCCCAGTTTCTTTTCTATTAGCTTCAGGATATCTGGCTTTATGTGGAGGTCCTTGATCCATTTGGATTTGAGCTTAGTACAAGGAGACAAGGATAGATCAATTCGCATTCTTCTGCATGCTGACCACCAGTTGAACCAGCACCATTTGTTGAAAAGGCTATCTTTTTTCCATTGGATGTTTTCAGCCCCTTTGTCGAGGATCTAGTGGCCATAGGTGTGTGGGTTCATTTCTGGATATTCAATCTTGTTCCATTGATCCTCCTGCCTGTCACTATACCAATAACATGCAGTTTTTAACACTATTGCTCTGTAGTATTGCTTGAGGTCAGGGATACTGATTTCCCCAGACTTTCTTTTGTTGCTGAGAATAGTTTTATCTATACTGGGTTTTTTGTTATTCCAGATGAATTTGATAATTGCTCTTTCTAATTCTGTGAAGAATTTAGTTGGGATTTTGATGGGTATTGCATTGAATCTGTATATGGCTTTTGGCAAGATGGCCATTTTAACTATATTGATCCTGCTGATCCATTACCATGGGAGGTTTTCCCATTTTTTGAGTTCTTCTTCCATTTCCTTCTTCAGAGTCTTGAAGATCTTGTCATACAGATCTTTCACATGTTTCGTAAGAGTCACCCAAAGATACTTTATAGTGTTTGTGGCTATTGTGAAGGGGGTCATTTCCCTAATTTCTTTCTCAGACTGCTTATCCTTTGAGTATAGGAAGGCCACTGATTTGCTTGAGTTGATTTTATAACCTGCCACTTTGCTGAAGTTGTTTATCAGCTGTAGGAGTTCTCTAGTGGAGTTTTTTGGGTCACTTAGGTAGACTATCATGTCATCTGCAAATAATGATAGTTTGACTTCTTCCTTTCTAATTTGTATCCCTTTGACCTCCTTATGTTGTAGAATTGTCCGAGCTAGTACCTCAAGTACAATATTGAAAAGATAAGGAGAAAGGGGGCAGCCCTATCTAGTCCCTGATTTTAGAGGGATTGCTTCAAGTTTCTCTCCATTTAGTTTGATGCTGGCTACTGGTTTGCTATATATTGCTTTAACGATGTTTGGGTATGGGCCTTGTATTCCTGTTCTTTCCAAGACTTTAAGCATGAAAGGAAGCTGAATTTTGTCAAATGCTTTTTCAGCATCCAATGAAATGACCATGTGGTTTTGTTCTTTGAGTTCGTTTATGTAGTGGATTGCATTGATGGATTTCCATATATTGAACCACCCCTGCCACCCTGGGATAAAGCCTACTTGATCATGGTGGATGACCGTTTTGATGTGTTCTTGGATTCGGCTGGCAAGAATTTTATTGAGTATTTTTGCATCGATGTTCATAAGGGAGATTGGTCTGAAGTTTTCTTTCTTTGTTGGATCTTTGTGTGGTTTTGGTATCAGCGTAATTGTAGCTTCGTAGAAGGAATTGGGTAGGGTTCCTTCTGTTTCTATTTTGTGGAATAGTTTGAAGAGTATTGGTGTTAGGTCTTCTTTGAAGGTCTGATAGAATTCTGCACTGAAACCATCTGGTCCTGTGCTTTTTTTTGGTTGGAAGACTTTCTATGACCCCTTCTATTTCTTTAGGGGTTATGGGACTGTTTAGATGATCTACTTGGTCCTGAATTAATTTTGGTATTTGGTATCTGTCTAGGAAATTGTCCATTTCCTCCAGATTCTCCAGTTGTGTTGAGTATAGGCTTTTGTAGTAGGATCTGATGATTTTTTTTGATTTCCTCATTTTCTGTTGTAATATCTCCCTTTTCATTTCGAATTTTGTTGATTTGGATACTTTCTCTGTGCCCTTTGGTCAATCTGGCTAAGGGTTTATCTATCTTGTTGATTTTCTCAAAGAACCAGCTCCTGGACTCGTTGATTCTTTGTATGGTTCTCTTTGTTTCCACGTGATTGATTTCAGCCCTGAGTTTGATGATTTCCTGTCTTCTACTCCTCCTGGGTAAAATCGCTTCTTTTTGTTCCAGGGCTTTCAGTGTCACTAAGCTGCTAGGATATGCTCTCTCCATTTTCTTTTTGGAGGCACTCAGGGCTATGAGTTTTCCTCTGAGCACGGCTTTCATTGTGTCCCAAAGATTTGGGTATGTTGTGCCTTCATTTTCATTAAATTCTAAAAAGTCTCTGATTTCTTTCTTTATTTCTTCTTTGGCCAAGGTGTCATTGAGTAGAGTATTGTTCAGCCTCCATGTGTATATGGGCTTTCTGTTGTTTTTGTTGCTATTGAAAACCACTCTTACACCATAGAGCTCTGATAGGAGGCATGGAATTAGTTCGATCTTCTTGTATTTGTTGAGGTCTTTCTTGCGACCAATTATATGGTCGATTTTGGAGAAGGTACCATGAGGTGCTGAGAAAAAGGTATATTCTTTTGCTTTAGGGTGAAATGTTCTATAAATATCCGTCAAATCCAACTGATCTAAAGCTTCAATTAGTTTTACTGTGTCCCTGTTTCGTTTCTGTTTTCCTGATCGGTCCATTGAGGAGAGTGGAGTGTTGAAGTCCCCCACAATTATTGTGTTAGGTGCAATGTGTGCTTTGAACTTTAGTAAAGTTTCTTTTACGAATGAGGGTGCCCTTGTATTTGGAGCATAGATGTTCAGAATTGAAAGTTCTTCTTGGTGGATTTTTCCTTTGACCAGCAAGAAGTGTCCCTCAGTGTCTCTTTTGATGACTTTAGGTTGAAAGTCGATTTTATCTGATATTAGAATGGCTACTCCAGCTCGTTTCCCGAGACCATTGGCTTGTAAAATTGTCTTCCAGCCTTTTACTCTAAGGTAGTTTTTGTCTTTGACATTTAGGTGTGTTTCCTGTATGCAGCAAAATGTAGGGTCCTGTTTCCTTATCCAGTCTGTTAGTTTATGTCTTTTTATTGCGGAATTGAGTCCATTGATGTTAAGAGATATTAAGGAATAGAGATTATTACTTCCTGTCATTTTTGATGTTATTTTTATATTTGAGTGATTATCTTCTTTTGGGTTTGATGAAGGAAGGTTACTATCTTACTTTTTCCAGGGTGTAGTTTCCCTCCTTGTATTGGAAAGAGTGATACTTGTGTTAGCAGGGGTGCAAGCTGGACTTAAAGCCTGGGACAGAGCATAGAGATGGGTAGGGAGGCTAGAAGGGAAAGATCTGTGGCATCCACAAAATATAAAAAGAATGGTCAGTGAAGACTCCCACAGGTGGTGCGGTACAGAGGTTAATTGAGATTGTGGAATTAGGTGTGGTGGAACTTTAGTACAAGAAGTTCTGTAAGAAGTCTAGCTGGTATGAAGGCAGGCATGGCCTGGAGCCATGCTTCTCAAACTGTGGCTCCCTCATCCTCTGTGGTGGGGTATTGACCATTTCATGGGGGTTGGATATCAAATATCCTCTATATCAGATCTTTATAGTATAATTCATAACAGGAGCCACACTACAGTAATGAAGTAGCCAACAAGTAATTTAATGGTTCTGGTTGACCACAACAGGAAGAACTGTATTAAGGGGGCACAACATTGAGAAGATGAGAAACAACTGGCCTAGGGAGTATGAATACATAATGAATCAATCTCTTCGAATGTTTTCAAAATACATAAAAGATTTTTGCATGCTTTGACCAACAAACACTTCTCTCCCAGGAGGAATAGACTTCCTCCACATTAGTCTACACTTCTCAGTCACCATAAGAGCATGATGATGGAGCTTTTGGCTAATGCAGATGCCAAGAAAAAAGACAAAGTGTTTGTAATACTGGTAAGATAGTCTCCACAAATATCCACAGCTGAGCAGGGCTGATTGGACTATATGTGACTTCTCTGAACATAAACATCTCTGGAATCCACATACTGATTTCAAATATTTTATTCATATTATATTTTATTGGGTTACGATTTTGTCTACAGAGCTGTTTGTGGCCATGAAGAACAGAGATGGGCCTCAGATCCTCTGGATGACCAGTTACAGGTGGTTGAAAACTCTCCTGGGTATGCTGGGAACTGAACCACAGTTCTCTGACAGAGCAGTAATTCCTTTGGCAGCTGAGTTCCCACAAACTGAGCCTTAAAAAAGTCTTCATTGTCATTTAAGTCTTAGATAAATAAATATTCATGTTTGATTTCTCCCTTTCTTTGGGCCCTGGTCATTTGTTCTGTTTAGATCAGTACATACAGTTTTCCCCAATGAAATTCCTTTGGGCTGTGCTCATGGTCAGCACCTAACTTGAATCCCAGTTTCCATCATGTCAGACAAAAACAAACAGGAACATCAACAGGGCAGATATCATCTAGATTGTCTGAGACTCCTGTTCTGCCATTCACACCTGAAATTTTAACATAGCAGAGCTGTTTGAAATCCTGAGCCACCATGCTGCTTTCATGCAGATGCAGTGTAAATGCTCCAGCAATACTGTACTCTAACCAGAAGTCATTGGTAACTACATTGGGTGCTGCCATTGGAAGACAGGAGTTGGTCATATCTGACCAGCTCCTAAAATCTCTTTATGCCTTTGAGTGAGGGTTCGAAGAAAATACTCTGTGCAGAATCCAGGAAGTGGAAGGCTTCAGCTGCCAAGTAGGGATGAGACTCCAACATTTCCTTCTACCCCAAGGTCTCACAGACTTCATAGGAATGAAGTGCAATGAAATCCAGGGCCTGAGTCTTCAGTCACTGTGTGCTGTGGAGATCGGCCACGATGAGAGTGTCTACAGCTTTCTCCACAAACAGGATCCTGAAGAGGGCATCCTCACACATGACCTTCAAGTCCTCCAGGCCATACTTGTCAGCTGCTGCCAGCACACCAGTGGCCATGGAGTTGCTGTTGAGGTGTGGTGTTTTTCCCCTGAGTAGATGAAGCACATCATCTGGAAGACCTGAGGTTCCAGGTCATGGATCTCAACGAGGTTCTTTAGGCTCTCCTGCATTTCATGTTCAAACATGGCTCTGAAAACTGGAGAGCGAGCTGCTAGGATGGCCTTGTGAGCCCTGAATACATGGCCACATACCAATAGGGAACAGTCTGTGAAGAGAGATTTCTCCCACAGCTTTGCTAGGTCATCTGTCAACATCTATCTTGAATCCTTGATTACAGGTGTCATCTTCTGTCCAGGCATGCTAAAGATGGCTTCTACTAGGCTCATGTTGCAGCAGAGGCTGAGCTGGTCTTCAGCGACAAGCCATTGCTGATGGGAGAGGAAGAAACCTCGAAGGATGTACTTTTTGAATCCCCGGTCTTCATATTGCTGAAAGCTTACGACATTGGAGTTTTTCATACTTTGACATTTCTCTCCTTGAGAATTTGTGATCCAGAATTTGAACTTTGCCCAAACTGGGCTCTCTGGACAGCTGAGCAACCCCAGGTAAACTGACAGGTAATCTTTGCTTTCTTCATCAACCCCATTTGTGTTCACTGTCAAACACCATGCCACTTCCTCATTGGCCTCTAATGAGAACACTAGGCTTGAAATCCTTTTCTGAATTCCCCCCCGTGCAAAATGAGAAGTTG
Source organism: Apodemus sylvaticus (assembly GCF_947179515.1). NCBI lineage: Eukaryota > Metazoa > Chordata > Mammalia > Rodentia > Muridae > Apodemus > Apodemus sylvaticus. Next base: position 70,522,088 of record NC_067475.1, read on the forward strand.
CTAATGGTCCCCTCATAGCAGATTTTTTAATGCTGATCTGTGTGGAGGCCCGGCCCTTTGCCTCCATGTCCCCTGACGTTTCTGCTGGAGGTAGTTTGAAGGTTAATGTTGACCTGAAAAGAACACCAGAAGTTATTTACTCTTCATTCTTTTGAACACAATTATAGGTACACTTTACATTTTAGTTTCAATTTTTCTGTCGCGTCCACCTTCGCCAGCAAAGAGGACGCAACACCAAGGAGTTTCTTCCTTTAATGGTTTATTCAGGAAACCTTGAATTAAGCTTATTTCTTCTTTTGGCGGCCCCGGGCTCTCTCCCAGCCTGACCCTATGAAGCCTAGATAGCCTCATCTGCCCAGGGAGATAACCAGCCGTTTTCTCATAGGTGAACTCAGTGAGTTCTTCATTACCATGTAAGTGAGATAAGGAATACAGCACACTGCACATGTATTCAAGTGATTTACTACCAGGGAGCTGCATGTGGCCAGCACCATCTTGTAACAGAGAAGAACAAAGGGTGGCTCACTACATATCACCCTTTTTTGTTTTAATAGAAGCCGTCCCAGGTCAGGGCTAATCGGGTCACTGGCATCCTACTGTCCAATGACCCCTGACTTATGTCATCTCTGCCATGACTTAGTCTTACCCATCAAAGGGTTACCCTATCGCCCACCGAGCCCCATGTCTCAGGTTGATCCAAGCGCTGAGAATTTGCCTGTCATTGAGTACCATTGGATTCCAGACAGTATAGTATGTACAGTGTACCCTGGAGAGTAGGCTTCTAAGATTTTAGAGAGGCCAGCCACACAGAGACGTCTTCCTGAGCGTCTATAGCTGCAAGAGCCTGATAAACTATGGCTCTATGAGCTACATGATCTCGTCTAATACGGCAGAAGCACCAAAGGCAGACAAAGGCTGCTAAGCACATAAGGGTGGCTATAGCTAACAATCCAGCCCACTCTTTGATCCAAGAAAAGACACTGGAGATCCACGAGGTCAGGTCCTCCACGGTGATTGGCTTCAGTCTTGTGGCATTAAGCGAAGCTATCTGAAATACAAGCTGTTTGGTTAATAATTCTCCCTCAAGAGACCAATTTCCTTTAAGGAATTCACTTATATTGTACTGACTTTCTTTTAGAACTGTCATATTTACCTGAAGGGGAGTAATACACAATCCTGGGGTATGTTTAACGCAAGATACCTGCACCATTGTTACAAGTGCATCAATTTCTTCTTGTAGAATATCTACTCTCTGATTCAAAAGTCGTATTCCAGCTTCTAAATGGGAATTATATTGATTTGGGGTCTGTAAGGCTCGTGCAGACCACTCAACTATACTATTCACTACCTCTGCAGTCTGCACTTGAGACGCCATGGCTACTGCAGCAGTAGCAGCGGCTGCTGCAGATATAGTAATGGCTGTAATAATGGCAACAGTAATACCAAAATCTCTCTTGAAATGGAACAATTGTCCTATAGGAAAAGTGTCTGCGTCTTCTATAACTGGAATGGGCACAAACATGGGTAGGTGAACTACCAAGGCAGTATCGTTGCCGCCATCCCAACATTCTGATAGATAGCATTGTGTATGGGTACTGTTACAATCTAGGCGATCACTAGACACATCGGTACTAATAAGGAAGAAAAAGGGTGGTTTGACGCAAACCGGGGCAGAAGAATAATTCATGTTTTGCAAAAGTGAGTTTATGGTTATATTAAGAAGTCTGACTGCCCTTCTGTTAACGTTCCTAACAGCAAATATATTATAAAGAAAAAATTCTCCCTTAATGCGAGCAAGAGGAGTTAGTGGGGTAAAAGCATTTTGATAATTTGACAAGATCCCATCATACCATGGCCATGCATTCTGTGCTCCTGTTTGTTCCTCCTTTTTTATTATTAAACACGCTATCAGGTAAGAGTATATAAGGCTGTCAGCCAGGCCTGGGGGAACTGTCCAGCTTTAATAGCTGTGAGTGCCTGTACTATCATTGTGGCCTGTCTCTGTTGGACAAACCTATCCTACAGATACACCACAGGCAAGCAAATGCTATTAAAATCATGAGAACAGCAAGGACTCTAAGTCCCGCCCACTCCTTCAGATGATACACCACTGAGCTGATCCATGATGACAGTCCTTCAGCCAAAGACACATCCACTGGAGTGGAATTCATGGATATGATAGCCATATGGAGTTGGTCCATCAGGGTGTCAAATTCACCAATGCAATTTCCTAAAAGATACTTAGACATTTGTTTAGACAAATTCGCAGCTCTTTTAAAATTTTCATACTAAATGTTGGTAATGCATAAACTAGAATATTTCCACTGACATCCCAATTGGGCTAGCTGCCACAGGTCTCAATTTGTTCTTGTACTAAATCAATTCTTTGGTTTATTACCATTAAGCCTCCTTTCAGTTGACCATAAAGGCTCACTTGCACATCAATTGCATGAGCAACGCTAGATGACAGATTACTCAGAGCATGAGCCCTTTGGCAAATTGTAAAAGGATTAAAAGCATAATCCATAAGTCGATCATGGTCAGCTCTGCTAACTGAGCTGAGCCCATGTGTTTCCACAGCCACCTGTTGATTATAAACAAGATATCTAGCTCTTCCTTCAAAAAAGCCATTCATGAAAATGATGTCCCAAGATGAATCATAGTTATGTGCACATATATTGATTTTTTAAATTAGAAATATGAGTATCAACCATCCTCAGAAGCTAATTAAGTCCTTTAGAATCAACATCATAATGTGCTACATCAAGAACAAATCTTTATAATTTGATGTATACAAAAATGTAAAATTGTTTTTTAAGCCATTACCTTTTTGATGATACGAATAATAAGTGTGCTTATATATCTGAATGTTTCTATATACCCTCTTTGGGATACACACTTTATGTGTCCTGTCCCAAAGGGTCCTGTCTAGGCACCTTTTTAAAGATTAAATTATAGATAAGTATATTGTAGCTGTCTTCAGACACACCAGAAGAGGGCAAATGCTATGCCGTCCTTAGGGGTGTGACCATAGCCAATTCCCCTTTTTGTTTTATTAAGTGTTCTTTTAAGGTGTAGTGGGCATGCTCTATAATGCCCTGACCTTGGGGATTATGAGGAAGGCCATGATTTAACTATATATTTATTTGTTTGTAGAAAGACTGGAACGACTGAGCAGTATAAGATGGACCATTATCTGTTTTAACTAACAAGGCTGCCCCCAGGCAGCCCATGCTTCAAGGCAATGTCCAATCATATTGCGAGCCTTCTCTCCACTCATGGCAGTAGCATGAATAATGCCAGAGCATATATCCACAGAGACATGAACATACTTTAAGGTTCTAAACTTAAGATATATGAGTCACATCTATCTGTCATAATTTTAGGGGCAATAGGCCCTTTGGATTAACTCCTAGACGCGGGGGATGGTGAAAAAATATACATTGTTGGCACTCCAGCACGATCTGTCATGCATCTGCATGGGAAAGATGGAATTTTTGTTGTAATGTCCTAGCTGAAACATGAAATTGTTGATGAAATTTCCATGCAGCTTCCAGGGATGAGGCCAGGAGGGCATATTCCATTCTGGTGCATCGATCAACAAGGTCATTGCCCTTATTCAGCGGGCCTGGCAGACCAGAATGGGCTCTAATATGTTGTATAAAAATTTTTGAATCTCTGGACCAGATAATTTTCTGTAATTCCTTCATAAGATGACTTACTGTACTAGTAGGTTTTATGGAGCCAGCTACTTCTAATATCTTAACAGCATTTACCACATAAGATGAATCCGAAAGTAAATTAAATGGAAAGGAACATTTTTTGAAAACTTCTAACACAATTTGTAACTCAACCACCTGTGGGGAGCCAGGCTGATATTGGCACAAAACGGGCTTATTGTGCTCGATCATATAAGCTCCACAGCCTGTTTTAGATCCGTCTGTAAATATATTGGGGGCACCCGGCAAGGGTGCTTGTGCAGTTACTTTTGGAAACACCACAGGATGCTCCTTAAAAAATGAAAGCAAAGGATGTCTGGGAAAATGATTATCTATTAATCTATCAAAACAGCAGCGCAATATGGCCCAGTCATCAATTTTCCCACACAAAACCTGCACCTGAGAAGCAGTATAGGAAACGATCAGTGATGTAAGATTCTTCCCAAAAAATCTGTAGACATTGTTGTATCCCCAGAAGGACCAATTTAGCAATTGCAGTAGAGTAATGATCAATAGGTTTTGTTGGTGAGGCTATAGGATGTACCCACAACAGGGGACATTCCTGCCAAAGCAGGCCTGTAGGCTGCAAAAAGGTAGACAAAATATATAAAGCAATTTTCTCTCTTTCTTTGTAGTGAAACAATATTGCGTCTTGTAACCCTTGTTCTATTCTTTTGAGGGCTACTCTAGCCTCCTGTGTTAATATTTGGGGTGAATCCAAGGCCGAATTTTAATGCCTTTATAATTTCTATATAGCCTTATTAATGTTTTATGGATCTAAGTTTAAAACTTTATTTTGAACCACATCTGTATGAATCTGTTAAAAACGTTCTTTTGGCCATAACTCTCTAGGTGAAGATAAGGCCAGCCTTATACCCATCAATCTTGCAAGGAGCAGCCTGTAACCAGACCCCACTGTATGAAGGTCAAATAACAAAAGTAAGCTGTAATATCAAAGCATAGCTGCAATTTTTTGAAAGCAAAACCCAGTTTAAATAATCTTTTCTCCTTAAAATAATAGCAAACACATTATTTTCATATTGCAAAGTTTGTCTATCAGCTTGTGTGTTTGATTGTATGACAATGTAACTTATTGAAGAGACATTACTTTAAGTCTTATATTTTATAAGTCTGAGTTCTAGGATAAGAATCACATAAAACGTTATGTCAATTTAGAAATACCTTAGAGACCTGTATTTCTTGACTTCTGTCATGCCACATGTTGCTTAAGATAGCTTTAACCCTAAATTGTTAGTTTTAAACTTACCTTTTGTTACCATCATTATATTTTTTAAATCATGTCCAATAACTTATGAGTCAATACTCTATAGTCAAGGCATGTAAAACATTTATACCTTTAAGATCAATTAGAAATAAAGATGAAGCAATTACACAAATCTCATTAATTTAAACCAAATACATATATATTTTTCTAGCTGTAATTTTAGGGGAATAAAACACCTTGAACCCAACCATCACCATGGTAGAAATTTTTCCAGGAGAATTAACCATTAAGTTTGAGGCTGTTGGCCTCTTAAAAGTAGCTTTTTTCTCCAGCTATGTTTAACTCATAGTTAAGAATGTGAAGCACCTTTAATCATCTTCTGTGTAAATTATAGACTGGCATGACTGCCAGTAGATAATACCTTTTTTTTTAACCATTTTATTTTTTTCTTTTTAACACATAACATAAACACAACAATCATTCAGCACTCAAACAATAGACAACATGAATTGACACACATATAGACAAGTTTGGTGCACCAAAGGTAGGCAACAGACAGAAATGGAACTTGATGTCCCAAAAAGATCCAAATACCTTAACCAGAACTAAGAATATCTCCATTAGGATTCAGAGAGAAAATAGGACATCTCCCATTTTCTTCTGTTTCTTGGAGAGTTTTGAAATTAGCTTTTAACCATTATTATTATTATTACTATTATTATTAGTAGTAGTATAATTATTATTATACTATTTGATACCATGTCCTGTACATGGAAAAACTGCTTTTTTTGAAACCTGCTTTTTCTCTTGTTTAAGAGTTAACTCCTTGTCTTCTTTTTCTTCTGGGAGTTCTGCCAGGGAAGGAAGGAAAGAAATAGTGCCAACCATTGATAGTTATTGTATAGTGTCTTGCTTTTTTAATCCATATTAAGTTTATAAAAAGAGAAAAAGTTTTAAAAAATGTGAGACACGGTATATTGGCCATGACCATGTAGAGAGAGGTGGGGGGGGGGGGTAGAGGAGAGCCCAGGAATTTCTTTGTCTGGCTGTTTTAACTGTCTCTGACTTATAAAGAATAAATTTTCCTCCAGAAAATTTAGCTCGTGTAGGATTCAGCCTTCCGCGGAAGATTTAAAGTACCTTTTAAATTTTCCTTTTAAATCTCATAGATCCTGTAAGAAGGCTATTAAAGCAAGCTCTTTTTCCGTGCGGAACCCTGGAATGTTTTCACCCAGTGAGAGGTTTTGCTCGGGACTGCCCCTAGAGTTCTGGGCAAAAGGAAAGCCCACAAAGTGCGGGAGGGGAAGGGGGGAAGGGTGCGTTGTAGAAATGCCTTTCTGGTAAGGAGGCAGGGCTGGCATAGGGGAGTGGCACTCTGCTGCCTTGGCCGGAATTTGCTTTTTGTCTTTGAATGTCTTTTTTCTCTTTAGTACCTGGGCCTCTAACTTGCTCATGAGAGCCTGAATTTCATCTTCGCTGTGGGAATCTTCAGATTCTGTTTGTTCTAAGTCCCTGGGGCTAGGATACAGAGACCCTCTCCTATCTCCTTTTTCACTTTCAGCTTTTTCTGACCTTTCTTCCTTTATCATTTCCAAAGCATTTCGGCCATTCTCAAGGGCCCTGTAACATCTGTGATCTTCTAGACAGCTCCTCACCAATTTCCAAACGGGCTTCACCCCCGGTTTCAGGGTGCCCTGTTCCCAAGAGAAATCCAAGTCCTTGCCTAATTTATCCCAGCAGGGTACCTTAAGGTTCCCTGAGACTGCAAACCAAGGAGCTACTGTATCACATTCATTCAGGAATCTCTCCAGGGTGGATTTCTTAAGTTTTAAGTTTTTAGAAAATAATAGCTCTTGCAGAGCCAGAAAAATTGGATGAGACTGGGAAGTCCCCATCCTAAATAAATTTCTATTATCACTGCTATCACGTAATTAGAGGCAGAATCTAAACTGCTTCTAATTGACCAGGCAGAGTAACAAGGTGCCTGTCCTTTAAAAACAGGCATGAGAACTTCTTACTTAAAATTCCCATGGTTCTTAACCATGGAGTTCACTGTTAGTTGATTACTATGCAAATCCTCTATCCTTTTGTTCCACCTCAAACTCCCCCCGCCCCCGCCTTAATTTGTAGGGCAGGGCGAACTAACCACACTTTCCTCCATTTGTCCATTTGTACTACAGACCTGAGACTCCCGTGGCCTCTATTACCGATTAATTTTTCTTTTATAATTTAAAACTTGCCCCAAATACCGGGAACTTCATAGCCACTTAATACCGAGAGCTGCCTTGTCCCATACATTACTGGGATCTTTATAGCCTCTTAATACCGAGAGCTGTCTTGTCCCATAACCGGGATCTTTATACCTCCCATATTCCAGGAATTTTTAATTTAATTAACCCCCAACTACTGGGTACTCACCAGCGCACTGAAAACCCCCGACCAATAAAGGTTCTGAAGACTCCAGACAGTACGGGCCACCAATAATGTCGCGTCCACCTTCACCAGCAAAGAGTACACAACACCAAGGAGTTTCTTCCTTTAATGGTTTATGCAGGAAACCTTGAATTAAGCTTATTTCTTCTTTTGGCGGCCCAGGGCTCTCTCCCAGCCTGACCTTATAAAGCCTAGATAGCCTCATCTGCCAAGGGAGATAACCAGCTGTTTTCTCATAGGTGAACTCAGTGAGTTCTTCATTAGCATCTAAGTGAGATGAGGAATACAGCACACTGCGCATGTATTCAAGTGACTTACTACCAGGGAGCAGCATGTGGCCAGTGCCATCTTGTAACAGAGAAGAACAAAGGGTGGCTCACTACATTTCCCCTAAGTTCTCTCTCTCTCTCTCTCTCTCTCTCTCTCTCTCTCTCTCTCTCTCTCTCTCTCTTTCTCTCTCTCCCTCCCTTGCTCCCTCCTTCTCCCTCCTTCCTTCTCTCTCCCTCTCTCTTCTTCTCTTTCCCACCTCTCTCTCTCTCTCTCTCTCTCTCTCTCTCTCTCTCTCTCTCTCTCTCTCCCTCCCTCCCCACTGGACTTCCGTGTGTGTGTATGTGTATGAGTTTAGTGACTCTTAGGTCAGTGGTCACTAATTTGGACTATTCTATCCACCTCTGGATAGTAAAGTCTGTAAAACTTTATATATTCTCATCTCAAGTGTGTTTTATTTTCAGGGTCATATAGAGAATGAATGACTTTATATAAATAGTCAGAAGATATATGAGAATAACATACAGGCTGAGGTCTAGCTAATATAACAATGACTACAGTCAGTATTATTGTGCAAGGTGTGAAGTCTCAGGTGTTCTTCAGTATATACTGAAATTCTTAAGAAGAAGGGTCTAATGCCAGTGAAGGAATGGGCTAGCTATTGAGATGAGAGCAGGAAGCCAAAGAAAAAAGCTTCCTTCTTCTTTATGCTCATTGTGGGCCTCCAGTAGAAGGGGTGGCCTAGTTAAGGGAGTGTCTTCTAGTCTGACGATCTGGATTAAACATATCTGTTTTTCTGCCTCAAGACTCAGATTAAATTTATCTGTTTTTTGACCAGAAGAATCTGTATCAGAACTGGATCTATATACTTCAACTTAAAAAAATTTAGCTGGGGACTGGTGGAACATGCCTTTAATCCCAGCACTTGGGAGGCAGAGGCAGGCAAATTTCTGAGTTCAAGGCCACCCTGGACTAAAAAGTGAGTTCCAGGACAGGCAGGGCTACACAGAGAAACCCTGTCTTGAAAAAAACCAAAAAAAAAAAAAAAAAAAGGAAAAGTCATGCCTTCCACTTTAGTATGTCCACAATTAGTGCAGAGTAGAAGAATAACCATCACCAATATACTTTGCTTACTAGGGACAATCTTGCATAAATAAAGAGATCATGTAAATCTCTGCACAGATACTATTTACCCATGCACTGGTCTTACAAATGCTACCATAAACATGATCAGGGAAGGGGTGCTTTCCGTAACTGCTCAGGAGTCTGAGTGTTCACAAAATGTAAGGCATGTGGAAGAGCTCCTGTATGGTGGGCAGGATCAGAGCCCCAAACCTCTGAAGATGGCTCTATACTTTCCTGTGTGTTACTCCATTTACACTTTGTACTTCCCCTCAGGGTCTTCAGGGACCCCTTACCTCCTTCCTCTGAAACTATCTGTTTTAGGCATCTCCTACATTCTTCTGATTTTTCCTTGACTGCCAACAGACTTTTTGATGGGTCTGGAGTCTGTTGCTTCTGTCCACTTATCATTTTTCTCTTTTGTAGTCCTCTTTTATTAAATACTCTCTCTGCCACTATCACTAAATCTCTCAAACACCTTTCCCTAACCTCTAGACCCTCTGCATGTTTTTTTAAATATGCTGCCTAATAAATAAAAGCTAGATCAACAGCTGTCTTTGCTTCTGCTTTCTGTGGGGGTGTGTTTTAATTACAAATTCCACATTATTCATTGATACAATTTAGCTAACAAGAATAGTTATCCAGCATCAAAAACTTGAACACCAAAAACTAAGACTAGAGAATACAGATATTCCTGATGTATGGTCAGATTTTTGAAATTCAGACACCATTTTTAAAAATCTGTTCAAATTAATATCCTGGCACCTAGCATTAGTTTCCAAGATGCCTCTCAACAAAACCTGAGCCTAGCATCACTCTCTAAGGCAATCTCTGATAAGACCAGCATCTTCAATTGGCACCCTCAACAAGACCAGGTTATTCCAACAACACACCTGCAACCCCAGATTACAAAACCACCACCTGCCTAATGACCATCAATGCTGAGGGGAACAGAAGTTAAGTTTATGTTAGCCAGGTGGTGGTGGAGCATGCCTTTAACCACAGCACTTGTGAGAAGGAGACAAGCAGATTTCTGAGTTCGAGGCCAGCCTGGTCTACAAACTGAGTTCCAGGACATCCAGGACTACACAGAGAAACCCTGTCTGGAGGAACAGGGAGAGAGAAGAAGGCTTATGGGGCTTGCAGGGAGTGGGGACCCAGAAAAGGGGAAATCATTTGAAATGTAAATAAAGAATACATCGAATAAAAAAAAGAAAGAAAAAAATAAGTGCCCAAAAGATCAACTCTGAAGCTAAAGTCAGAGGTGTCCTTCTGAAAATGATATTCAAGAGACAGAGGCAGAAGAACCTAAACTGAAGTGGTACCCTAGGATACACACTAGGGCTGTTCTGGGAAAATAAGTTTATTTTAATTGATGTCATTCTTCATAACTAAGTTAATATCTAAAACAAACACAAAAACATTAAATGAAAAAAAATGACACAGGTTGAGCTATTATTAAAAAAAAAACAGTTGAGCTATCTGTACCATGGAGCTGGGGATGCTCCACAGCCATCTGTGCACAGGTCCCACCAGAAGAGAGCTGGGCTCCCAGGAGTGCTGGCACAGGCTTACAGGCACACAGGAAGTACAAGCTCCAGGTAGGAACACAGAAACAACAGAACCATGTAACACCAAAAATAACAAGATGGTGAAAGTCAAGCCCAAGAACCCTACCAACAAAAACCAAGGCTACTTAGCATCATCAGAAGCCAGTTCTCCCAGCACAGCAAGTTCTGGATAACCAAATATACCACAGATCAAGATTTGAATTTAAAATCACATTGCATGATGCTGATAGAGGACTTCAAGACCAACTCACTGATAAGTGGATATTAGCCTAGAAGCTCAGAATACCCAAAATACAATTCAAAGACCACATGAAGCTCAAGAAGAAAGAAGACCAAAGTGTTGCTACATTGATTCTTCTTAGAAGGGGTACAAAATACCCATGGGAAGAAATACAAAGTGTGGAGCAGAGAGTAAAAGAATGGATATCCATAGACTTCCCCACCTGTGGCGGGGGCATCCCATATGCAGTTAACAAACCCAGACACTATTGTGGATGCCAATAAGTGCTTGCTGACAGGAGCCAGATATAACTCTCTTCTGAGATGCTTTGCCAGTGCCTGACAAATACAGAGGGGGATGCACACACATCCCAACATTGAAATGAGCAAAGGGTTTCAATGGAGGAACTAGCTAAAGGACCCAAGGTGTTGAAAGTGTTTGCAACCCCATAGGATGAACAAAAATACGAACCAACCAGTAATCCCAGAGTTCTCAGGGACTTAAGCACAAATGAGAGAGTACACATGGAAGAAACGATGACTCCAGACACATGGGTAACAGAGGATAGCCTGAACAGACATCAATGAGAGGAGAGACCCTTGGACCCTTGAAGGCTCATTGCCTCAGGGTACCCCTACCAGGTCAGGGAAGCTGGAGTGGGTGGGTTAGTGAGCAGATGGAGGGGATGGGATAGAGGTTTTCGGAGGGGCATTGAGCAAAAAGGACATTTGAAATGTAAATAAAGAAGATATTTAAGTAAAATTGAAAAAAAAATAATGGCAAAAAAGCCAGAACACAAAACCTGGGCTCACTCACTCTGCTGCAATCCACGCTGGAAGCCAATGTTTTGACATGGTTCACCTGACAATCTACTCCATCTACCAGCTTCTGGAGGTCATGGAGGAGCCACTCCTATGATGTTTCAGAAAGCAGAATCCTTGAACCAGAACATTGATTACTGGCAGTGAAAATTTGCATGTAATGCTGTTTGGGCAGAACACACACACACAGACACACATACGCTACTAATGCTATGTTTTCCATGCAGACAGGAGGCTAGCATGGCTGTCCTCTCAGAGGCTCTACCAACAGCTAACTGAAATGCAGTTACAGCTAAGCATTGGATTGTAGTAGGGGAACCCTATGGATGAGTTAGGCAAAGGATTAAAGGAACTAAAGGAGATGGCAACTCTAAAAAAATGACCAGTATCACCTAATCTGGACTTTCAGGGGCCACCAGAGACTAAGCCACCAACCAGTGAGCATACATGAACTTGTCTGATGCCCCAAGCACAAATGAAGTACAGGCATACCTTGTCTGGCCTCAGTGGAAGAGGATGTGCCTAATCCTATAGAGACTTAATGCCCCAGGGAGGGGGAATGCATGGGGAGCACCCTCTCAGAGGCAAAGGAGATGGGGGAGGGCTGAAAAACTGTGAGGGGAGCACTGCAGTGAGGCAGAATTTCAGATGAAAATTAATAAAATAAAAATTGAAAAAAGGAGAATCCAGCCAGGCAGTGGTGCCACACACCTTTAATCCTAGCATTTGGGAGGCAGAGACAGGCAGATTTCAGAGTTTGAGGCCAGCCTGGTCTACAAAGTGAGATCCAGGACAGCCAGGGCTACACAGAGAAACCCTATCTCAAAAAACCAGATAAACACACACACACACACAGAGAGAGAGAGAGAGAGAGAGACAGAGACAGAGACAGAGACAGAGACAGAGACAGAGAGACAGAGAGACAGACAGAGAGACAGAGAGACAGAGAGAAACAGAAAGAGAAGCATTTAGGATATTCCAGAACCATTGTTCTAATTGGCTCTGAAGAAGGATTTCCTCTGAGGGAAGTACAAGACTACCACCGACCAAATTGGGAGGAGTGATCACAAGGTCTGTGCTTCTGATTGGAATAACACACAGGAAAGAAGAAAGCCATCTTCAGAGTTTTGGGGCTCTGATTCCTGACCACCATACAGGAGCTCTTCTACATGCCCTCCATTTGGTGAACACTCAGACTCTTGACCAGTTAAGGAAAACATCCCTTCCCTGATCAGGTTTATGGCAGAAATCAGTGTAAAAACCAGCACAGGAGTAAATAATAGCTTTGCAGATATTGACATGATACCTTCATTTATGGAAGTCTGAAGTCTCAGTAAGCAAAGTACCGTGGTGATGGCTCTTCTTGTCTAGACTACCTGTGGACTCATGTAACATATAAAATGGAGGGCTCATCTTTTAATAGCTTGTTTTGCTTAAATTGAAATAGATAGATCCAGTTCAAACACAGATTCTTAGGGTTGAAAATCACACACCTTTAATCTGAGTCTTCAGGCAGTAAAACAAACACCTTTAATCCAGAAGCTGAGACTTGAAGACACACCCTTAATAGGGTCACGCCTTCTATTGGAGGCCTATATAAGCATATGAAGAAGGAGACTTTGTGTCTTTGCCTGCCTGCTCTCATCTTACTAGCAAGCCCATTTCTTCACTGGCATTAGACTCTACTTCAGAATACCAGCATATACTGAAGAAAACCTGAGACTTCAAACCTCGTGGACTAAGTAAGTACTGACTGTAGTCATTGTTATATTAGTTGAATTTATATTGTTCTCATATATCCTCTTTCTATTTATATAAAGGAATTAATTCTGTATGTTCAATAAACACACACAGATATATACTCAGAGAGAGAGAGAAAGAGAGAGAGAAGACAGAGAGGGGGGAAGAGAGACACAGAGAACCAGAGACAGTTACACAGAGACAGAGAGAAAAACAGCAGAGAGAAAAAATTTAGGAGAAATCTAAACTAAAATCTAAAGAGTATATATAATTGTATGTATCAGGATGAAGAATCAATAAATGCTAGTTCTTCTTTTCAGATCAATGTTAACCTCCAAACTACCGCCAACAGAAATGTCAGGGGACATGGAAGCCAAGGGCTCCACACAGATCAGTGTAAAAAACATCTGCTATGAGTGGACCATTAGCAACTTCTCATTTTGCATGGATGGAATTCAGAAAGAGATTAGAAGCCCAGAGTTCTCATTAGACGACAATGAGGAAGTGGCATGGTGTTTGAAAGTATACCCAAATGGAGTTGATGAAGAAAGCAAAGATTACCTGTCAGTTGACCTGGGATTGCTCAGCTGTCCCGTGTGCCCAGTTTGGGCAAAGTTTGAGTTCTGGATCATAAATTCCCAAGGAGAGAAATGTCAAAGTAGGAAGAACCCCAGTGTTGTAAGCTTTTGGCAATACCAACACAGGGGATTCAAAGAGTTCATCCTTCGAGATTTCCTCCTCTCCCATCAGCATTTACTTCTCCCTGAAGACCAGCTCACCATCTGCTGCAAGGTGAGCATAGCGGGAGCCATCTTCAGCATGCCTGGACAGAACATGACACCTGCAATCAAGGATCCAAGGCATGTGTTGGCAGATGACCTAGGGAAGCTTTGGGAGAATTCCATCTTCACAGACTGCTCCCTATTGGTAGGTGGCCATGAATTCAGGGCTCACAAGGCCATCCTAGCAGCTCGCTCTCAAGTTTTCAGAGCCATGTTTGAACATGAAATGCAGGAGAGACTAAAAAACCTCGTTGAGATTCATGACTTGGATCCCCAAGTCTTCCAGGAGATGATGGGCTTCATCTACACATGGAAGGCACCAAACCTCAAGAGCTACTCCATGGCCTCTGGTCTGCTGGCAGCTGCTGACAGGTATGGCCTGGAGGGCTTGAAGGCCATGTGTGAGGATGCCCTCTGCAGGATCCTCTCTGTGGAGAATGCTGCAAACACTCTCATCCTGGCTGACCTCCACAGCACACAGTGGCTGAAGACTCAGGCCCTGGATTTCATCACAGATTTTGCCTATGAGGTCTCTAAGACCTCAGGGTGGAAGTCATTGGTGGAGTCACATCCCCCCTTGGTGGCTGAAGCCTTCTGCTCCCTGGCTTCTGCACAGTGTCCTTCTTTGGAGCCATGATTTAAATGCCTAAAGTGATCTCAGAAGATGGACAGCTGTGACCTGCACCTCTTTTACAACAGCAACAACCAGCTTTTTTACCAATGACTTCTGCTTAGACAATGGTATTGAGGGAGCATTTGCACTTTATCAGGGGAATGGCAGCATGGTGGCTCAGGATTTAAAACACCTGCAATATATTATACATACTGAAATGGAAGGTGTGCAATAGGCAGCACTGCAGTCTGGGACACTCTACATGACATCTATGATGTTAATGTTCCTGTTTGAATTTGTCTGATTTTTGGAAACTGAGATTCAATTTAGAGTGGGCCCTAGGCAGAGAACAACTGTGTTTCTTTGGAGAAACACTTCTGCCTTGGACTGAACAGAAGAGATGACTGTGGCCATTGGCAAGGAGAAATCAACCATGATTGCTTCCTCATCAGAGAAGGAAAGACAATGAAGAGTTTCTGTTTAAACATTCAATGTTCAGGGAACTCGGCTGCAAAAGCAATTACTGCTCTCTCAGAGAACTCTAGCTAAGTTCGCAGCACACATATGAGAGTTTTCCACAACCTGAAACTGGTGAATCAGAGGATCTGAGGCCCTCCTCTTGTCTCCATGGCCACAAAGAACTCTGTAGACAAAACCTTAACCAAATAAAATACAAGATGAAAAAAACTTTTGAAATCAGTCTGTGGTTTCCAGAGATGTTTATTTCAGAGAAGTAACATGTAGTCCAAGCAGCCTAGCTCAGCTGTGGATGTTTGAACAGAGCCCTCACTCTCTTACCAATATTAGAAACCCTTGGTCTTTTTCCTTGGAATTTAATGTTGGAAAATGAGAACTCCACCCTCATGCTCTATTTTTTGTTTTTCATGTACTTCTTCAATTTTACCAGAAAATATGACTCCACTTTCAATCAACATAGAAATATTTTTTATTCAAAATATTTTTTATTTACATTTCAAATGATTTCCTCTTCTCTAGCCCCCCACTCCCTGAAAGTCCCATAAGCCCCCTTCTCTCCCCCTGTCCTCCCACCCACCCCTTCCCACTTTCCCGGTCTGGATTTGCCAAATAGTGCTTCATTGAGTCTTTCCAGACCAAGGGGCCACTCCTCCTTTATTCTTGTACCTCATTTGATGTGTGGATTATGTTTTGGGTATTCCAATTTTCTAGGTTAATATCCACTTATTAGTGAGTGCATACCATGATTCACCTTTTGAGTCTGGGTTACCTCACTTAGTATGATGTTCTCTAGCTCCATCCAGGAATGGGCATGCTATTGAGATGTGAGCAGGAAGCTAAAGAAAAAAGCTTCCTTCTTCTTAATGCTTATTATGGGGCTCCAGTAGAAGGTGTGGCCTAGTAAAGGGAGTGTCTTATAGTCTGAAGATCTGGATTAAGGGTATGTGTTTTTCTGCCTCAAGACTCAGACTAAAGGTATATGTTTTTCTCAGATTAAATGTATATGTTTTTCGACCAGAAGAATCTGTATTAGAACTGGATCTATATACTTCAACTTAAGAAAAAAAATTAGCTGGGCACTGCTGGCACATGCCTTTAATCCCAGCACTTAGGAGGCAGAGGCAGGCAGATTTCTGAGTTCGAGGCCAGCCTGGTTTACAAAGTGAGTTCCAGGACAGCCAGGGCTACACAGAGAAACCCTGTCTTGAAAAAACCCAAAAAAAAAAAAAAAAAAAAAGGAAAAGGCATGCCTTCCACATTTGGATGTCCACAATAAGTGCAGACTAGAAGAATAACCATCACCAAATTATATACTTTGCTTATTTGGGACAATCTTGCATAAATAAAGAGATCATGTAAATCTCTGCATAGATACTATTTACCCATGCACTGGTCTTACAAATGCTACCATAAACATGATCAGCGAAGGGGTGCTTTCCTTAACTGCTCAGGAGTCTGAGTGTTCACAAAATGTAAGGCATGTGGAAGAGCTCCTGTATGGTGGGCAGGATCAGAGCCGCAAACCACTGAGGATGGCTCTATACTTTCCTGTGTTTTATTCCATTTAGACTTTGTACTTCCCCTCAGGGTCTTCAGGGCCCCCTTACCTCCTTCCTCTGAAGCTATCTGTTTTAGGCACCTCCTGCAGTCTTCTGGTTTTTCCTTGACTGCCAACAGACTTTTTGATGGGTCTGGAGTCTGTTGCTTCTGGCCACTTAACTTTTTTCTCTTTTGTAGTCTTCTTTTATTAAATACTCTCTCTGCCACTATCACTAAATCTCTCAAACACCTTTCCCTAACCTCTAAACCCTCTGCAGGTTTGTTTTTAATATGCTGCCTAATTAATAAAAGCTAGATCAACAGCTGTCTTTGCTTCTGCTTTCTGTGGGGTGTGTATTAATTACAAAATCCACATTATTAATTGATACAATTTAGCTAACAAGAATAGTTATCCAGGATCAGAAACTTGAACACCAAAAAGTAAGACTAGAGAATGCAGATATTCCTGATGTATGGTCAAATCTTGAAGTTCAGACTCCATTTTTAAAAATCTGTTCAAATTAACATCCTGGCACCTAGCATTAGTTTCCAAGTTGCCCCTCAACAAAACCTGAGCCTAGCTTCACTCTCTAAGCCAATCTCCAATAAGACCAGCATCTTCAATTTACACCCTCAACAAGACTAGGTTATTCCACCAACACACCTGTACCCCCAGATTACAAAACCACCCCCTGGCTAATGACCAACAATGCAGAGGGGAACAGAAGTTAAGTTTATGTTAGCCAGGTGGTGGTGGAGCACGCCTTTAATCCCAGCACTTGTGAGGAGGAGGCAAGCAGATTTCTGAGTTCAAGGCCAGCCTGGTCTACAAAGTGAGTTCCAGGACATCCAGGACTACACAGAGAAACCCTGTCTTGGAGGAACAGGGAGAGGGAATAGGGCTTATAAGACTTGCAGGGAGTGGGGACCCAGAAAACGGGAAATAATTTGAAATGTAAATAAAGAATACATCAAATAAAAAAAGCAATAACTCCCCAAAAGATCAACTCTGAGGATAAAGAGGTGCCCTGAAAATGATATTCAAGAGACAGAGGCAGAAGAACCTAAACTGAAGTGGTACCCTAGGATACACAGTAGGGCTGTTCTGGGAAAATTAGTTTATTTGAATTGATGTCATTCTTCATAAATAAATTAATATCTAAAACAAACAAACACACAAACATTAAAAGAAAGAAAAAACAATGACACAGGTTGAGCTATTATTAAAAAAAAAAAAAGTTGAGCTATCTGTACCATGGAGCTGGGGCTGCTCCACAGCCCTCTGTGCACAGGTCCCACCAGAAGAGAGCTGGGCTCCCAGGAGATCTGGCACAGGCTTCCAGGACTACAGGAGGTACAAGCTCCAGTCAGAAACACAGAAACAACAGAACTATGTAACACCAAAAGTCACAAGATGGCAAAAGGCAAGCACAAGAACCCTACCAACAAAAACCAAGGCTACTTGGCATCATCAGAGGACAGTTCTCCCACCACAGCAAGTCCTGGATAACTGAATATATGACAGAGCAAGATTTGAATTTAAAATCACATTGCATGAGGTTGATAGAGGACTTCAAGACCAACTCACTGATAAGTGGATATTAGCCTAGAAGCTCAGAATACCCAAGATGCAATTCACAGACCACATGAAGCTCAAGAAGAAAGAAGACCAAAGTGTGGATACTTTGATGCTTCTTAGAAGGGGTACAGAATACCCATGGGAAGAAATACAAAGTGTGGAGCAGAGAGTAAAAGAATGGATATCCATAGACTGCCCCACCTGTGGATCCATCCCATATGCAGTTAACAAACCCAGGCACTATGGTGGATGCCAATAAGTGCTTGCTGACAGGAGCCAGATATAACTCTCTTCTGAGAGGCTTTGCCAGTGCCTGACAAATACAGAGGGGGATGCACACAGCCAACCATTGAACTGAGCAAAGGGTTTCAATGGAGGAACTAGAGAAAGGACCCAAGGAGCTGAAGGTGTTTGCAACCCCATAGGATGAGCAACAATATGAACCAACCAGTAAGCCCAGAGTTCTCAGGGACTTAAGCACAAATGAGAGAGTACACATGGAAGAAACAATGACTCTAGCCACATGGGTAACAGAGGACAGCCTGAACAGACATCAATGAGAGGAGAGACCCTTGGACCCTTAAAGGCTCATTGCCTCAGGGTACCCCTACCAGGTCAGGGAAGCTGGAGTGGGTGGGTTAGTGAGCAGAGGGAGGGGGATGGGATAGAGCTTTGCAGAGGGGAAATGAGCAAAGGGGACCTTTCAAACAAAAAATCAAGAAAATATTTAATTAAAATTGAAAAATAAATAAATAATGGCAAAAAAGCCAGAACACAAAAACTGGGCTTACTCACTCTGCTGCAATCCACGCTGGAAGCCAATGTTTTGAGATGGTTCACCTGACAATCTACTCCATCTACCAGCTTCTGGAGGTCATGGAGGAGCCACTCCTATGATGTTTCAGAAAGCAGAATCCTTGAACCAGAACATTGACTACTTGCAGTAAATATTTACATGTAATGCTGTTTGGGCAAAACACACACACACATGCTACTAATGCATTTCCATGCAGACAGGAGGCTAGCAAGGCTGTCCTCTCAGAGGCGCTACCAACAGCTAACTGAAATGCAGTTACAGCTAAGCATTGGGTTGTAGTAGGGGAACCCTATGGATGAGTTAGGCGAAGGATTAAAGGAACTAAAGGAGAGGGCAACTCTAAAAAGATGACCAGTATCACCTAATCTGGACTTTCAGGAGCCACCAGAGACTAAGCCACTAACCAGTGAGCATACATGAACTTGTCTGATGCCCCAAGCACAAATGAAGTACAGGCATACCTTGTCTGGCCTCAGTGGAAGAGGATGTGCCTAATCCTATAGAGACTTAATGCCCCAGGGAGGGGGAATGCATGGGGAGCACCCTCTCAGAGGCAAAGGAGATGGGGGAGGGCTGAAAAACTGTGAGGGGAGCACTGCAGTGAGGAAGAATTTCAGATGAAAATTAATAAAATAAAAATTGAAAAAAGGAGAATCCAGCCAGGCAGTGGTGCCACACACCTTTAATCCCAGCATTTGGGAGGCAGAGACAGGCAGATTTCAGAGTTTGAGGCCAGCCCGGTCTACAAAGTGAGTTCCAGGACAGCCAGGGCTACACAGAGAAACCCTGTTTCAAAAAACCAGAAAGACACACACACACACACACAGAGAGAGAGAGAGAGAGAGAGAGAGAGAGACAGAGAGACAGAGAGACAGAGAGACAGAGAGACAGAGAGAAACAGAAAGAGAAGCATTTAGGATATTCCAGAACCATTGTTCTAATTGGCTCTGAAGAAGGATTTCCTCGGAGGGAAGTACAAGACTACCACCGACCAAATTGGGAGGAGTGATCACAAGGTCTGTGCTTCTGATTGGAATAACACACAGGAAAGAAGAAAGCCATCTTCAGAGTTTTGGGGCTCTGATTCTTGACCACCATACAGGAGCTCTTCTACATGCCCTCCATTTGGTGAACACTCAGACTCTTGACCAGTTAAGGAAAACATCCCTTCCCTGATCAGGTTTATGGCAGAAATCAGTGTAAAAACCAGCACAGGAGTAAATAATAGCTTTGCAGATATTGACATGATACCTTCATTTATGGAAGTCTGAAGTCTCAGTAAGCAAAGTACCGTGGTGATGGCTCTTCTTGTCTAGACTACCTGTGGACTCATGTAACATATAAAATGGAGGGATCATCTTTTAAAAGCTTGTTTTGCTTAAATTGAAATAGATAGATCCAGTTCAAACACAGATTCTTAGGGTTGAAAATCACACACCTTTAATCTGAGTCTTCAGGCAGTAAAACAAACACCTTTAATCCAGAAGTTGAGACTTGAAGACACACCCTGAATAGGGCCACGCCTTTTATTGGAGGCCTATATAAGCATATGAAGAAGGAGACTTTGTGTCTTTGCCTGCCTGCTCTCATCTTACTAGCAAGCCTATTTCTTCACTGGCATTAGACTCTACTTAAGAATACCAGCATATACTGAAGAAAACCTGAGACTTCACACCTCGTGGACTAAGTAAGTACTGACTGTAGTCATTGTTATATTAGTTGAATTTATGTTATTCTCATAAATCCTCTTTCTATTTATATAAAGGAATTAATTCTGTATGTTCAATAAACACACACAGATATACACTCAGAGAGAGGGAGAAAGAGAGAGAGAAGACAGAGAGGGGGGAAGAGAGACACAGAGAACCAGAGACAGTTACACAGAGACAGAGAGAGAAAAACAGCAGAGAGAAAGAATTTAGGAGAAATCTAAAATAAAATTTAAAGGGTATATATAATTGTATGTATCAGGATGAAGAGTCAATAAATGCTAGTTCTTCTTTTCAGATCAATGTTAACCTCCAAACTACCACCAACAGAAATGTCAGGGGACATGGAAGCCAAGAGCTGGGGCTCCACACAGATCAGTGTAAAAAACATCTGCTATGAGTGGACCATTAGCAACTTCTCATTTTGCATGGATGGAATTCAGAAAGAGATAGAAGCCCAGAGTTCTCATTAGAGGACAATGAGGAAGTGGCATGGTGTTTGAGAGTATACCCAAATGGAGTTGATAAAGAAAGCAAAGATTACCTGTCAGTTGACCTGGGATTGCTCAGCTGTCCCGTGTGCCCAGTTTGGGCAAAGTTTGAGTTCTGGATCATAAATTCCCAAGGAGAGAAATGTCAAAGTAGGAAGAACCCCAGTGTTGTAAGCTTTTGGCAATACCAACACAGGGGATTCAAAGAGTTCATCCTTCGAGATTTCCTCCTCTCCCATCAGCATTTACTTCTCCCTGAAGACCAGCTCACCATCTGCTGCAAGGTGAGCATAGCGGGAGCCATCTTCAGCATGCCTGGACAGAACATGACACCTGCAATCAAGGATCCAAGGCATGTGTTGGCAGATGACCTAGGGAAGCTTTGGGAGAATTCCATCTTCACAGACTGCTCCCTATTGGTAGGTGGCCATGAATTCAGGGCTCACAAGGCCATCCTAACAGCTCGCTCTCCAGTTTTCAGAGCCATGTTTGAACATAAAATGCAGGAGAGACTAAAGAACCTCGTTGAGATTCATGACTTGGATCCCCAAGTCTTCCAGGAGATGATGGGTTTCATCTACACATGGAAGGCACCAAACCTCAAGAGCTACTCCATGGCCTCTGGTCTGCTGGCAGCTGCTGACAGGTATGGCCTGGAGGGCTTGAAGGCCATGTGTGAGGATGCCCTCTGCAGGATCCTCTCTGTGGAGAATGCTGCAAACATTCTCATCCTGGCTGACCTCCACAGCACACAGTGGCTGAAGACTCAGGCCCTGGATTTCATCACAGATTTTGCCTATGAGGTCTCTAAGACCTCAGGGTGGAAGTCATTGGTGGAGTCACATCCCCCCTTGGTGGCTGAAGCCTTCTGCTCCCTGGCTTCTGCACAGTGTCCTTCTTTGGAGCCATGATTTAAATGCCTAAAGTGATCTCAGAAGATAGACAGCTGTGACCTGCACCTCTTCTGCAACAGCAACAACCAGCTTTTTTACCAATGACTTCTGCTTAGACAATGGTATTGAGGGAGCATTTGCACTTTATCAGAGGAATGGCAGCATGGTGGCTCAGGATTTAAAACACCTGCAATATATTATACATACTGAAATGGAAGGTGTGCAATAGGCAGCACTGCAGTCTGGGACACTCTACATGACATCTATGATGTTAATGTTCCTGTTTGAATTTGTCTGATTTTTGGAAACTGAGATTCAATTTAGAGCTGGCCCTAGGCAGAGAACAACTGTGTTTCTTTGGAGAAACACTTCTGCCTTGGACTGAACAGAAGAGATGACTGTGGCCATTGGCAAGGAGAAATCAACCATGATTGCTTCCTCATCAGAGAAGGAAAGACAATGAAGAGTTTCTGTTTAAACATTCAAGGTTCAGGGAACTCGGCTGCAAAAGCAATTACTGCTCTCTCAGAGAACTCTAGCTAAGTTTGCAGCACACATAGGAGAGTTTTCCACCACCTGAAAGTGGTGAATCAGAGGATCTGAGGCCCTCCTCTTGTCTCCATGGCCACAAAGAACTCTGTAGACAAAACCTTAACCAAATAAAATACAAGATGAATAAAACTTTTGAAATCAGTCTATGGTTTCCAGAGATGTTTATTTCAGAGAAGTAACATGTAGACCAAGCAGCCTAGCTAGCTGTGGATGTTTGAACAGAGCCCTCACTCTCCTACCAATATTAGAAACCCTTGGTCTTTTTCCTTGGAATTTAATGTTGGAAAATGAGAACTCCACCCTCACGCTCTTATGACGACTGAGAAGACTATGCCATAGTAGAGGGAGTCTAATCCTTCTGGGAGAGATGTGTTTGTGGATCAAGGCATGCAAAATCTATTAAATGTTTTGAAAACATCCAAAGGGATTTATTCATTACAGATTTGCAGGCCTGTATACCTGTTGAGGGAGAACCGGCTGGGGAAGGAGCAGAGGTACAAGTCCTTGGTCCAGAACACCAACTAAAACAAACCAGATGATAGATAACCCAGTGACCTGGAGTAAAACACCAGTAAAATACTACTGGTCTTCTTTAAAAAGGGTAAAATATCTTCCAATAATCCTTTAATCTTAATAATCTCCTTAATTAATACCTTATTCACTCATCAGAGAAGCTTCCTCCTGCAGCAGACTGGAACAAATACAGAGATTAACACCCAGACATTATGCAGAGACAGACAGAGACAGAGACATTGGAGAGACAGAGACAAAGAAAGATCTTCATACACACAACTGTAAATGAGATGTTTCCCTTAAATCCATGCCCTCATAGTTCAGAGAGCCCTAAGGAAGATGATCAGAAGCAGGGAGGGAGACACAGGGAATGGAGATTCTCGGGAAGACAACACCCTTTGAATCCCCTTTAACTCACAGACACTGAGGCAGCAGTCCCATGGCCTCCATGGATCTGTACCAGCTGTCCTTTTCTGATGACAGACAGAAATGTAGAGAATCCATATGGGAAAGGACGTGGGAAAGAACTAGAAGAATTGAGGGAAACACTGCTCACTCAGATTATAGAGTATTAATAAAGAATTCATGCTTAATTAAAGAAGGAGGAGGAGGAGCAGATGCCTGGGGAGAAAATATAGTAGTTTTCCAAAACTTTCAGAATGAGATAAGAAGTGTTTCTAAGTAGAGCCCCTCTGGTTATGTTTTAGTGCAATGTCATTAAGGACATTAAATTCAGTGGTAACCAAATATCAGGAAGAGAGAATAAAATACATAAACGTGCCCTTTTTGCTCATATTCTTGGTGTCTTAGTCAGGGTTTCTATTCCTGCACAAACATTATGACCAAGAAGCAAGTTTGGAAGGAAAGGGTTTATTCAGCTTACACTGCTGCATTGCTGTTCATCACAAAAGGAAGTCAGGACTGGAACTCAAACAGGTCAGGAAGCAGGAGCTGATGCAGAGGCCATGAATAGATGTTCCTTACTGGCTTGCTCCCCCTGGCTTGCGCAGCCTGCTCTCTTATTGAACCCAAGAATACCAGCCCAGTGGTGGTACCACCCACAAGGGGCCCTCCCCACTTGATCACTAATTGAGAAAATGCCCCACAGCTGGATCTCATGGAGGCACTTTCCCAACTGAAGCTCCTTTCTCTGTGATAACTCCAGTCTGTGTCAAGTTGACACACAAAACCAGCCAGTACACTTAGCTGGTTCTCCCAATTCTGAGAAAAACCTTATCTCCCTCCTGTGGATCTCTATTGCCTCAATGAATGTTTTAGAAAAATGGTTTACTTCATGTTTAGAGTGTTGTTTCTGCATGCCTATCTGCATGTGTGCTACCCACAGAATCCAGAGGAAGGCACTAGATCCCATGAGACTGACAGCTAGACTTTTGTGAGTTGCCCATTGCTACTAGGAATGAAACCTGGTTCTATTGACTGGCAGCCAGAGCACCAAGTGCTCAGTCATCTCCTCAGGCCCTGTCCCATTTGATTCTGATTACACACCTGTAGTTGTCCTCAGCATGAGGTCGAGTTGAAGGGAAACTTGACAAGTGAATTCTGAGGAATCTGGGATACAGAGCTAACAGACCACAATCTCTTCTTTCAGGTTCATCCTCTCAGCATCAGTCTTTGGAATGAGGAATTCAGCCTCTGTCCCTATAGTTTCTCCATCTTCCCACACAGTTGTGTCCACACCATTCTCTGACTATTACTAATATTGAGAAGTTTGGGAGTCCATGAAAATATTTTATTGTCTCCTCTATTGGAAATTTTTGCAGGTTTTTGTATCTGCTGACTAGCTCTATCTTGTGTTATTGGAATTAAGAAAAAATACCATTCTGGCATAATAAATTACATTATACTGTGTAATTTAAAACCATGGAATTTATTCCTACAGTGTGAAGGTCAGGAAGGATCAACACATGCATTTCTTCATAAATGATACCTGCTCTAGGGATATAATGGTAGAAGAGCCAATTGGCAAGGACCTCCTCACTTCCTTTATACTCTTTTACTCTTATTATGGTAGAAGCTCGACAGTCAAGGCAGGCCTCAAAGCCATGGTTAAGCAGGACTTTCTCGATCTCCAAATCCTTGCTCGATCAGAAACATGTTGGGATTCCTGGATTGAATTTTTGTATGAGAGTACTTTCCTATACCTAAGGATTAGCATATGACAAAATCACCTTACAGAGGCCCTGCTTTTCTTTCTTCTTTATTGAAAATGAGTTTTCCACACAAAATATTCAGATTACAATTTGCCTTTCCCCATCTCCTTCCAGTCCCTCCCCATCTCACTACTCACTGTACTGCTCAGGTCTCACTGCTTCCAGTTAGATGACAAGCAGAAAAACAAAACCAGGATGAAAAACAAAGAAAACACACATGAAACATACATGCACTTACACACAAATGCATAAAGTCAATAAAACACAAAATCATGAACCAAAACATAAAAGCAAAAGTGTAGAAAAATGACTAAACAAAGCATATGAGAGAAATTAAAAAGTACAATTCAGCATTTGTGTAGGCCATCAACTCCTTGAGAGTTGGCCTACTCTTAAATATTCTTTGTATAACCAGGGTAAATCTGCTGGAAAAATAATTTTTCATTTCCAGGCAGTTATGAGTTAGAGAGAACATCTCAGTCAGGGATAGGAGATAGTATAAAATTCCCCGATTCAGCTCCGGCACCTCCTCTAGACCCATGCAGAGACATATGTCTACCCTCATGTTAATACAAATAACAATATTTGACTTCTTCCTTTCTAATTTGTATACCCTTGATCTGCTTCAGTGGTCTTATTGCTCAAAGACATCAAGTGCCCTATTTAATAGGTATATATACAGAGGAGACCACCTTACCTTGTCTGGATTTTAGTGGAATTTTTCAAGTTTCTCTCCATTTAAGTTGATGTTGGTTGGCTATGGGCTTGCTCTAAACTGCCTTTTTTATATTCAGTTACATCCCTGTCTCTTGGGACTTTTGTCAAGAAGGATGTTGGATTTTGTCAAAGGCTTTTTCTGCATCTAATGTGATGATTGTGAGGCTGCTGTCTCTCAGTTTGTTCACCTGGTAGATTGAAGATCTAGTGCAGAAGTTCCTGTGCCAGCTGTACCAGCTACTCCTATACCAAGCAAGGTGGAGAACACCACAACAGGTGCAGCAACCCTTTTCACCTGGTGATCTACAGAGTCTAATTCATTGGGAATGCTTTCCCTGTGTGGGAGGTTATTGGGGTAACTACTGTGCCAGGATACAAATATCAGATGATACATTTACAACTAGGGAATGTCTGCAAGGGGTAAGTCCTGATGCACAAGCCCACCTATCATCCTCTGGAAGCAAGAGACACTCATATTCTTAATTGGTAGGAGTTACAATGAAATTGCAGAGATGTGAACGTTCTGAGGATAACTGATTCCCAATACAGAGGCTTTCTTCTGTTACTGAAGGGTGAGCTTACCTCTCTCTGAATGCTGCCATGTACACTGAGTACTTTCTGTAGTCTGTGAATAGTTTCCAGGGAGAGCTGTTCTATCATAGTAGGTGGGCTAGGCATTTAAGCATAACCAACAGTCCTATGTCAAATCAGGACAGGAGGAGTCAATCATCTGGAACAAGCTTTCATAAATGCAGGGGTCATAATTGTGGAGTGGGTTGTTGAGACAGGAAGCGAGTAAACTTAGTGACACTTATGTTAGGGTAGGTGTGGTCATGGGCAGAGGCTAGGGCCTGAAGTCCAGCCTTGCAAGGACTTTATTGGGCCCAATAGCCAGCCAGAACCTGTCTAACAACTTGTTGGATAGAGAAGAGAGTATTTCTATTGCTTACCCTGGAATCTGTATGCATACGTAACTCCTTTTTTTGTACATGCTCTACATCCCCAAATATAGCCTGAATCCCATCCAGTGGCCTGTTTTCTTCTTTCAGTGAAGCTGAGTGTCATGTGGCTATAAGGTGAATATGCATGAGAGAAGCATGGAGGTTTTTCTTCTTTTTTTCTTTTCTTTCATTGGATATTTTCTTTACTTACATTTCAAATGTTATCCACTTTCCAGTCTCCCCTCTGAAAACCCCCTATTCCATTCCCCTCCCCCTACCTCTATGAGAGTGCTCCCCTACCCATGCACCTACTCCTGCCTTCCTGACCAGGCATTCCCCTCTACTGGAGCATAAAACCCCCACAAGACCAAGAGCCACTTCTCCCAATGATTTCCAACAAGGCCATTCTAAGCTACATATGCAGCCAGAGCCATGGGTCCCTCCATTTGTATTCTTTTGTTGGTAGCCCAACTAGCTTGATGAAATCAGATTTTAGTGAGAGTCCTAGTAGAACCTGTGCTTTCATAACCCCACTGTGCACAGTAGTAGTCCGAAGCTCCTTCACAGACTCTCTGATGGACCTGATGCTCTGGGTGCATGTAAAAATATTGTTTTGACAGGTATTTTCTCACAGAGGGGTCTAACTGGTGATACAACAAATCTTCCAGGTCAAACTATAAAAATGGGAAGCAAGTTTCAGGTGGGGGCCATGTGGCTGGCCAGATGGATGAGATTGTTTGGTCAAGGTTAACAATTATCCAAGTGAACATAAGAGCCTGATGAAGACGGTCTGTGATGGTTGTAAGATGTCAGCATAAAGGGAGCAGAATTAGGAATATTGAAGTAACAACTTCAGCAGATCAGCTGAGCGTGGCATGACTTTCCATTGTTCTAGTGCTAATTCCTTGGGAACTTCCTCTCACTCCAGGCAGGCTGAACATGGCAACAGTGTATCCATGCCTGGATTCTATTCACTTTAACAACTGAACAGCTATAGGAAGATGGGTGAGAAGGTCTTTGTGATCCACTTGTTTGGTGCTTTACAGGACAGAAAAAAAAACACATCAAATTTCCCACTATAAATCTTGGAATAGGATTGGGGAAATAGTAAGTGGGAAAGCAAAGGACAAGTTTTAATTCTGCCCTTACCCTTCTGTTACCATGGAAAGAGTGACACTTGTGTTAGCAGGGGTGCAAGCTGTACTTAAAGCCTGGGGCAGAGCATAGAGTTGGGTAGGGAGGCCAGAAGGGAAAGATCTGTGGCATCCACAAGATATAAAAAGAATGGTCAGTGAAGACTCCCACAGGTGGTGCGGTACAGAGGTTAATTGAGATTGTGGAATTAGGTGTGGTGGAACTTTAGTACAAGAAGTTCTGTAAGAAGTCTATCTGGTATGAAGGCAGGCATGGCCTGGAGCCATGCTTCTCAAACTGTGGCTCCCTCATCCTCTGTGGTGGAGTATTGACCATTTCATGGGGGTTGGATATCAGATATCCTCTATATCAGATCTTTATAGTATAATTCATACGGGAGCCACACTACAGTAATGAAGTAGCCAACAAGTTATTTAATGGTTCTGGTTGACCACAACAGGAAGAACGGTATTAAGGGGGCACAACATTGAGAAGATGAGAAAATACTGGCCTAGGGAATATGAATACATAATGAATAAATCTCTTTGAATATTTTCAAAATTAATAAAAGATTTTTGCATGCTTTGACCAACAAACACTTCTCTCCCAGGAGGAGGAGACTTCCTCCACATTGGTCCACACTTCTTAGTCATCATAAGAGCATGATGATGGAGCTTTTAGCTAATGTAGATGCCAAGAAAAAAGACAATGGGTTTGTAATTCTGGTAATATAGTCTCCACGAATATCCACACCTGATCAGGGCTGATTGGACTATATGTGACTTCTCTGAACCTAAACATCTCTGGAATCCACAGACTGATTTCACATGTTTTATTCATATTATATTTTATTGGGTTACGATTTTGTTTACAGAGCTGTTTGTGGCCATGAAGACCAGAGAAGGGCCTCAGATCCTCTGAATGACCAGTTACAGTTGGTTGAAAACTCTCCTGGGTGTGCTGGGAACTGAACCACAGTTCTCTGACAGAGCAGTAATTCCTTTTGCAGCTGAGTTCCCACAAACTGAAACTTTAAAAAGTCTTCATTGTCATTTAAGTCTCATATAAATCAATATTCATGTTTGATATCTCCCTTTCTTTGGGCCCTGGTCATTTGTTCTGTTTGGATCAGTCCATACAGTTTCCCCCAATGAAATTCCTTTGGGCTGTGCTTATTTATGGTCATCACCTAACTTGAATCCCAGTTTCCATCATGTCAGACAAAAACAAACAAGAACTTCAACAGGGCAGATATCATCTAGATTGTGTGAGACTCCTGTTCTGCCATTCACACCTGCAATTTTAACATAGTAGAGCTGTTTTAAATTCTGAGACACCATGCTGCTTTCTTGCAGATGCAGTGTAAATGCTCCAGCAATACTGTACGCTAACCAGAAGTCATTGGTAACTACATTGGGTGGTGCCATTGGAAGACAGGTGTTGGTCATATCTGACTAGCTCCTAAAATCTCTTTATGCCTTTCAGTGAGGGCTCAAAGAAAACATTCTGTGCAGAATCCAGGGAGTGGAAGGCTTCAGCCGCCAAATAGGGATGTGACTCCAACATTGCCTTCCACTCTGAGTTCTCAGAGACTTCAGAGAAATGAAGTGCAATGAAATCCAGGGCCTGATTCTTGAGCCACTGTGTGCTGTGCAGGTCAGCCAGGATGAGAGTGTCTGCAGCTTTCTCCACAGAGAGTATCCTGAAGAGGGCATCCTCATACATGACCTTCAAGTCCTCCAGGCCATACTTGTCAGCAGCTGCCAGCACACCAGTGGCCATGGAGTTGCTGTTGAGGTGTGGTGTTTTTCCCCTGAGTAGATGAAGTACATCATCTGGAAGACCTGAGGGTCCAGGTCATGGATCTCAACAAGGTTCTTTAGGCTCTCTGCATTTAATGTTAAAACATGGCTCTGAAAACTGGAGAACAAGCTGCTAGGATGGCGTTGTGAGCCCTGAATACATGGCCACCTACCAATAGGGTTCAGTCTTTGAAGAGAGATTTCTCCCACAGCTTTGCTAGGTCATCTCTCAACATCTGTCTTGGCTCCTTGATTGCAGGTGTCATGATCTGTCCAGGCATGCAAAGATGGCTCCTATTATGCTCACCTTGCAGCAGAGGCTGAGCTGGTCTTCAGGGACAAGCCATTGCTGATGGGAGAGGAGGAAACCTAGAAGGATGAACTTTTTGAATCCCCACTTTTCGTATTGCTGAAAGCTTACGACATTGGGGTTCTTCATACTTTGGCATTTCTCTCCTTGGGAATTTATGATCCAGAATTTGAACTTTGCCCAAACTGGGCTCTCTGGACAGCTGAGCAACCCCAGGTAAACTGACAGGTAATCTTTGCTTTCTTCATCAACCCCGTTTGGGTGTACTCTCAAACACCATGCTATTTCTTCATTGGCCTCTAATGAGAACACTGGGCTTGAAATCCTTTTCTGAATTCCCCCCATGCAAAATGAGAAGTTGCTTATAGTCCACTCATAGCAGATTTTTTTTTTACACTGATCTGTGTGGAGCCCCAGCTCTTTGTCTCCATGTCCCCTGACATTTCTGCTAGAGGTAGTTTGAAGGTTAATCTTGACCTGAGAGAACACCAGAGGTTATTTACTCTTCATCCTATTGAACACGATTATAGGTATACTTTGGAATTTAGTTTCAATTTCCCTAAGTTCTCTCTCTCTCTCTCTCTCTCTCTCCCTCTCTCTCTCTCTCTCTCTCTCTCTCCCTCTCTGTCTCCCTTTTCCTCTCTCCCTCTCTCTCCGTCTCTCCCTCTCTTTTCCTCTCTCTCTCTCCCTCTCCCTTTCCCTCCCTCTCTCTCCCTCTCTCTCCCTCTCTTTGCCTATCTCCCTCCCCCTCTCCCTCTCCCTCCATCTCTCCCTCTTTCCCTCTTCCCCCCTCTCTCTTTCCCCCAAACACTGGAATTTCTATGTGTGTGTATGTGTTTGAGTTTCGTGACTCTTAGGTCAGTGGCCACTAGTTGGGCTATTCTATCCACCTCTGGATAGGAAAGTCTGTAAAACTTTATATATTCTCATCTCAAGTGTGTTGTATTTTCAGGGTCCTATAGAGAATGTACAGAATGAATTCCTTTATGTAAATAGACAGAGAATATAGAAGAATAACATACAGGCTGAGGTCTAGCTAATATAACAATGACTACAGTCAGTATTTACTTATTCCACAAGGTGTGAAGTCTCAGGTGTTCTTCAGTATATACTGGAATTCTTAAGAAGAAGGGTCTAATGCCAGTGAAGGAATGGGCTTGCTATTTAGATGAGAGCAGGAAGCCAAAGAAAAAAGCTTCCTTCTTCTTTATGCTTATTGTGGGCCTCCAGTAGAAGGTGTGGCCTAGTTAAGGGAGTGTCTTCTAGTCTGAAGATCTGGATTAAAGGTGTGTGTTTTTCTGCCTCAAGACTCAGATTAAAGGTGTATGTTTTTCTCAGATTAAATGTGTATGTTTTTTCTGACAAGAAGAATCTGCATTTGAACTGAATCTACCTACTTCAACTTAAGAAAAAAAATTCGCAGGGCACTGGGGGCACACGCCTTTAATCCCAATAATAGGGAGGCAGAGGCAGGCAGATTTCTGAGTTCAAGGCCAGCCTTGTCTACAAAGTGAGTTCCAGGACAGCCATGGCTACACAGAGAAACACTGTCTTGAAAAAAAGCAAAAGAAAAAAATTTAAAAGGCATGCCTTCCACTTTAGTATGTCCACAAGTAGTGCAGACTAGAAGAATAACCATCACCAATAGACTTTGCTTACTAGGGACAACCTTGCATAAATAAAGAGATGATGTAAATCTCTGCACAGATACTATTTACACATGCACTGGTCTTACAAATGCTACCATAAACATGATCAGGGAAGGGGGGCTTTCCTTAACTGCTCAGGAGTCTGAGTGTTCACAAAATGTAAGGCATGTGGAAGAGCTCCTGTATGGTGGGCAGGATCAGAGCCGCAAACCTCTGAAGATGGCTCTATACTTTCCTGTGTTTTATTCCATTTAGACTTTGTACTTCCCCTCAGGGTCTTCAGGGCCCCCTTACCTCCTTCCTCTGAAGCTATCTGTTTTAGGCACCCCCTGCAGTCTTCTGGTTTTTCCTTGACTGCCAACAGCCTTTTTTACGGGTCTGGAGTCTGTTGCTTCTGTCCACTTATTTTTTTATCTTTTGTAGTTCTTTAATTAAATACTCTCTGCCACTATCACTAAATATCTCAAACACCTTTCCATAAGCTCTAAACCCACTGGAGGTTTTTTTTTTTAAATATGCTGGCTAAGTAATAAAAGCTAGATCAACAGCTGCATTTGCTTCTGGTAATTTAGGGTCTGTGGGGGTGTGTTTTAATTACAAAACCCACACTTTTCATTGATGCAATTTAGCTAACAAAAATATATATCCAGGAGCAGAAACTTGAACATGAAAAACTAAGGTTAGAGAATACAGATATTCCTGATGTATGGTCAAATCTTTGAAGTTCAGACTCCATTTTTAAAAACCTGTTCAAATTAACATCCTGGCACCTAGCATTAGTTTCCAAGTTGCCCCTCAACAAAACCTGAGCCTATCTCCAATAACACCAGCATCTTCAATTTACACCCCCTTAATCACTCTCTAAGCCAATCTCCAATAAGACCAGCATCTTCAATTTACATCCTCAACAAGACCAGGTTATTCCACCAACACCTGCACCCCCAGATTACAAAACCACCCCCTGGCTAATGACCACCAATGCAGAGGAGAACAGAAATTAACTTTATGTTAGACACATGGTGGTGGAGCACGCCTTTAATCCCAGCAATTTTGAGGTGGAGGCAGGCAGATTTCTGAGTTTGAGGCCAGCCTGGTCTACAAAGTGAGTTCCAGGACATCCGGGGCTACACAGAGAAACCCTGTCTCAGAGGAAAAACAAAACAAAAAAAAATAGTTTATGTTATGACACCCAGCACCAGCCAATTATGTTAAAGGTCACAGTAGCTTTACAATTAGATGTTTTCACATTTACTCCCTGCTTGCTGCTTAGTATATGGCCTTGCCACATAGATATCCAGGGCTCCCCAAACACCGAAATCACCTTACATGGATATGGTGTGGCAGGAGCTAACTCAAATAAAATAAAGATCCTTCTTGAGTTGCAAAAGAGCACCTCTCTGTATTTTAGGAGATCACTAAAATTTCCCTGGCTCTACACTCCAACACTATGGACTATGATCAAATACACCTTGGTTTTAGTTTTAACTGGAAATGCTTTGTATGTGTTGGGGTTTGCATCCTGAATGACTTCTATCACGGAAATGTCTGGAAATGCCTCACACACGTTCTGGACACTGAATCAACTGATCATGACTGAATCCTATGTGTCCAAACAGAAGTCATCCTAACCATTTTCTTTTCTTTTTCAGCTTTATTTACTTATTATATGTAAGTACACTGTAGTTGTCCTCAGACACACCAGAAGAGGGTGTCAGACCTTACTATGAATGGTTGTGAGCCACCATGTGGTTGCTGGGAATTGAACTCAGGAACTCAGGAAGAGAGATCAGTGCTCATAACCAGAGAGCCATCTCTCCAGCCCTTAACCATTTTCTTGAATAGAAGACAGCATAGGTGGATGTCTCTGATTTTTTTGGAACGATGATTGAAAGCTTCCTGTTTTGTCCAGAAATGCTGAAGGAGCCTTGTACCATGCTCACCTTGCAGCACAGGGTGGGCTGGTCTGCAGGGAGAAGCCAATGCCCATGGGAGAGCAGAAAAGCTCAAAAGCTGAGCTTTTTAAATCCCCTCATGGGTTTTGCAGTAACGTAATTTTTGTTATACTTCAATTCTTGATGTAGATGATGTTTACCTTCAATTCTTAGAAATAGCCTTGTCTTATACTCTGTGGTGCTGAGAAAGGAGACCTGAGCTCCCTTGTACACTGATACAACAAATTATGAGTAACATCAGTCTCAGAAACACAATGTTAGATGCTCTGCATCCTTCTTGGACCAAGTTTTCTGAAGGAAAATCTGATAAATATTAAGAAAGAAAGAAAGGGCCTGTGGGAGTAATGAGGGTACAAAGTGTGGAAACATTTAGCTCAATGCTTGGGAACTTGCCTAGCATGTTGAGGTCCCCAATTCAATCTCCTGCCAAACACACAGATGCAGCTTCCCATGGGTGACTGCTTGTATATGTGGACTGGCTCCTGAAAGAAGAAAACTGCCTGGTTTTGCCCTATACTGCTTCACTGAGTCTTTCCAGAACAAGGGGCCACTCCTCTGTTCTTCTTGTACTTCATTTAATGTGTGGATTATGTTTTTGGTATTCCAGTTTTCTAGGTTAATATCTACTTACTAGTGAATGCTTACCATAATTCATCTTTTGTGTCTGGTTTACCTCACTTAGTATGATGTTCTCCAGCTCCATCCATTTGCCTAAGAATTTCATGAATTCATTGTTTCCAATGGCTGAATGGTACTCCATTGTGTATATATACCACATTTTTTTACATCCACTCTTCTGTTGAGGGATACCTGGGTTCTTTCCAGCTTCTGGCAATTATAAATAGGGCTGCTATGAACATAGTGAAACATGTATCCTTATTACATGCTGGGGAATCTTCTGGGTTTATGCCCAGGAGTGGTATAGCAGGATCTTCTGGAAGTGAGGTGCCAAGTTTTTGGAGGAACCGCCAGACTGATTTCCAGAGTGGTTGTACCAATTTGCAATCCCACCAGCAGTGGAGGAATGTTCCTCTTTCTCCACATGCTCGCCAACATCTGCTATCTCCTGAATTTTTAATCTTAGCCATTCTGACTGGTGTAAAGTGAAATCTCAGGGTTGTTTTGATTTGCATTTCCCTAATGACTAATGAAGTTGAGCAGTTTTTAAGATGCTTCTCCGCCATCCAAAGTTCTTCAGGTGAAAATTCTTTGTTTAACTCTGTACTCCATTTTTTTAATAGGGTTATTTCATTTTATAGAATCTAACTTCTTGAGTTCTTTATATATATTGGATATTAGCCCTCTATCTGATGTAGGGTTGGTGAAGATCTTTTCCCAATTTGTTGGTTGCCAATTTGTCCTTTTGATGGTGTCCTTTGCTTTACAGAAACTTTGTAATTTTATGAGGTCCCATTTGTCAATTCTTGATCTTAGAGCATAAGCTATTGGTGTTCTGTTCAGGAACTTTCCCCCTGTACCGATGTCCTCAAGGGTCTTCCCCAGTATCTTTTCTATTAGCTTCAGAGTGTCTGACAGCTGATAAACAACTTCAGCAAAGTGGCTCGTTACAAAATCAACTCAAGCAAATCGGTAGCCTTCCTATACTCAAAGGATAAGCAGACTGAGAAAGAAATTAGGGAAATGACACCCTTCACAATAGCCACAAAAAACAGAAAGTATCTTGGTGTCACTATGACCAAACAAGTGAAAGATATGTATGAAAAGATCTTCAAGTCTCTGAAGAAGGAATTGGAAGAAGACCTCAGAAAATGGAAAATTCGCCCATGCTCATGGATTGGCAGGATTAATATAGTTAAAATGGCCATTTTATCAAAAGCAATCTACAGATTCAATGCAATCCCTTTCAAAATCCCAACTCAGTTCTTCATAGAGTTAGAAAGAGCAATTTGATGTAATAAGGATACATGCTCCTCTATGTTCATAGAAGCCCTTTTTATAATAGCCAGCAGTCGGAAAGAAACAAGGTTTCCATAAATGGAGGAATGGATACAAAAAATGTGGTATATATACCCAGTGGAGTACTATTCAGCCATTAGAAACAATGAATTCATGAAATTCTTAGACAAATGGATGGAGCTGGAGAACATCATACTAAGTGAGGTAACCCCGTCTCAAAAGACCTATATCATGGTATGTGCTCACTGGTAAGTGGATATTAGTCTAGAAACTTGGAATACCCAAGTCATAATCCACATATCAAATGATGTCCAAGAAGAATGGAGGAGTGGCCACTGGATCTGGAAAGGCTCAGTGCAGATGTATAGGGCAATACCAGAACAAGGAAATGGGAAGGGGTGGATGGGGGAAAAGGAGGAGGGGAGAGGGCATATGGGACTTTCAGGAAGTGGGGAGCCAGGAAAGAAGAAATCATTTGAAATGTAAATAAAAAATAAATGGAATTTTAAAAAAAGAGCAATTCTCAAATTCATCGGGAATAACAAAAAACCCAGGATAGCTAAAACTATTCTCAACAATACAAGAACTTCTGGGGGAATCAGTATCCTGGACATCAAACTTTACTACAGAGCAATAGTGTTAAAAACTGCATGGTGTTGATACAATGACAGGCAAGTGATCCATGGAATAAGATTGAAGACCCAGAAATGAAGCGACACACCTATGGTCACTTGATATTTGACAAAAGAGCTGCAAACATCCAGTGGAAAAAAGATAGACTTTTCAACAAATGGTGCTGGTTCATCTGGAGGTCAGCATGCAGAAGAATACAAATTGATCCATTCTTATCTCCTTTTACTAAGCTCAACTACAAGTGGATCAAGGATCTCCACATAAAACCTGACACACTGAAACTAATAGAAAAGTAACTGGGTGGATAGGTAGAATCAATATACTTAAAATGGCCATTTTGTCAAAAGCAATATACAGAGTCAATGCAATACCCATCAAAATCCCAACTCAATTCTTCACAGAGTTAGAAAGAGCAATTATCAAATTCATCTGGAATAACAAAAAACCCAGGATAGATAAAACTATTCTCAGCAACATAAGAAAGTCTGGAGGAATCAGTATCCCTGACCTCAACCAATACTACAGAGCAATAGTGTTAAAAAAACTGCATGGTATTGGTACAGTGACAGGCAGGAGGATCCATTGAACAGGATTGAAGATCCAGAAATGAACCCACACACCTATGACCACTTGATCCTCGACAAAGAGGCTGAAAACATCCAATGGAAAAAAGATAACCTTTTCAACAAATGATGCTGGTTCAACTGGAGGTCAGCATGCAGAAGAATGCGAATTGATCCATCCTTGTCTCTTTGTACTAAGCTCAAATCCAAATGGATCAAGGTCCTCTGAAGCCAGACACTTTGAAGCTATTAGAAAAGAAACTGGGGAAGACCCTTGAGGACATCAGTACAGGGTGAAAGTTTCTGAACAGAACACCAATAGCGTATGCTCTAAGATCAAGAATTGACAAATGTGACGTCATAAAATTACAAAGTTTCTGTAAGGCAGAGGACACCATCAAGAGGACAAATCGGCAACCAACAAATTGGGAAAAGATCTTCACCAATCCTACATCAGATAGAGGGCTAATATCCAATATATATAAAGAACTCAGAAAGTTAGACTCCAGAAAACCAAACAACCCTATTAAAAAATGGGAAACAGAGTTAAACAAAGAATTCTCACCTGAAGAACTTCAGATGGCGGAGAAGCATCTTAAAAAATGCTCAGCTTCATTAGTCATTAGGGAAATGCAAATCAAAACAACCCTGAGATTTCACCTTACACCAGTCAGAATGGCTAGGATTAGAAATTCAGGAGACAGCAGGTGTTGGAGAGGGTGTGGAGAAAGAGGAACACTCCTCCACTGCTGGTGGGGTTGCAAATTGGTACAACCATTCTGGAAAGCAGTCTGGCTGTTCCTCCGAAACCTGGGCACCTCACTTCCAGAAGATCCTGCTATACCACTCCTGGGCATATACCCAGAAGATTCCCCAGCATGTAATAAGGATACATGCTCTACTATGTTCATAGCAGCCCTATTTATAATTGCCAGATGCTGGAAAGAACCCAGGAATCCCTCAACAGAAGAGTGGATGCAAAAAAAATGTGGTATATCTACACAATGGAGTACTATTCAGCCATTAGAAACAATGAATTCATGAAATTCTTAGGCAAATGGATGGAGCTAGAGAACATCATACTAAGTGAGGTAACCCTGACTCAAAAGGTGAATCATGGTATGCACTCACTAATAAGTGGATATTAACCTAGAAAACTGGAATACCCAAAACATAATCCACACATCAAATGAGGTACAAGAAGAAAGGAAGAGTGGCCCCTTGTTCTGGAAAGACTCAGTGAAGCAGTATTCAGCAAAACCAGAACAGGGAAGTGGTAAGGGGTGGGTGGGAGCACAGGGGGAGAGAAGGGGGCTTACGGGACTTTCGGGGAGTGGGGGCTAGAAAAGGGGAAATCATTTGAAATGTAAATAAAAAATATATCGAATCTAAAAAAAAAAAATAAATTCAAGGCCAAAAAAAAAAAAAAAAAAAAAAACTGGGGTAGACCCTTGAGGACATGGGCACAGGGGGAAAGTTCCTGAATAGAACACCAATAGCTTATGCTCTAAGATCAAGAATTGACAAATGGGACCTCATAAAATTACAAAATTTCTGTAAGGCAAAGGACACTGTCAAAAGGACAGAATGTCACCCAACAGATTGGGAAAGGATCTTCACCAACCCTAAATCCAACAGAGGACTAATATCCAATATATACAAAGAACTCAAGAACTTAAACCCCAGAGAACCAAATAACCCTATAAAAAATGGGGTACAAAGCTAAACAAAGAATTTTCACCTGAAGAACTTCAGACGGAGGCCAGAAGGGAAAGATATATGGCATCCGTGGATATAAAACGAATGGACAGTGAAGACTCCCACTGGTATTGTGGTACAGAGGTTGACAGAGATTGTGGAATTGGGTCTGGGAGAACTTTAGTATGAGAAGTTCTATAAGAGGTCTGGCTGGTGTTACAGAAAGCATGGCCTGGAGCCATGGTTCTCAACCTGTGGCTTCCTCATCCTCTTTGGAAGAGTAATGACCATTTCATGGGGGTTGAATATCAAAAATCCTCTATATCCGATTTTACAATATAATTCCTAACAGGAGCCACACTACAGTTATGAAGTAGCCACAAAGTAATTTAATGCTTCTGGTTGACCACAACAAGAACTATTTTAAGAGGGCACAACATTGAGAAGAGGAGGAACTACTGGCCTACGGTGCATGAATCCATATGAAATGAATCCCTGCAAATGTTTTCAAAATACATAAAAGATTCTTGCATATCTTGACCAACAAACACTTCCCTCCCAGGAGGAGTAGACTTCCTCTACATTGGTCTACTCTTCTTAGTCATCATAAAAGCATGATGATGGAGCTTTTTGCTAATTTAGATGCCAAGAAAAAGACAAAGGATTTCTAATACTGGTAAGAAAGTCTGCACAAATATCTTGAGCTGAGCAGAGCTGATTGGACTATATGTGACTTCTTGGAACATAAACAGCTCTGAAATCCACCGAATGATTTCAACTGTTTTATTTTTATTATATTTTATTAGGTTAAGGTTTTGTATACAGAACTGTTTGTGCCCATTGAGACCAGAAAAGTGTCTCAGATCCACTGCATCACCAGTTACAGGTGGCTGAAAAAACTCTCCTCTGTCTGCTGGAACTGAATCAGTTTTCTGAGAGAGCAGTAATTCCTTTTGCAGCTGAGTTCCCACAAACTGAGCCTTTAAAAAGTCTTCATTGTCATTTTAGTCTCAGATAAATAAACATTCATGTTTGATTTCTCCCTTTCTCTGGGCCCTGGTCATTTGTTCTGTTTAGATCAGTACATACAGTTTTCCTGGATGAAACTCTGTTGAGCTGTGCTTAGGGTCAGCACCTAACTTGAATCCCAGTTTCCAACGTGTCAGTCAAAAAATAAACAAGAACATCAACAGGGCAGATGTCAACTTGATTGACCCAGACTCTTGTGCTGCCCTTCTCACACCTGCCATTTTAACATAGTACAGCTGTTTTAATCTTGAGCCACCATGCTGTCTTGCCACAGATTCTGTATAAATGCTCCCATAATACTGTACTCTAACCAGAAGTCATTGATAGCTACATTGGGTGTTGCCATTGGAAGACAGGTGTTGGACATGTCTGACTAGCTTCTAAAATCTCTTTAGGCGTTTGAGTGAGGGCTCAAAGAAAATATTCTCTGTGCAGAATCCAGGGAGTGGAAGGTTTCAGCTGCCAAGCGGGGATGTGACTCCA
Source organism: Apodemus sylvaticus (assembly GCF_947179515.1). Classification (NCBI taxonomy): domain Eukaryota; kingdom Metazoa; phylum Chordata; class Mammalia; order Rodentia; family Muridae; genus Apodemus; species Apodemus sylvaticus. Next base: position 70,562,170 of record NC_067475.1, read on the forward strand.
ACATTGACTTCCACTCCGAGGTCTCAGAGACCTCAGAGGAATGAAGTGCAATGAAATTCAGGGCCTGGGTCTTTAGATTCTTTCTGCTGTGGAGGTCAGCCAGGATGAGAGTGTGTGCAGCATTCTCCACAGAGAGGATCCTGCAGAGGGCATGCTCACACATGACCATCAAGTACTCCAGGCCATACCTGTCAGCTGCTGTCAGCACACCAGTGGCCATAGGGTAGCTGTTGAGGTGTGGTGCCTTCCCTGTGTAGATGAAGTCCATCATCTCCTTGAAGACCTGAGGATCCAGGTCAGGGATCTTCACAAGGTTGGTTAGTCTCTCCTGCATTTCATGTTCAAACATGGCTCTGAAAACTGGAGAGCGAGCTGCTAGGATGGCCTTGTGAGCCCTGAATTCATGGTCACCTACCAATAGGGAGCAGTCTGTGAAAAGAGATTTCTCCCACAGCTTTGTTAGGTCATCTATCAACATCTGCCCTGTATTCTTGATTGCAGGTGTTATGTTCTGTTCAGGCATGCTAAAGAAGGCTCCTATTATGTTCACCTTGCAGCAAAGGGTGAGCTGGTCTTGAGGGACAAGCCAGTGCTGAAGGGAGAGGAGGAAATCTCGAGAGAGGAACTTTTTGAATCCCAGTGGTTTATTTGGCAGAAAGCAGGCAGCTTTCGTGCACTTCATACTTTGAAATTTCTCTCCTTGAAATTTATGATCCAGAACTGGAACTTGGCCCAAACTAGGCTTCCTGGTTAGCTGATCAACACCAGGTGAACTGACAGGAAACCTTTGCTTTCTTCATCAACCCCATTTGTGTGTACTCTCAAACACCACGCCACTTCTTCACTGGCCTCTGATGAGAACACTGGGCTTGTAATCTCTTTCTTAATCCCCCACATGTAAGTTGAAAAGTTGCTAATGGTCCACTCATAGCACAATTTCTGAACACTGTTCTGTGTGGAGTCCCAGCTCTTGGCTTCCATTTCTCCTGACATTTCTGAAGGAGGTAGAATTTGGAAGTTAAAGGTGATCTGAAAGAAGAACTAGAAGTTACTTATATGTCTTCCTCTTGGATACAATTATAGGTAAACATTCGATTTGAGTTTCAATTTCTCTAAATCTCTCTCTCTCTCTCTCTCTCTCTCTCTCTCTCTCTCTCTCTCTCTCTCTGTCTGTCTGTCTTTCATTGTCTCTCTCTCTTTCCCTCTCCCTCTTCATCTCCTCTCTTAGTATCCCTACTTAACTCCCCTCCCAAGGCTGCAAATAAACTCTATTCTATGCTAGTCCTGTCATATGACTGGTACCCTAGGGGCAAGGGAAGCCTTAGCATGGTCCAGCCAGAGTACCCCTCCCACCCTTACCATAGGCATGTCCTGCATTTCTTTTTATAAAACACAGCATTGATGTTGTGACTCAGATTTAGAAACTTACAGGTTAACATCTCCCACTGCCACATGAACTTGCCAGCAACAATATTGCTCTCTAGAGCTATCCATCCAAACATCAGCAAATTGGTTAGCTCCCTCTCCCACACTGGTCAGTGTATACATCCCCTGGTCCCAAGGGAGGGGTGTTGACCTCACAGCCACTTTATGGTGTCCTGGTGGATGGTGACATTTACAGTCTTTAAGACTGGCATCCTTGCTCACTCCTCATTTTAGGACATTTTCCCTTGAGTGAGATTTCCTCTCTCCTCTGCATCATTTCCTTTTCTCACTGTTGTAAAACCCCAGGCCTGTGTGGACCATTCTCCTCACAGCCCACTCAGGTACTGGCCTGAGCTCAGACCACAACGCAATGCTTGAGGTCTTAGTGAACTGACCCTCTTGTTGTTTAGTTATAAACATTTCCTCAGAATACTGCTAGCAGAAATTAATAACTGCCTATCTCACCCAGAAAGGGTATATCTTCGCTGACACTCCCATGCTCCCTCCTGAGATGCCACGGACTCTTAAAGGCTTCCAAGTTCACAGGCTAAATTTGGCCCCAATATGCACTAAGCAATAACTCTCCATTGCTGTTTGAGGGCACTTAAATTTTTACAAACCTCTCACCAGCCATTCAGATAAATGGAAAGATTTCTATGCAGGGCCCCCTCCCACTACCTTCTTCTCTTGCAACTTTACTTCTTTGCTCTCCCTCCCACATACAGGCACAGTGAGAAGGCTGCCTTGATTGTGGTATGATAAACACTGAGAAACAGTGTTCCACCTTGATCTAAGGCTGCCTCTATTCTCCTATCTCTGTTCCCCCTTGCTTTCTTGCTCCCTGCCTGACCCAACACGATGGGACACAAAACATGCTGTGCTAGAGCAGAGTTGCAGGCAGACAGAGCACAGCTGCACGCCCTGCCTCTTATTCCCTGGCCCACCCAAGGTGCTTCCTTCCTTGCCCTGCCCCACTTGTGCCCTACTTACACTAGGTTGAGCTGCTGCCTATGCTTCTGTGCTCCCGGGGTCCCCGCACCACCACCACTGTCAGCTCTCTGAATACTTTCCATTCTGTTCTGCATCAGCTCTAAACCAGGTGTGACAGCTGAGCTGCTCCATGCACAGATCAGACCCACTGCTCTGTACACATCAACAGAGGCTGACTACAGTGAAAGGGGAGACCTGCTGTCCACCAGACAAAATGTGTCCATTCATCTCCATACGTATATCCTTTTACATGTTATCTGCTGATGCACAATTATTTCTGCCATTCCCACATATAACAAACACATTACATTCCTCTAGGCAGAGTTGTAGCTTCAGTGCTACCTTTGTTCTGGGCAGTCTTGTGAGTGTCTGCCATCTTTTTTGTAGGAAGATAAGGTTTTCCTATGCTTTTGCTTCAGCACCATCTTTTTTTTCTTTTGTATCTTTTTTTTATTCGATATATTTTTTATTTACATTTCAAATGATTTCCCCTTTTCAGGTCCCCCACTCCCCGAAGTCACATAAGCTCCCTTCCATCCCTCTGTTCTCCCATCCACTCCTTCAGCACTACCTTTGTTCTGGGCAGTCTTGTAAGTGTCTGCCATCTTTTTTGTAGGAAGATAAGGATTTCCTATGCTTTTGTTTCAGCACCATCTTTTTTTTCTTTTTTATCTTTTTTTTATTCGATATATTTTTTATTTACATTTCAAATGATTTCCCCTTTTCAGGTCCCCCACTCCCCAAAGTCACATAAGCTCCCTTCCATCCCCCTGTTCTCCCATCCACCCCTTCAACACTACTTTTGTTCTGGGCAGTCTTGTGAGTGTCTGCCATCTTTTTTGTAAGCAGATAAGGTTTTCCTATGCTTTTGCTTCAGTACCATCTTAAATAAGGGAGGTCAGATAAATGGCTGTAGCTTTAGTGCCATCTTAATTAATGACAGTCCCATGATCACCCAGCATCTTTGTTATGGGCAGTTCCTACCTCACTGCCTCCTCACCTTAGAACATCGTGACAGGGTCTTTGAAGTCTATTCTGCCTTGATAAATAATAATTTAAATATTAATTTAAAGATTTAGAATAGCAAACAGGTAAAAGATCACTGCTTTAAGTTAAAGATTGCCTAACTCAGATATGCTTAATAGATACTAGCTCTCATTCTTCTCAGAAACTGCTGAATGTAACAACAAATGTTTAAGCTTATTAGGACAGAAAGACTCCATAGCATAACAGTTACCACCCCCTCCCCCAACCAAGATCTCTAAAAAGATGTATGCAGTGACAAGACTGCCTAGACTGTATTATGATAAGCACTGAGGTTCTGTGCTCCATTGCATTGCTGATGCCGGCACTCAGCCTACATTATTGTCAAACTGAGGATAACCAGAGGGTTAAATGTCTCATATTGCCTAGGACAGGGTGGGTCATTTCTCACAAATTTGGGGGTTTTTTTGAGTCAGGGTTTCTCTGTGTAGTCCTGGCTGTCCTGGAACTCACTCTGTAGACCAAGCTGGCCTTGAACTCAGAAATCCACCTGCCTCTGCCTCCCAAGTGCTGGGATTAAAGGCATACACCACCACGCCCAGATTTCTCCCACATTTCTACTCCTCAAGAAAAAAGCTTCTTGTCTTCTGGGCCTAATGGTGACATTGACTCTGCCCGAGTTATGATGGAGAACCCAGGCACCTGGGAAAATTGTCTAGGTAGTGGACTATTGAGCAAACTCTGTCATTTTAATTAATGACTTCTAGATTTTAATTTACTGTTCATAAATGTCTAACTACATTGACAGCTAAGCTAACTCTAGAAAACAGAACCCTAATTCTTTACCCCAAATCTAAATCTCCCACTTTATTAGCTCATTAGTCAATTTGTTAACTAATTATGACTACCAGATATTTTATCAAAGAAAGACAAGTTTGCCTCACTCACAGGATTCAAGATAAAGTACACACAGTTCAGATATAACCTTTCAGACCTACCCTTCTGTTACTTCCTTTTCTAAGCTCAGTTCCCAGTGACTAAATGCTTCAAATTTATCTTCCCTGTTATGCCACTGTCCTAACATTAATAGTTTTTATAAATTAGAATAACCCTAATAAAACACTCTACTATACAATCCCACTTTTATATTGTAAGTCCAAATTTGAAGTTTCCTTTGACTGTCTTTAACCTATAGACTTAAAGTGTTTCTCATGCTAAATATTTTAACTCTAAACTCAAGGTGTTTCTCATGCTAAACTATATGATCAATTATCATATTCACAAGGTTGTCAAATTTTCCAGTTAATTGTCTTTTCAATACATACTTCAAAATGCTTCTCATTATACTACATTGGTATACAGTCAGTCTCCTAGAGAGAAAAAAAAAAGCCCTTCTGGTTCCTGTTCCACAAAAGGTTTGTGTCTTCCCAAAGCTCATCCTGAAGACTTCTCATGCTATTAACACATTTATCTCTTTTGTAAAATTATAATCTCCAAGAAACACACTGAGATTGACCTCTCATGGATGAAACAGACTCCATTTGGATAAGTACAACTGCCAATCAATAGCCTAAGTTCCCACTTGTGACCTATTCCAGAACGTAGGATTCCTCTCCTCTTCCCTGGGATTGGGACTTTCCTCACCCCAACCACCAAGACACAAATGGTTCGACTGGATCTGCTCCTTTTACCTAAAGATGGTTCCACAAACCCTGGATAGCAAGGAAACAGCCAACTTTCTAAGATGGAACCAACTTCCCAATAGAAATTTTCTTTAGTTTCACAAATACACATCCTCCCAAAACAGCGGGAAATAGCTAAAGATCACGGAGTCCCTATCCCTGCTCCACCATCATTTCTGCCTAGTTTTCACCTTTATTTTAAATTAATCCAAAATGAAGGAATGTTAGCATTCTTTCTAGGGTCTACCCAACAGTTTCCTGGCAATAACCAGGTACCGTTGACTCACCATGAAAGGAGATGTTTGCCCCCTACTTCTCTCTGATCATCTTTTAGTCTTTTCCTCTCCCAAACTCTGTAATCACTTTCTCCCTCACTCCTGTTACACCATCCTCCTCATTCTCCATGTGTTACTAGACAGATTCTCCTCTCCTCTCCCTCTTCTCTCCCTCCCTCTCCCTCTCTCATTCTCTCTCTCTCTCTCTCTCTCTCTCTCTCTCTCTGTCTCTGTCTCTTTCTCTCTTTCTCTCTCTCTCTCTCTCTCTCTCTCTCTCTCTCTCTCTCTCTCTCTCTCTCTCTCTCTCTCTCGCTATATCTGGGTGTTTTTCTCTACCTCTACTTCCTTCTCATCCCTACTCAACTCAAATTCCCATGGTTTAAATAAACTCTATTTCATACAAAAGCTACATTAAACTATATACACATGCTATACATTCTCATTTCAAGTATATTTCATTAGTCAGGGTTCTGTAGAGACCTGTAGAATGAATTCCTCCACATAAATTGAAAGTGGATATCTGAATATAACATACAGACTGAGGTCCAGCTTTTCAACAATGGGTAAAGCCAGTACTTACTTAGTCCACAAGGTTTGAAGTCTCAGGTTTACTTCAGTATATGCTGGTATTCTGAAGTAGGGTCTAATGCCACTGAAGGAATGGGCTCGCTAGTAAGATGAGAGCAGGCAGGCAAAGACACAAAGCTTCCTTCCTCATTTGCTTATATAGGCCTCCAGTAGAAGGCATGGCCCCATTAAGGGTGGGTCTTCTAGTCTCAAATTCTGGATTAAAGGTGTTTGTTTTCCTCCCTGAAGACTTAGATTAAAGGTATGGGATTTTCTAACTTAATAGTCTGTGTTTGAATTGTTCTATCTATTTCAATTTAAGCAAAAAAAAATGTTTTTAAAGACATACCCTCCAGTTTTGGATGTTACTTAAGTCCACAGGTAGTCTAGACAAGAATAGGCATCACCTTTGCTTACTGGGATCAGTCTTCCCTAAATGAAGGTAACATGTCAATCTCTGCACAGATATTATTTATACTTGTGCTGGTCTAACACTGATTTTGCCATAAGCATGATCAAAGATGGGGTGTTTTCCTTAACTTGTCATCTGTCTTGTTGTTCACCAAATGTAGGGCATGTGGAAGAGCTCCTTTATGGAGTGCAGGAAGCAGAGCCACAAACCTCTGAAGGGTTAAAGCATATATTCAACACATATCAAAGAATAGGGTGTTATTACTGCCCTCATTTAAACTGACAGGTAAAATTCTGCCTGTGACTCTCATCTCTTCAGTTGTCATGTCTTAGAGAGACCCACGTCCTAGAGGACATGGAAATAATTACTGTGTTTCAGTCAGCTCCACAGCTCCTAGCTCTCCGGTATGTCTTGCTCCAATTTTGCTTATCCCTCAATATTCAATAACTGAATCTATTTTAATTTTTTATTCCCACATTAGACTTATTGAAACTTATTAGTCACTTCTGAACATCAGTGACTCTGTATCTCATGCTTTTGGTGCCTCAATAGGAGGATCCCCTGCTTGACGTCTAACATTTGAAATCTTGTAGATGATCACAGTGCAACAGGCCCTTTGCATGAGAGATGTTCTAAATTGTTTTCTTAGCTCCTAGGAACAAGCTTATGTAGGTAGAAGTTGCCTCCTATAGGAGAACTGAGACCCCCTGGGCAGCAACCATAGGCTTTGCTAATGAAATCTCTGTTGCAGAGTGGGACCTCTGTGAGGTATTTTGTTAGGGGGTGGCAGAGAGGTGTGATTTTATAGATGACTTCCCAGAGCCAATAGAATTTTGTACCACACAGAAGGAATATAGCCCTGGAAGCATCCTCATACCAGAGAACACAACTTGTCATTACAAAAAAACAAGAGTCAAATGTATGTAGAAAGAGACAGGGTGTGTTGGAAGAGAGGGTGGGGGGGGGGAGAGAAACAGAGATGAGAGAGACAGAGACAAAGACAGAGACAGATAGAGAGACAGAGGCTACACAGACAACCAGTGGTAGCTGTCACATGTCCAGAAAGATGAGAATCTGGGGATGTATTTAACGCTTTCTGGACACTGGTGTCTAAACTGAAGACGCTTTCTCATACCATACTTACCTTCAGGGATGACAGTGCAGGCACCTTTCAAATAATTCAAATAATTTCCTATAAAAGTAACTTTTATTTGCACATATTAATTGTTGTCTCTGAGGCTTTCTGCCTTGATCTGCTCATCTAAGACTAGTCCTGGAAGGTTCTAGCTTCCCTCAAATCAAATCTCGGTTTAGAATGCTCTCAGCTTCTGAGACTTACAGCTGAATAAGCTCACCACTTTCTAGTTCTCTCTGACCTCTGGTAGTCTGCTTTAATTTGTTCTGGCTCAAAAGTCTGCTCCACTGTAACTGACTCAGTCTGGCTCTTCTCATCTTCTCCTGAATTGCTCACGAGGTCTCATACTAACTTTCACAATCACTTCTAATCTTCAAGATCCTCTCACTCTCTGGCTCATTCTATCTTTACCTGTTTCTTCTCTCTTTCTCTCTGCAGTGATCTCTTTCCTTTCTTCTCTCTTCTAGTAATGGTCGGGCATATCCTTTTCTGTCTAATCTTTCTTTAATTTTTTAGTTTCTCTGAACATTGGTGCTTCTTTCTATAAACTAACTTTACCTTAAGTGTTTGGAATTAAAGGTGTATACTCAGTGAATGTCTGTATTCCACCCAGAAGGATTAAAGGTGTGTGCCAAGACTGAGCCACTCCACAACTAAAAACAGTTTTCTTCCAAGCATAACACATTTTTGGGGTTCACAATTTGATCAAATATGCTGTGACAGTTTTCTTTTAGTATGGAGGTGTCAGGCACTACTGTGTGTTTTGGGAACACATTGATTAAGGTAAATCTCGGGAATCTGAATCTCAGGTTGAACACCCTCTGGAATTCCTTGACCACTGCCCTCTCCCTTGCCTGAGAAGCTCAGAGAACCTAGTGTCTCAAATTGTAGTCTCTGAAACTTCTGTGGATTTGATCTTGGGACAGCATAAAAGGGGTTGGTGGGCACTCCCTGGAAGAAGAAGAAGTTTTGTTCAAGGTTGCCTAATAAACTGCTTGGAGGAAGAAAACTCCCTGGTGTCGTGTTATCTCTTGCTGGACATGGGGGGGTCAGTATTTACTTATTCTGAAAGGTATGAAGTCTCAGGTATTCTTCACTATATACTGGAATTCTTAAGAAGAAGGGTCTAATGCCAGTGAAGGAACCTTTTCAACAAATGGTGCTGGTTCAACTGGAGGTCGGTATGCAGAAGAATGCGAATTGATCCATCCTTGTCTCCTTGTACTAAGCTCAAATCCAAATGGATCAAGGACCTCCACATAAAGCCAGACACTCTGAAGCTAATAGAAAAGAAACTGGGGAAGACCCTTGAGGACATCGGTACAGGGAGAAAGTTTCTGAACAGAACACCAATAGCGTATGCTCTAAGAGCAAGAATTGACAAATGGGACCTCATAAGGTTACAGAGTTTCTGTAAGGCAAAGGACACCATCAAGAGGACAGATCGGCAACCAACAAATTGGGAAAAGATCTTCACCAATCCTACATCAGATAGAGGGCTAATATCCAATATATATAAAGAACTCAAGAAGTTAGACTCCAGAAAACCGAACAACCCTATTAAAAAATGGGGTACAGAGTTAAACAAAGAATTCTCACCTGAAGAACTTCGGATGGCGGAGAAGCATCTTAAAAAATGCTCAACTTCATTAGTCATTAGGGAAATGCAAATCAAAACAACCCTAAGATTTCATCTTACACCAGTCAGAATGGCTAAGATTAAAAATTCAGGAGACAGCAGGTGTTGGAGAGGGTGCGGAGAAAGAGGAACACTCCTCCACTGCTGGTGGGGTTGCAAATTGGTACAACCACTCTGGAAAGCAGTCTGGCGGTTCCTCCGAAAACTGGCCACCTCACTTCCAGAAGATCCTGCTATACCACTCCTGGGCATATACCCAGAGGATTCCCCACCATGTAATAAGGATACATGCTCTACTATGTTCATAGCAGCCCTATTTATAATTGCCAGATGCTGGAAAGAACCCAGGTATCCCTCAACAGAAGAGTGGATACAAAAAATGTGGTATATCTACACAATGGAGTACTATTCAGCCATTAGAAACAATGAATTCATGAAATTCTTAGGCAAATGGATGGAGCTAGAGAACATCATACTAAGTGAGATAACCCAGACTCAAAAGGTGAATCATGGTATGCACTCACTAATAAGTGGTTATTAACCTAGAAAACTGGAATACCCAAAACATAATCCACACATCAAATGAGATACAAGAAGAAAGCAGGAGTGGTCCCTGGTTCTGGAAAGACTCAGTGAAACAGTATTTGGCAAAACCAGAACGGGGAAATGGGAAGGGGTGGGAGGGAGGACAGGGGAAGAGAAGGGGGCTTACGGGACTTTCGGGGAGTGGGGGGGGGCTAGAAAAGGGGAAATCATTTGAAATGTAAATAAATTATATCGAATAAAAAAAAAAAAAAAAAGAAGAAGAAGAAGGGTCTAATGCCAGTGAAGGAATGGGCATGCTATTGAGATGAGAGCAGGGAGCCAAAGTAAAAAAGCTTCCTTCTTCTTTATGCTTATAGTGTGCCTGCAGTAGAAGGTGTGGCCTAGTTAAGGGAGTGTCTTCTAGTCTGAAGATATGGATTAAAGGTATGTGTTTTTCTGCCTCAAGACTCAGATTAAAGGTGTATATTTTTCTCAGATTAAATGTGTAGGTTCCCCCCACACACACCAGAAGAATTTGCATTTTAACTGAAACTACCTACTTCAACTTAAGAAAAATATTTAGCCTTTAATCCCAATACTGCAAAGGCAGGCGGTTTTCAGAGTTCAAGGCCACCAGCCCCTGCCTAATGACCACCAAAGCAGAGGGGAACAGAAGTTAACTTTATGTTAGACACATGGTGGTGGAGCACGCCTTTAATCCCAGCAATTGTGAGGTGGAGGCAGGCAGATTTCTGAGTTTGAGGCCATCCTGATCTACAAAGTGAGTTCCAGGACATCCAGGGCTACACAGAGAAACCCTGTCTCAGAGGAAAAACAAAAACAAAAAACAAAAAAAAGTTTATGTTATGACACCCAGCACCAGCCAATTATGTTAAAGGACACAGTAGCTTTACAATTAGATGTTTTCACATTAACTCTCTGCTTGCTGCTTAGTATATAGCCTTGCCACATAGATATCCAGGGCTCCCCAAACACTGTAATCACCTTACATGGATATGGTGTGGCAGGAGCTAACACAAATAAAATAAAGATCCTTCTTAAGTTGCAACAGAGCACCTCTCCCTATTTTAGGAGATCACTAAAATTTCCATGGCTCTACACTCCAACACTATGGACTATGATCAAATACACCTTGGTTTTACTTTTAACTGGAAATGCTTTGTATGTGTTGGGGTTTGCATCCTGAATGACTTCTATCACGGAATGTCTGGAAATGCCTCACACACGTTCTGGACACTGAATCAACTGATCATGGCTGAATTCTATGTGTCCAAACAGAAGTCATCCTAACCATTTTCTTTTCTTTTACAGCTTTATTTATTTATTATATGTAAGTACACTGTAGTTGTCCTCAGACACACCAGAAGAGGGTGTCAGACCTTACTATGAATGGTTGTGAGCCACCATGTGGTTGCTGGGAATTGAACTCAGGAACTCAGGAAGAGAGATCGGTGCTCATAACCAGTGAGCCATCTCTCCAGCCCTTGACCATTTTATTGAATAGAAGACAGCGTAGGTGGATGTCTCAGATTTTTTTGGAACGACGATTGAAAGCTTCCTGTTCTGTCCAGAAATGCTGAAGGAGCCTTGTACCATGCTCACCTTGCAGCACAGGGTGGGCTGGTCTGCAGGGAGAAGCCAATGCACATGGGAGAGCAGAAAAGCTCACAAGCTGAGCTTTTTAAATCCCCTTATGGGTTTTGCAGAAACGTAATTTTTGTTATATTCAGTTATTGATGTAGATGATGTTTACCTTCAATTCTTAGAAATATCCCTGTCTTATACTCTGTGGTGCTGAGAAAGGAGACCTGAGCTCCCTTGTACACTGATACAATAAATTATGAGTAACATCAGTCTCAAAAACACAATGTTAGATGCTCTGCATCCTTCTTAGACCAAGTTTTCTGAAGGAAAATCTGATAAATACTTAAGAAAGGAAGAAAGGGCCTGTGTCAGTAATGAGGGTACAAAGTGTGGAAACGTTTAGCTGAATGCTTGGGAACTTGCCTAGTATGTTTAGGTCCCTAATTCTATATCCTGCCAAACACACAGATGCAGCTTCCCACAGGTGACTGCTTGTATATGTGGACTGGCTCCTGAAAGAAGAAAACTGCCTGGAGACTGAGCAGAGGATGGCAGAGGTACACTGAACACTGCATTGCTTGATCTCTGAGGCATTCCTTAAAGGAATCACTGAGTCAGGGTGTGTGGTTCTCAGGAATAATCTTATCTGGGAGGCGATCCAGAGCAGTTAACTGGTGACACTTGGGAGAATGGCAGAGTTCTCATTGCGGTTTTGACTATCAGAAAAGGACCCAATAATAGTCCCATTATAAAAGAGCTTAATAATCACTGATATAATTTTAGGAAATCTAATAAGATCATCATTAAGCCTTAAGTCATCTATTTGTCTATTTAGCATTGCTATAAAATAGTATATCTTCATAGACCTGCAGAGATATGCTCCAAAGGGGTGTGCAATTACTTAGTGATTATAGATATAGATATAGATATAGATATAGATATAGATATAGATATAGATATAGATATAGATATAGATATAGATATAGATAAAGATATAGATGGAGATGGAGATGGAGATGGAGATGGAGATAGAGATAGAGATAGAAATCACTAAGTGATATATATAGATATAGATATTTAATAATAATAGGAAGAGCATATTAATAACAGGAATCTTCCCTAAAATGAATCCCTTACAGCCTTTCTAAAGAAGGGTGAACCTGTCACAGATTATATAATACTCTGAAGCAGGCCATCTTAGCATAATGTCCTACTACTTATCAGTATAGCTCTTTCATTTCATTAGTTAGAGTCACCCCAAGATAATTTATGCTGTTTGTGGCTATTGTGAAGGGTGTCATTTCCCTAATTTCTTTCTCAGTCTGCTTGCCCTTTCAGAATACAAAGGCTACTGATTTGCTTCAGTTGATTTTGTAACCAGCCACTTTTCTGAACTTGTTTATCAGCTGTAGGAGTTCTCTGATAGAGTTTTTTGGCTCACTTAAGTATACTATCATATCATCTTCAAATATTGACACTTTGACTTTTTCCATTCCAATTTGTATCCCATTGACCTCCTTATGTTGTCTAATTGCTCTAGCTAGGACTTCAAGTACTATATTGAAAAAATATGGAGAGAGGGGGCAGCCTTGTCTAGTCCCTGATTTTAGTGGGATTGCTTCAAGTTTCTCTCCATTTAGTTTAATGTTGGCTACCGGTTTGCTGTATATTTCTTTTACTATGTGTAGATATGGGCCTTGAAATCCTCTCCTTTCCAAGACTTTTAGCATTAAAGGATGCTGAGTTTTGTCAAGTATTTTTTCAGCATCTAATGAAATGATCATGGGTTTTTGTCTTTGAGTTTGTTTATGTAGTGTTTAAAATGGATGGATTTCCATATATTGAACTATCCCTCCATCTCTGGGATGAAGCCTACTTAATCTTGGAGGATGATCGTTTTGATGTGTTCTTGGATTCAGTGGGCAAGAATTTTATTGAGTATTTTACATCGATATTCATAAGGGAAATTGGCCTGAAATTCTCTTTCTTAGTTGGATCTTTGTGTGGTTTTGGTATCAGCATAATTGTGGCTTCGTAGAAGGAGTTGGGTAGTGTTCCTTCTGTTTCTATTTGGTGGGATACTTTGAAGAGTATTGGTGTTAAGTCTTCTTTCTTTGAAGGTTTGATAGAATTCTGCACTAAAACCATCTGGTCCTGTGCATTTATTGGCCGGAAGACTTTCTATTACCCCTTCTATTTCTTTAGGGGTTATGGGTCTGTTTAGATGATCTATTTGATCCTGATTTAATTTGGTATTTGGTATCTGTCTAAGAAATTGTCCATTTCCCCCAGATTCTCCAGTTGTGTTGAGTACAGGCTTTTGTAGTAGAATCTGATGATTTTTTGAATTTCCTCAGTTTCTGTTGTTATATCTCCCTTTTCATTTCTAATTTTGTTAATTTGGATACTGTTTCTGTGCCCTTTTGTCCCTTCCCCCACAGCATTGAGCTGGACTTCTCAGCCCATTCCATTCAAGCTGTGACATTCCTGGCTGGCAGCCCCCACCCTTCTGCTGGTGTTATCTCTGGCCTTTGTTCCCCTTAGAACAATACAGCTGCTTTCACCTTGACACTTTCACCTTGACAACAAAGGCTGCCTCAGGGCAGTCTCACCTGGAGACCAGCAGAGACCTGTGAGACTTGAAGCAGGCGAACTGCTGAGAAGAAGAGCCAAGGAATTCGCGGCCTTCCCCCTTGATGTGGGGGGGGGGGAGGGTTGTTTTCTAAAGACTATATATATTGGATAAATAATAGTAAAATCAGTCTCAATGGGCAAAATTTTGTCCTGACTCATTTCTCTTTAGTCCCCTTCCCGTTTATCCCCAGAATTCTCTTCCAGGTCTCCAGTTCACATGCGGCCGTGGGCGGCTACATAATGGTGCCTTGAACAGGAACCGACCTGATACAGGAGAATTTCCTGAGGTAACCCTATCTGGCAAAGCTTCGCAGAAAAAATGGAAAGAAGATGGTATCCGCACGGTAAACAACTATAGGAGTTAAATGCTAGCGCTAGTGTAAAATTTTATCCTTTGAAACTATTGTTGTGGGTGCAGAAGGATATGGCTAGGCAAGCAGAATTGTGTTGACCCAGCACAGTAGCTGCTTGGGATAGATAGATAGATAGAGAAAAAATGGGACAGGAAAGTTCGCGTGGAAACTTGCTCCCCGCAGCATCCTAGGGCTGCTTCAGGCAAAAGGGATAGGGTTTAAGGAAGGAAGGTTAGAGGATTTTTGGATCAAATATATTCTTGCTGTCCTTGGTTCCAAGAAAAACGAACGTTAAACGAGAGAACCTGGGAGAGATTTGGGAATTCGCTAAAGGCAGCCAAGGCAGATAATATTACCCTCTGCCTCTGGACACTTATAAAGGATATTATAGATGAAGGAGGCCAGGAGGAATTAGATATGATTCAAGAACTTGAGGAATCTCAAGAAGAAAGCCTGCCAGAGAGGACCTCCGCAAAGAAGGACCCTCCCCACTCTAAGTTACAAAAACGCAGAGATAGTGCTGATGAGCTAATTATAGAAAAGGTAACTCATCCCAAAAAGAGAACAGCTGAATCTCATGGGGAAAAATAGGCCCCTATCGTGCCCTCTGCTCTGCCTATGACTCTGATGGCAGGAGATGAGATCCAGAGAGATATGCAGTTACAAAAATTGGAGTTTGACATTAAGCTGGAGAAATTGACTAATGAATTACAGGAGCTAAAAAGGGTATCAAATAGTAGAGAGAACAATGATCCTGGGACATGCCAATCGCCACTAGAAGGAGCTGTAAGCCAGGCTCGTGGAGAAGGGCAGGATGCATCAGAACTCTTAGCTTTTCCTGTCCTTGAGATCGAAGACCAGGAGAATAGGATTATACAATATCAGACATTGAAATTCAAAGTGATAAAAGAATTAAAGGCAGCTGTAGCTCAGTATGGCCCTACAGCCCCTTTTATACAAGCTTTATTGGATACTGTGATAGAGTCAAATTTAACTCCACAGGATTGGAAAACTTTGTGTAAGGCTATTTTGTCAGGAGGAGATTTCTTGCTTTGGAGTTCTGAATGGCGTGAGGCTAGCAAAAGAACTGCCACCGTAAATACTCAGGCAGGCCATCCAGAATGGAATGCTGATATGTTACTGGGAGACGGCGTATTTGAAGGAAATACTAATCAGATTGGTTTTCCCATCGCAGTGTATGCGCAGATTGAGATGGCTGCCCGCTATGCTTGGAATCTTTTACCATCGAAGGGAGATCATAGTGGAAGCTTAACTGGTGTCAAACAGGCTCCTGATGAGCTTTGTCAGGATTTTGTGGATAGATTATTAAAAACAGCTAATAGAATTTTTGGAAATTCTCAGGCAGAAAATCCATTGATTGCTCAGCTAGCTTATGAAAATGTTAATGCAGCCTGCCGGGAGGCCATCAGACCTCACAGGGAACACAGACTTGGCTGGTTATATTCATCTCTGTTCTGAAATTGGTGCCTCATATAATCAGGGTCTAGCAATAGCTGCAGCGTTCCAGGGGACCACCATCCAGGGAATACTTTCGCAGAGACAAGGAAATAAAAGGTGTTTTAAATGTGGTAGTCTGGGTCATTTTAAAGGTGATTGCCCTGATAACAGGGGTGCTATAAGCGGGCAATCAGTTTGCTCCCCAGAAATCTGTCCTAAGTGTGGGGGAGAGACCTTTTATAACAAATGAATCTGGTTGGAGGAAAAACTCCTCAGACTTTGCTTTTTTGTTTTAAAGATTTACAGCAAGCTTTAGCCGCTAAAGGATTGCAAATAGCTCCAGAGAAAGTACAAACCCAGGATCCGTATAATTATCTGGGTTTCAAATTTACAGATCAAGCTGTTTTTTCTCAGAAGATAATTATTTGCAGGGACAATTTAAAAACTTTAAATGATTTTCAGAAGTTATTGGGTGACATTAACAGGCTTCAGCCATATTTAAAGCTTACTACAGGAGAATTACGACCTTTATTTGATATTCTAAAGGGGAATGCTGACCCGACATCCCCTAGATTATTAACTTCAGAAGGACATTTGGCTTTACAGCTAGTGGAGAAGGTTATTGTTACCTCTATAGATTATTCTTTACCTTTGCATCTGCTAATTTTTAATACGACTTATTTGCCTACAGGTTTATTATGGCATAAGGCTCCTCTGATGTGGATTCATTTGAGGGTGTCTTCAAGGCTTAATATCTTGCCATATTATGAGGCAGTAGCCCAAGTAATTGTGCTTGGAAGAAAGCAGGCGCTAACTTATTTCGGCAAAGAACCAGATGTTATTATTCAGCCTTATAACGTAGATCAAGATGCTTGGTTAAAACAGCATAGCACAGATTGGTTGCTTGCTCAAATAGGCTTTGAAGGGACTGTAGATAACCATTATCCTCAAGACAAATTGATAAAGTTTTTAAATATGCATGAGGTTTTATTTCCTAAAATGACATCTTTACAGCCGTTGCATAACGCTCTTTTAATTTTCACAGATGGCTCTTCCAAAGGAAGAGCTGGATATCTTATTAATAATCAACAGGTGGATATAGAGACCCCTGGGCTTTCTGCTCAGTTATCAGAACTGACAGTGGTGTTGTGTGTCTTTCAATCTGTAAATAGTACTTTTAATCTCTTTACTGACAGTGCTTACGTTGCATTTTATGTACCACAATTAGAGACCTGCGGCACATTTAATTTTAATACACCAGCAGGATCCTTGTTTTCACAATTGCAAAGTATCATTTTGCTAGGAAAACTCCCTTTTACATTGGCCATATAAGAGCTCACTCCGGTCTTCCTGGAGCCTTAGCTGAAGGCAATCAGTGCATTGACAGAGCTCTAATAGGAGAGGCTTTAGTTTTAGAACTTGTAGAAATGGCTAGACGCGATCATGATAAATTTCGTCTTTCTAGCCATACATTAAGACTCTGTCATAAGATCACAAAGGAGCAAGCAAGAATGATTGTAAAACAATGCCTAATTGCCTTACTTTAGCACCAGTGCCTCACTTAGGGGTTAATCCACAAGGCCTTATACCTAATCAAATTTGGCAAACGGATGTAACTCACTATGCAGAATTTGGAAAATTAAAAGTTATACATGTTTGCACTGATACTTGCTCAGGACTTCTTTTTGCCTCTCTACATTTGGAAGAAGCCTCTAAAATAGTAATTGATCACTGTTTACAAGTCTTTAACACCATGGGATTACCCAAGGTCATTAAGACAGACAATGGGCCAGCCTATTCTGGTAAGAACTTCATCTCATTTTGTAAAAAAATTGGAATTAAACATAAAACTAGAATTCCTTATAACCCAATTGGTCAAGGAATCGTCGAGCATGCTCATCGCACCCTTAAAAACTGGCTTTTTTTCTTTTTATTTACATTTCAAATGATTTCCCCTTTTCTAGCCCCCAACTGCCCAAAAGTCCCGTAAGCCCCCTTCTCTCCCTCCGATGTCCTCCCACCCACCCCTTCCCACTTCCCTGTTCTGGTTTTGCCGAATACTGCTTCACTGAGTCTTTCCAGAACAAGGGGCCACTCCTCCTTTCTTCTTGTACCTCATTTGATGTGTGGATTATGTTTTGGGTATTCCAGTTTTCTAGGTTAATATCCACTTATTAGTGAGTGCATACCATGATTCACCTTATGAGTCTGGGTTACCACACTTAGTATGATGTTCTCTAGCTCCATCCATTTGGGCCTTTGTTCCCCTAGAACAATGCAGCTGCTTTCACCTTGACAACCAAGGCTGCCTCAGGGCAGTCTCACCTGGAGACGAGCAGAGACCTGCGAGACTTGAAAATTTTCTTCCAGGTCTCCAGTTCACATGTGGCCACGGGCTTCTACACCCTTTGGTTAGTCTGGCTAAGGGTTTATCTATCTTGTTGATTTTTTTCAAAGAACCAGATCCTGGTTTTGTTGATTCTTTGTATGGTACACTTTGTTTCTACTTGATTGATTTCAGCCCTGAGTTTGATGATTTCCTGACTTCTTCTCAACCTGGGTGAATTAGCTTCTTTTTGTTCCAGGGCTTTCAATTGTTCTGTTAAGCTTCTAGTGTATGCTCTCTCCAATTTCTTTTTGGAGGCACTCGAAGGTATGAGTTTTCCTCTTAGTACTGCTTTCATGTGTCCCATAGATTTGTGTATGATGTGCCTTCATTTTCATTAAATTCTAAGAAATTTTTGAATTCTTTCTTTATTTCTTCCTTGACCAAGGTATCACTGAATAGACTATTGTTCAGTTTCCATGTGTATGTGGGCTTTCTGTTGTTTTTATTGTTATTAAAGACCACTTACACCATAGGGATCTGATAGGAGGCATGGGATTATTTTGATCTTCTAATATTTGTTGAGGTCTGTCTTGTGACCAACTATATGATCGATTTTGGAGAAGGTACCATGAGGTGCTAAGAAAATGGTATATTCTTTTACTTTGGGATGACAAGTTCTATATATATATGTGTGTGTGTGTGTGTGTGTGTGTGTGTGTGTGTGTTAAATCCAGTTGGTCCAAAGCTTCAATTAATTTCACTGACACCCTGTTTAGTTTCTGTTTTCTTGATCGGTCCATTAAGGAGAGTGGGGTGTTGAAGTCACCCACGATTATTGTGTTAGGTGCAATGTGTGCTTTGAGCTTTAGTAAAGGTTCTTTTATGAATGAGGGTGCCCTTGCATTTGGAGCATTGATGTTCAGGATTGAGAGTTCTTCTTGTTGTCAAAGAGTTTTCCTTTGACAAGCAAGAAATGTCCTTCTGTGTCTCTTTTTATTGAAAGTCAATTTTATCTGATATTAGAATGGCAACTCCTGCTTGTTTCCTGAGACTATTTGCTTGTAGAATTGTCTTCAAGCCTTTTACTCTAAGGCAGTTTTAGTCTTTGACACTGAGGTGTGTTTCCTGTATGCAGTGAAATGTAGGGTACTGTTTATGTATCCAGTCTGTTAGTCTATGTCTTTTTATTGGGGAATTGAGTCCATTGAAGAGATATTAAGGAGTAGTGGCTATTGCTTCTTATCATTTTTGATGTTAATTTTATACTCGTGTGGTTATCTTCTTTTGGGTTTGATGAAAGAAGTTTAATATCCTGCTTTTTCCAGGGTATAGTTTCCCTCGTTGTAATGCTGTTTTCCCCCTCTTATCCTTTGTAGGGCTGGGTTTGTGGAAAAATATTGTGTAAATTTGGTTTTGGCATGGAATATCTTGGTTTCTCCATCTATGGTGATTGAGAGTTTCGCTGGGTATTTTAGTCTTGGCTGGCATTTGTGTTCTCTTAGTGTCTGCATGAGCTCCATCCAGGATCTTCTAGCTTTCATGGTCTCTGGTGAGAAGTCTGGTGTAATTCTGATAGGTCTTCCTTTATATGTTACTTGCCCTTTTTCTCTTACTGCCCTAAGTATTCTTTCTTTGTTTAGTACATTTTGGGGTTTTGATTATTATGTGACAGGAGGTGTTTCTTTTCTGGTCCAGTCTGTTTGGAGTTCTGTAGGCTTCTTGTCTATTCATGGGCATCTCTCTCTCTTTAGGTTAGGGAAGTTTTCTTCCATAATTTTGTTGAAGATACTTGCTGGCCTTTTCAGTTGTAAATCTTCACTTTCATCAATGCATATAATCTTTAGGTTTGGCTTTCTCCTTGATATGATAGTATAATTAAGTGACCCCCAAAAAAAACTCCACCTGAGAACACCTACAGCTGATAAACAACTTTAGCAAAGTGGCCAGATGTAAAATTAATTCAAACAAATCAGTAGCCTTCCTATACTCAAAGGATAAACAGGCTGAGAAAGAAATTATGGAAGAAGAAATAGAAGAAGACCTCAGAAGATGAAAATATCTCCCATGCTTGTGGATTAGCAGGATTAATAAAGTAAAAATGGCCGTCTTGTCAAAAGCAATCTACAGATTCAATGCAATCCCCATCAAAATTCTAACTCAATTCTTCAAAGAGTGAGAAAGTGCAATTCTCAAACTCATCTGGAATTACAAAAAAACCCATGGTGCCTTTTCACAGCTAAAGAACACCAACTAAAACAAACCAGATGTTAGATAACCCAGTGACCTGGAGTAAAACACCAGTAAAATACTACTAGTCTTTTTTGTAAAAATGTAAAATAAAATAACACCTAATAATCCTTTTAGCCTACTAATCTCCTTAATTAATACCTTATTCACTCATCAGAGAAGCTTCCTCCTGCAGCAGATTGGAGCAAATACAGAGATTAACACCCAGACATTATGCAGAGCGAGACAGAGACAGAGACATTGGAGAGACAGAGACAGAGAGAGAAAGATCTTCATACACACAACCGTAAATGAGATGTTTCCCTTAAATCCATGCCTTCATAGTTCAGAGAGCCCTAAGGAAGACATTCAGAAGCAGGGAGGGAGACACAGGGAATGGAGGTCCTCAGGAAGACAATGCCCTTTGAATCCCCTTTAAATTGCATACACTGAGGCAGCAGTCCCAGGGCCCATGGATCTGTACCAGCTGTCCTAATCTGATGACAGACAGAAAGGGAGAGGATCTATATGGGAAAGGACATGGGAAAGAACTAGAAGAATTGAGGAAAACACTATTCACTCAGATTATACAGTATTAAACGAATTCATGCTTAATTAAAGAAGGGGGAGGAGGAGCAGATGCCTGGGGAGAAAATATAGTAGTTTTCCAGAACTTTCAGAATGAGATAAGAAGTATTTCTAAGTAAAGCCCCTCTGGTTATATTTTAGTGCAATGCCATTAGGGATATTAAATTCAGTGGTAACCATATATCAGGAAGAGAGAGTAAAATAAAATACATAAACTTGCTCTTTCATATTCTTGGTATCTTAGTCAGGGTTTCCATTCCTGCACAAACACCATGACCAAGAAGCAAGTTGGGAAGGAAATGGTTTATTCAGCTTACACTTCTGCATTGCTGTTCATCACAAAAGGAAGTCAGGATTGGAACTCAAGCAGGGTTGGAAACAGTAGCTGATGCAGAGGCCATGAAGAGATGTTCCTTACTGGCTTGCTCCCCCTGGCTTGCTCAGCCTGATCTCTTATAGAACCCAAGAACACCAGGCCAGAGGTGGTACCACACTCAAGGGGCCCTCCCCACTTGATTACTAATTGAGAAAATGCCCCACAGCTGGATCTCATGGAGGCACTTCCCCAACTGAAGCTCCTTTCTCTGTGATAACTCCAGCCTGTGTCAAGTTGACACACAAAACCAGCCAGTACACTTGGCTGGTTCTCCCAATTCTGAGAAAAACCTTATCTCCCTCCTGTGGATCTCTATTGCCTCAATCAATGTTTTAGAAAAATGGTTTACTTCATGTTTAGAGTGTTGTTTCTGCATGCCTACCTGGATGTGTGCTACCCACAGAATCCAGAAGAGGGCACTAGATCCCATGAGGCTGGCACCTAGACTTTTGTGAGTTGCCCATTGCTACTAGGAATGAAACCTGGTTCTATTGATTGGCAGCAAGAGCACTAAGTGCTCGGTCATCTCTTCAGGCCCTGTCCCATTTGATTCTGATTACACACCTGTGGTCGTCCTCAGCATGAGGTCAAGTTGAAGGGAAACTTGACAAGTGAATTCTGAGGAATATGGGATACAGAGCTAACAGAGCACAATCTCTTCTTTCAGGTTCATCCTCTCAGCATCAGTCTTTGGAATGAGGAATTCAGCCTCTGTCCCTATAGTTTCTCCATCTTCCAACACAGTTGTGTCATGCCATTCCCTGACTATTACTAATATTGAAGAGTTTGGGAGTCCATGAAAATATTTTATTATCCTCTATTGGAAATTTTTGCAGGTTTTTGTATCTGGTGACTAGCTCTATCTTGTGTTATTGGAATTAAGAAAAAATACCATTCTGGCATACTAAATTATATTATACTGTGTAATTTACAAACCATGGAATTTATTCCCACAGTGTGAAGGTCAGGAAGGATCAACACATGCATTTCTTCATAAATGACACCTTCTCTAGGGATATAATGGTAGAAGAGCCAATTGGCAAGGACCTCCTCACTTCCTTTATACTCTTTGACTCTTTATATGGTAATAGCTCAACAGTCAATGCAGGCCTCAAAGCCATGGTTAAGCATGAATATCTCGATCTCCAAATCCTTGCTCCATCTGAAACATGTTGGGATTCCTGGACTGAATTTTGTATGAGAGTACTTTCCTATTCCTAAGGATTAACATATGACAAAATCACCTTACAGAGGCCCTGCTTTTCTTTCTTTTTTATTGAAAATTATTTCTCCACACAAAATATTCAGATTACAATTTGCCTTTCCCCATCTACTTCCAGTCCCTCGCCATCTCGCTACTCACTGTACTGCTCAGGTCTCACTCCTTCCAGTTAGATGACAAGCAGAAAAACAAAACCAGGATGAAAAGCAAAGAAAAGACACATGAAACATACATGCACTTACACACAAATGCATAAAGTCAATAAAACACAAAATCATGAACCAAAACATAAAATCAAAAGTGTAGAAAAATGACTAAACAAAGCATATGAGAGAAATTAAAAAGTACAATTCAGCATTTGTGTAGGCCATCAATTCCTTGATATTTGGCGTACACTTAAATATTCGTTGTAAAATATAAATGCCAACTCATCAGAAAAGGAAAAGACAATGAAGATGTTCTTTTAAAGATTCAGTTTGCAGAAACTCAGCTGCAAAAGGTATCACTTTTTCTCTCAGAGAACTCTAGTTCAGTTCCCAGCACACACAGAATTTTCCACTACCTGTAACTGGTGACCCAGAGAATCTGAAGCCCTCCTCTGGTCTCCGTGGCCACAAACAACTCTGTAGACAAAACCTCAACCAACTAAAATATAATATGAATAAAACTTTTGAAATCAGACTGGATTTCAAAAATGTTTATGTTCAGATAAGTAACATGTAGTCCAATCAGCTGAGCTCAGCTGTAGATGTTTGTACAGACCCCTCACTGCCCTATCAGTATTAGAAACCTTTGGTCTATTTTCTTAGAATTTAATCTTGGCAAATGAGAACCCCATCACCATGCTCTCTTGATGCCTGGGAAGAGTAGGCCAAAGTAGAGGACATCTACTCCTTCTGGGAGAACAGTGTTTGTGGGTCAAGGCATGCAAAAATCTTTTATGTGTTTTGAAAACATTCAAAAGGATTGATTCATTATGAATTCATAGTCTCTAGGCCAGTGGTTGTCAAACTTCCTAATCTTGTGCCCCCTTAATACAGTTCTTCAAGTTGTGGTCAACCAAAACCATTAAAGTGCTTTGTGGCTACTTCATAATTGTAATGTTGCTACTTTTATGAACCATACTGTAATTATCTGATATACAGGATATCTGATATTAAGCCCATGTGAATGTGTCATTAGACTGCCAAAGGGATGGGGATCAACAGGTTGAGAACCATGGCTCTAGGCCATGCCTACCAGAAAACAAGGTAGATTTCCTATAAATCTTCTTTCAGTTGGCCCAGACCCAATTCCACAATATCAACCCCATCTCTAGCACAACACCTGCGGGAGTCTTCACTGCCCATTCTTCCCATATCCTGTGGATCACACAGATCTTCCCCTCTAACCTCCCTCTCCCCACTCTCTGCTCTGTCCTGTCTGAAGGCCCCAAGCCAGGCTTGTGTTCCTGCTAACAAAAGTGCCCATCTTTCCATGGTAACAGAAGGCTAAAGGCAGATCCACACCTCTCTTTGCTCCCCCACTTACAATTTCCCCATTCTCATTCCCAGATCTATAGCAGGAAATCTGCTGTTTTTTTCTTTTGGATAAAGCACAAACCCCAGTTGATCACAAAGAACTTATCCCCCAATCTTCCTTCCCCCAACTCAGCCCATCATCTCAGCCTCCAACACCAGCAGACAATCTCTAAGAACACAGCAAAAGAACAGGGCAGGGAAACAGGTATGGAAACTGAAGAATTCATCACTCACTCCTCCATGCCAAATTCAATTCCCCAGTCTCATCTATAGAGCTATATCATAAGACCAGCTGTGGGCTGGAGAGATGGCTCAGCGGTTAGGAGCACTTACTGCTCTTCCAAAGGTCCTGAGTTCTAATCCCAGAAACCATATCGTGGTGGCTCACAACCATCTGTGGTGGGATCAGATGCCCTCTTCTGGGGTGTCTAAAAACAACTACAGTGTATTTACATATAATAAATAAATAAATCTTTAAAAAAAAAAGCAAGACAAGCTGTAGTCTTCCTTTCTACCTGCCTACATTTCCTGAGAGTTCCAGAGACAATTACTTTTTAAGCCCCCTCCCCTTAACTCCTTGTTGAATTCTAGCCCCTAACTCCAACATGCACTCTCTGATAACTCACTGACCAATGCTGACAAGGAAGCACAAAACTGCCTGTAGATCTTCCCCTCTCTTTCACTTCTTGTAGAACCACACCTACCAGTCTAATCCTCAACTCCATAGCAAACCTTTGGGGTGACTTACTTTCACTGTCTCTCCCAATTCCAAGAAGACAAAATAAGCAGATTCTGGTGCAATCTATTCCCTCCTATGAACCCCTTCAGACCTCTAACCTATCGCCATTCCTAAGTGTTAGCTCCCTGTATACAGAAACCTTAAACAACCAAAACTATAAGGTCCAAAGAAAAATTCCTGCCTGACAGCAGTGATGGCTGTTCTCAATTGTAAACTTGACTATATCTGTAATGAACTGCAACCCAGAAGATTTATAAAAGTCTTGTAAGTGTAAAGAAAGGATTAGGTCCTGGCCTTTAATCCCAGCATTCAGTAAATAAAGGCATTCAGATCTTTGAGTTCAAGGTCAGTTACAGAACTAATTCTAAAACAGACAAGTCTAGGCAGTGAAAGATATAATAGAACCAAGAGGGCTTGTTCTACTCCCAGCAAGCAGCCGCAGTGGGCAGTTTGGGGCATGTGGCTCTAGGTTAGAGTCCCTTTTTTATCAAGATGTAGAGCTGTTGGCTCTTCCAGCACCAATCCTGCCTGCAGGATGATATACTTCCCACATTGATGAAAATGGACAGAACCACCAAAATTGTAAGCCAGCCCCAACTAAAGGTGCTTTGTAAGGGGTAAACTCAAGTTTGACTTTGTAAGAATTGTTTTGGTCATGAAGTCTCTTCACAGGCATAAAACCCTAACTAAGAAAATGTACAGCAATTACGCTCTTCAAAAATACAGAAAGGAGAGAGCTGTGGAAGGAGAGAAGCCCCACGACCATACTCCCTGCCTGCCGGGACAGAAAAGGGTCACTATGTACTATATAACCCTGAGCTTTAGATTTCTGGTGTTGCAAACCGCCAGGGGTCTGCCTGCACTCAGGAACTGAGCACATAGGCAGTTCATCTGCAAGCCAGTCCATCGCGGGACCTGTGTCCTATGTGAGAATCAACAGAGGGAGTGACCCCCACCACACCATCTTGCTCCACAATAGAGCAGATAGAGAAGACCTGGTTGACCTTGACAACATAAGTATAACATTGCTTGAGGCAAGACTGAGAAGGGCTCCAAAGGCACAAAAGAGGAAGGCAGCATATCAGTAATCTGTGCCAGAGGAAACCCAGTCATCCAGTGTTGCAGAGATAACCTTAAAGATCCACAGTAAGTTGAAGCACCAGCCAGTGACAATAAGACCATCTAAAACCTGGGAGAATTAGATGGCTAAAAGCAAAGGCAAATGTAGGAACATTACGAACAGAAACCAAGGCATTATGGCAGCATCCTAACCCAATTCTCCAACAATAGCAAGTCCTGCATACCCCAACACACCAGAAAAACAAGATTTGGATTTAAAATCACTGGTCATGATGCTGGTACAGGAACACATGAAGGACATACTTGAAATTCAGGAGAAAATGGATCAAAAATTAGAAGCCCTTACAAGGGAAACACAAAAATCATTGAAAGAAATTCAGGAGAATACAAAAGCCAATAAGGAGGAAACGCAAATGTGACCTCATAAAATTACAAAGTTTCTGTAAGGCAGAGGACACCATCAAAAGGACAAATCAGCAATCAACAAATTGGGAAAAGATCTTCACCAATCCTACATCAGATAGAGGGCTAATATCCAATATATATAAAGAACTCAAGAAGTTAGACTCCAGAAAACCAAACAACCCTATTAAAAAATGGGGTACAGAGTTAAACAAAGAATTCACACCTGAAGAACTTCGGATGGCAGAGAAGCATCTTAAAAAATGCTCAATTTCATTAGTCATTAGGGAAATGCAAATCAAAACAACCCTAAGATTTCATCTTACACCAGTCAGAATGGCTAAGATTAAAAATTCAGGAGACAGCAGGTGTTGGAGAGGGTGTGGAGAAAGAGGAACACTCCTCCACTGCTGGTGGGGTTGCAAATTGGTACAACCACTCTGGAAAGCAGTCTGGCAGTTCCTCCGAAAACTGGGCACCCCACTTCCAGAAGATCCTGCTATACCACTCCTGGGCATATACCCAAAAGACTCCCCACCATGTAATAAGGATACATGTTCTACTATGTTCATAGCAGCCCTATTTATATTTGCCAGATGCTGGAAAGAACCTAGGTATCCCTCAACAGAGGAGTGGATGCAAAAAATGTGGTATATCTACACAATGGAGTACTATTCAGCCATTAGAAACAATGAATTCATGAAATTCTTAGGCAAATGGATGGAGCTAGAGAATATCATACTAAGTGAGGTAACCCAGACTCAAAGGGTGAATCATGGTATGCACTCACTAATAAGCGGATATTAACCTAGAAAACTGGAATACCCAAAACATAATCCACACATCAAATGAGGTACAAGAAGAAAGGAGGAGTGGCCCCTGTTTCTGGAAAGACTCAGTGAAACAGTATTCGGCAAATCCAGAACGGCAAAGTGGGAAGGGGTAGGTGGGAGGACAGGGGAAGAGAAGGGGGCTTACGGGACTCATGGGGAGTGGGGGGGCTAGAAAAGGGAAATCATTTGAAATGTAAATAAATTATATCGAATTAAAAAAAAAGAAAACCTTAGGAAGAAATCAGGGACCATAGACGCAAATATCAACAACAGAATACAAGAGATAGAAGAAAGAATCTCATATGCCGAAGATACCATAGAAACCATGGACTCAACAGTTAAAGAAAATGCAAAATGCAAAAAGCTTGTAACCCAAAACATCCAGGAAATCCAGAACACAATGAGAAACCCAAATCTAAGGATTATAGGCATTGATGAGAGTGAAGATTTACAACTTGAAGGGCCAGCAAATATCTCCAACAAAATTATGGAAGAAAACTTCCCTAACCTAAAGAGAGAGATGCCCATGAATATACAAGAAGCCTACAGAACTCCAAACATTCTTAGGCAAATGGATGGAGCTAGAGAACATCATATTAAGTGAGGTAACGCAGACTCAAAAGATGAATCATGGTATGCACTCACTATTAAGTGGATAATAACCTAGAAACCTGGATTACCCAAAACATAATCTACACATCCAATGAGGTACAAGAAGAAAGGAAGAGTGGCCCCTTGTTCTGGAAAGACTCAATGAAGCAGTATTCAGCAAACCAGAACGGGGAAGTGGGAAGGGGTGGGTGGGAGGACACGGGGAGAGAAGGGGGCTTACGGGAGTTTTTGGGAGTGGGGGGGGGGCTAGGAAAGGGGAAATCATTTGAAATGTAAATAAAAAATATACCAAATTAAAAAAATTAAAAAAAAAAGAAGATTAATGGAACAACTGAAAGCCCTGAAACAAGAAGAAGCTAATTCACCCAGGAGGAGAAGAAGACAGGAAATCACCAAACTCAGGGCTGAAATCAATCAAGTAGAAACCGAGAGAACCATACAAAGAATAAACAAAACCAAAAGCTGATTCTTTAAAAACTCAAGAAGATAGATAAACCCTTAGCCAGACTAACCAAAGGGCACAGAGAAAGTATCCAAATTAACAAAATTAGAAATAAAAATGGAGGGTAGCAGTGGCTGCTCCAGCTGAAGGGCCATCAGCGGTGGAACCAAGGCGACACAGGGTCCAGTTAGGCCCTGCGCCCACAACCACTGACCTTCGCTGACCAGCCGGGCGGCAAGCAACTGCGGTTCTGCGGAGCCTTTCGCTGCACGGAAGCCACTTCAGAAC
The DNA here is from genome assembly GCF_947179515.1 of Apodemus sylvaticus. Taxonomy (NCBI): domain Eukaryota; kingdom Metazoa; phylum Chordata; class Mammalia; order Rodentia; family Muridae; genus Apodemus; species Apodemus sylvaticus. The sequence goes on from NC_067475.1 coordinate 70,590,511, forward strand.
TCGGCTTCCCGCCAGTCAGGAGAGACTCACCTCCATCTTGATCCCGGGCTCCAGAGATCGGTCAGACTGAGGTACACAAACATAATCCTAGGCCCAACACCGCAGGGGTCTGAGCCAGACGGGCGTTGGCCTGCACCCAGGCCCTGGGCTATTCGAGTGGCCATCGGGGCGCCAACCCAGCCAGGAGGTTTTTTTTTTGCCCCGGCCGGCGCACGCGCCGCCATTTTGCCTACAGGAGCCAGAGTGCTCGGGAGGGCAGAGACTGCTAACAAGCGTAGCCTGAGGCTAACAAAACGGGGGTCTAGGCCCCAAAAGGCACAGGACTGACCCCAAGAACTGGGCGGCTTGGTGGGCCATCTGTGTGTCAACCCGCCCAGGAGGTTATTAGCACAACAGACTCTCCCGGTGCTTTCGGGGAGCGCGGACGCGCACGCCCGCCATCCGGGTCACCTGGCGGACCCAAATAACAGTCATAACCCTAGGGGAACTTTGCTCGGACCTTGGCCTCCCAGGTGTTTGCCTGGACTCAGGGCCCGGGCGACAAGGCTAACCTAGTGTGCGCCAGCCCGGTTGGGGAAATCGGCTGCCCAGCGGAGTGAGCGGAGCACAGGGGAGGTCACAGCAACATTCACCTTCGGAGCTCCCTGGGGGTGCACACGGGTTCCACCTGGTCCACAGACACAATCTGGGGCAAGGCCTCAGGCAGAAGCCCCCAGCTCAACTCTCTCCGCTTCAGATCAGCCTGGGTGGCCGCCACATCTCCAGGTCCCTCAAGAGGCTAGTGGGGGCTTCCGGGCGGCCAGCTGGGAGAAGTCGGTGTGCTCCAATAAATCCTGCGGGCCCCAGCGGGAGCCTTCAGGTGCCTGCTTCGGGATCTGAACAGCCTGGACAACAGCACCCTGTCTACAGGCAGTGCAGAGTGTAAGCTGTGCACCAGAGGCCAACGGGGAAGGGGCAGCTTGCACTGGTGAGTCCAGCACTGACAAGACCAAGTAACACCAGTGAGAGCTAGATGGCAAAAGGCAAACGCAGGAACATCACTAACAGAAATCAAGGCAATATGGCAACATCTGAACCAAATTCTCCTCTACCAGCAAGTCCTGGATACCCCATCACACCAGTAAAACAAGATTTGGATTTAAAATCACTGGTCATGATGCTGGTACAGGAACACATGAAGGACATTCAGGAGAAAATGGATCAAAAGTTAGAAGCCCTTGCAAGGGAAACACAAAAATCATTGAAAGAAATCCAGGAGAATACAAAAGCCAACAAGGAGGAAATGCAAAAAACACTTAAAGAAATACAGGAGAACTTTGGTCAACAGGCTGAGGTCATGAAAGACGAAACACAAAAATCTCTTAAAGAAATACAGGAGAACTTTGGTCAACAGGCTGAGGTCATGAAAGAAAAAACACAAAAATCTCTTAAAGAATTACAGGAAAGCACAAACAAGCAAGTGAAGGAGCTAAGCAAAACCATCCAGGATCTAAAAACAGAAGTAGAAACAACTAAGAAAACTCAAAAGGCGACAACTTTGGAGATAGAAAGCCTTGGGAAGAAATCAGGGGACAGAGATGCAAATATCAACAACAGAATACAAGAAATAGAAGAAAGAATCTCAGATGCTGAAGATTCCATAGAAACCATGGACTCAACAGTTAAAGAAAATGCAAAATGCAAAAAGCTTGTAACCCAAAATATCCAGGAAATCCAGGACACAATGAGAAGACCAAACCTAAGGATTATAGGCATAGATGAGAGTGAAGATTTACAACTTAAAGGGCCAGCAAATATCTTCAATAAAATTATGGAAGAAAACTTCCCTAACCTAAAGAGAGAGATGCCCATGAATATACAAGAAGCCTACAGAACTCCAAACAGACTGGACCAGAACAGAAATACTTCCCGTCACATAATAATCAAAACACCAAATGTTCTAAACAAAGAAAGAATATTAAAGGCAGTAAGAGAAAAAGGCCAAGTAACATATAAAGGAAGACCTATCAGAATCACAGCAGACTTTTCACCTGAGACTATGAAGGCTAGAAGGTCCTGGGCAGATCTCATGCAGACTCTAAGAGAACACAAATGCCAACCAAAACTACTATATCCAGCAAAACTCTCAATCACCATAGATGGAGAAACTAAGATATTTCATGACAAAACCAAGTTCACCCAATATCTATCCACAAACCCAGCCCTAAAAAGGATAATAGGAGGACAACACCAATACAAGGAGGGAAACTTCACCCTGAAAAAAGCAAGCTAGTAACCTTTCATCAAACCCAAAAGAAGTTAAGCAATCAAATTTAAAAAATAACGTCAAAAATGATAGGAAGTAACAATCACTATTCCTTAATATCTCTTAACATCAATGGACTCAATGCCCCAATAAAAAGACACAGACTAACTGACTGGATATGTAAACAGGACCCTACATTTTGCTGCTTACAGGAAACACACCTCAGGGTCAAAGACAAACACTACCTTAGAGTAAAAGGCTGGAAGACAATTTTACAAGCAAATGGTCTCAGGAAACAAGCTGGAGTAGCCATTTTAATATCAGATAAAATTGACTTTCAACCCAAAGTCATCAAAAGAGACTCTGAGGGACACTTCTTGCTGGTCAAAGGAAAAATACAACAAGAAGAACTCTCAATCCTGAACATCTATGCTCCAAATGCAAGGGCACCCTCTTTCATAAAAGAAACTTTATTAAAACTCAAAGCACACATTGCACCTAACACAATAATTGTGGGTGACTTCAACACTGCACTTTCCTCAATGGACCGATCAGGAAAACAGAAACTAAACAAGGACACAATGAAACTAATTGAAGCTTTGGACCAATTAGATTTAACTGATATATATAGAACATTCTATCCTAAAACAAAAGAATATACCTTTTTTTCAGCACCTCATGGTACCTTCGCCAAAATCGACCATATAATTGGTCACAAGACAGACCTCAACAAATATAAGAAGATAGAACTAATCCCATGCCTCCTATCTGATCACTATGGAATAAAAGTGGTCTTCAATAGCAACAGAAACAACAGAAAACCCACATACACGTGGAAATTGAACAATACTCTACTCAATGACACCTTGGTCAAGGAAGAAATAAAGAAAGAAATTAAAGACTTTTTAGAACACAATGAAAATGAAAACACAACATACCCAAATCTATGGGACACAATGAAAGCAGTGCTAAGAGGAAAACTCATAGCCCTGAGTGCCTCCAAAAAGAAAATGGAGAGAGCATACATTACCAACTTAATGACACACCTGAAAGCCCTAGAACAAAAAGAAGCTATTTCACCCAGGAGGAGTAGAAGGCAGGAAATCATCAAACTCAGGGCCGAAATCAATCAAGTAGAAACAAAGAGAACCATACAAAAAATCAACAAAACCAGGAGCTGGTTCTTTGAGAAAATCAACAAGATAGATAAACCCTTAGCCAGACTGACCAAAGGGCACAGAGAAAGTATCCAAATTAACAAACTTAGAAATGAAAAGGGAGACATAACAACGGAAACTGAGGAAATCCAAAAAATCATCAGATCCTACTACAAGAGCCTGTACTCAACACAACTGGAGAATCTGGAGGAAATGGACAATTTCCTTGACAGATACCAAATACCAAAATTAAATCAGGACCAACTAGACCATCTAAACAGTCCCATAAAGCCTAAAGAAATAGAAGGAGTCATAGAAAGTCTTCCAACCAAAAAAAGCACAGGACCAGATGGTTTCAGTGCAGAATTCTACCAGACCTTCAAAGAAGAGTTAACACCAATACTCTTCAAACTATTCCACAAAATAGAAACAGAAGGAACACTACCCAATTCCTTCTACGAAGCCACAATTACGCTGATACCAAAGCCACACAAAGATCCAACAAAGAAAGAGAACTTCAGACCAATTTCCCTTATGAACATCGATGCAAAAATACTCAATAAAATTCTTGCCAACCGAATCCAAGAACACATCAAAACGATCATCCACCATGATCAAGTAGGCTTTATCCCGGGAATGCAGGGTTGGTTCAATATACGGAAATCCATCAATACAATCCACTACATAAACAAACTCAAAGAACAAAACCACATGGTCATTTCATTGGATGCTGAAAAAGCATTTGACAAAATTCAGCATCCTTTCATGCTTAAAGTCTTGGAGAGAACAGGAATTCAAGGCCCATACCTAAACATAGTAAAAGCAATATACAGCAAACCGGTAGCCAGCATCAAACTAAACGGAGAGAAACTTGAAGCAATCCCACTGAAATCAGGGACCAGACAAGGCTGCCCCCTTTCTCCTTATCTTTTCAATATTGTACTTGAAGTACTAGCTCGGGCAATTCGACAACATAAGGAGGTCAAAGGGATACAAATTGGAAAGGAGGAAGTCAAACTATCATTATTTGCAGACGACATGATCGTCTACCTAAGTGACCCAAAGAACTCCACTAGAGAGCTCCTACAGCTGATAAACAACTTCAGCAAAGTGGCAGGTTACAAAGTCAACTCAAGCAAATCAGTGGCCTTCCTATACTCAAAGGATAAGCAGGCTGAGAAAGAAATTAGGGAAATGACCCCCTTCACAATAGCCACAAACAGTATAAAGTATCTTGGGGTGACTCTTACCAAACATGCGAAAGATCTGTATGACAAGAACTTCAAGACTCTGAAGAAGGAAATGGAAGAAGACCTCAAAAAATGGGAAAACCTCCCATGCTCATGGATCGGTAGAATCAATATAGTTAAAATGGCCATTTTGCCTAAAGCACTATACAGATTCAATGCAATACCCATCAAAATCCCAACTCAATTCTTCACAGAGTTAGAAAGAGCAATTATCAAATTCATCTGGAACAACAAAAAACCCAGGATAGCTAAAACTATTCTCAGCAACAAAAGAAAATCTGGGGGAATCAGTATCCCTGACCTCAAGCAATACTACAGAGCAATAGTGTTAAAAACTGCATGGTATTGGTACAGTGACAGGCAGGAGGATCAATGGAACAGGATTGAAGATCCAGAAATGAACCCACACACCTATGGCCACTTGATCCTCGACAAAGAGGCTGAAAACATCCAATGGAAAAAAGATAGCCTTTTCAACAAATGGTGCTGGTTCAACTGGAGGTCAGCATGCAGAAGAATGCGAATTGATCCATCCTTGTCTCCTTGTACTAAGCTCAAATCCAAATGGATCAAGGACCTCCACATAAAGCCAGACACTCTGAAGCTAATAGAAAAGAAACTGGGGAAGACCCTTGAGGACATCGGTACAGGGAGAAAGTTTCTGAACAGAACACCAATAGTGTATGCTCTAAGAGCAAGAATTGACAAATGGGACCTCATAAGGTTACAGAGTTTCTGTAAGGCAAAGGACACCATCAAGAGGACAGATCGGCAACCAACAAATTGGGAAAAGATCTTCACCAATCCTACATCAGATAGAGGGCTAATATCCAATATATATAAAGAACTCAAGAAGTTAGACTCCAGAAAACCGAACAACCCTATTAAAAAATGGGGTACAGAGTTAAACAAGGAATTCTCACCTGAAGAACTTCGGATGGCGGAGAAGCATCTTAAAAAATGCTCAACTTCATTAGTCATTAGGGAAATGCAAATCAAAACAACCCTAAGATTTCATCTTACACCAGTCAGAATGGCTAAGATTAAAAATTCAGGAGACAGCAGGTGTTGGAGAGGGTGCGGAGAAAGAGGAACACTCCTCCACTGCTGGTGGGGTTGCAAATTGGTAAAACCACTCTGGAAAGCAGTCTGGCGGTTCCTCCGAAAACTGGCCACCTCACTTCCAGAAGATCCTGCTATACCACTCCTGGGCATATACCCAGAGGATTCCCCACCATGTAATAAGGATACATGCTCTACTATGTTCATAGCAGCCCTATTTATAATTGCCAGATGCTGGAAAGAACCCAGGTATCCCTCAACAGAAGAGTGGATACAAAAAATGTGGTATATCTACACAATGGAGTACTATTCAGCCATTAGAAACAATGAATTCATGAAATTCTTAGGCAAATGGATGGAGCTAGAGAACATCATACTAAGTGAGGTAACCCAGACTCAAAAGGTGAATCATGGTATGCACTCACTAATAAGTGGTTATTAACCTAGAAAACTGGAATACCCAAAACATAATCCACACATCAAATGAGATACAAGAAGAAAGCAGGAGTGGTCCCTGGTTCTGGAAAGACTCAGTGAAACAGTATTTGGCAAAACCAGAACGGGGAACTGGGAAGGGGTGGGAGGGAGGACAGGGGAAGAGAAGGGGGCTTACGGGACTTTCGGGGAGTGGGGGGGGGGCTAGAAAAGGGGAAATCATTTGAAATGTAAATAAATTATATCGAATAAAAAAAAAGAAATAAAAATGGAGATATTACAACAGAAACCAAGGAAATTCAAAAAATCATCAGATCCTACTACAAAAATCTGTACTCAACACAACTGGAGAATCTGGAGTAAATGGACATTTTCTTAGACAGATACCAATTACCAAAATTAATCCAGGATGAAATAGACCATCTAAACAGACCCATAACCCCTAAAGAAATAGAAGGGGTCATAGATAGGCTTCCGACCAAAAAAAGCACAGGACCAAATGGTTTCGGTGCACAATTCTATCATACCTTCAAAGAAGACTTAACATCAATACTCTTCAAATTTTTCTACAAAATAGAAACAGAAGGAACACTACCCAACTCCTTCTTCGAAGCCACTATTACGCTGATACCAAAACCACATAAAGACCCAACTAGGAAAGAGAATTTCAGGCCAATTTTCCTTATGAATATCGATGCAAAAATACTAAATAAAATTCTTGCCCACCAAATCCAAGAACACATCAAAATGATCATCCACCATGATCAAGAAGGCTTCATCCAAGGGATGCAGGGATGGTTCAATATAAGGAAATCCATAAATGCTATCCACTACATAAACAAACTCAAAGGAAAAAACCACATGATCATTTCATTAGATGCTGAAAAAGCATTTGACAAAATTCAGCATCCTTTCATGCTAAAAGTCTTGGAAAGGACAGGAATTCAAGGCCCATATCAAAAGATAGTAAAAGCAATATACAGCAAACCGGTAGCCAACATCAAACTAAATGGAGAGAAACTTGAAGCAATCCCACTAAAATCAGTGACTAGACAAGGCTCTCCATATCTTTTCAATACAGTTCTTGATGTCTTAGCTAGAGCAATTAGACAACATAAGGAAGTCAAAGGGATACAAATTGGAAAGGAAGAAGTCAAACAATCACTATTTGCAGATGAAATGATAGTATACATAAGTGACCCTAAAAAAACTCTACTAGAGAACTCCTACGGCTGATAAACAACTTCAGCAAAGTGGCTGGCTACAAAATCAATGCAAGCAAATCAGTAGCCTTTATATATTCAAAGGATAAACAGACTGAGAAAGAAATTAGGGAAATGACTCCTTTCACAATAGCTAAAAACCGCATAAAGTATCTTGGGGTGACTCTAACCAAACAAGTAAAAGACCTATATGACAAGAACTTCAGATCTCTGAAGAAGGAAATCAAAGAAGATCTCAGAAAATGGAAAAATCTTCCATGCTCATGGATTGGCAGGATTAATATACTTAAAATGGCCATCTTGCCAAAGGCAATCTATAGATTCAATGCTATCCCCATAAAAATCCCAACCCAGTTCTTCATAGAGCTAGAAAGATCAATTCTCAAATTCATCTGGAATAACAAAAAACCCAGGATAGCTAAAACTATTCTCAACAGTAAAAGAATTCCAGGGGGATTCAGTACCCAAGACTTTAAACTTTACTAAAGAGAAATAGTGATAAAAACTGCATGGTATTGGTACAATATCACGCATGTGGATCAATGGAATAGGATTCAAGACCCAGAAATGAACCAACACACCTATGGTCACTTGATCTTCGACAAAGGAGCTGAAAGCATCCAGTGGAAAAAAGATAGTCTTTTCAAAAAAATGGTGCTGGTTCAGATGGAGGTCAGCATGCAGAAGAATGTGAATCGATCCATTCTTATCTCCTGGTACTAAGCTCAACTCCAAATGGATCAAGGACCTCTACATAAAACCTGACACACTGAAACTAATAGAAAAGAAACTGGGGAAGGCCCTGGAGGACATGGGCACAGGAAAAAAGTTCTTGAATAGAAAACCAATAGCTTATGCTCTAAGATCAAGAACTGACAAATTGGACCTCATAAAACTACAAAGTTTCTGTAAGGCAAAGAACACTGTCAAAAGGACAAAACGTCAACCAACAGATTGGGAAAGGATCTTCACCAACCCTAAATCCAACAGAGGGCTAATATCTAATATATACAAAGAACTCAAGAAGGTAGAACCCAGAGAACCAAATAACCCCATTAAAAAGTGGGGTACGGAGCTAAACAAAGAATTTTCACATGGAGAATTTCAGAGAGCTGAGAAACACCTTAAGAAATGTTCAACATCATTAAACATTAGGGAAATGCAAATCAAAACAACCCTGAGATTTCACATCACACCAGTCAGAATGGCTAAAGTCAAAAACTCTGGAGACAGCAGGTGTTGGTGAGGATGTGGAGAAAGAGGAACACTCCTCCACTGCTGGAAGGATTGCAAGATGGTGCAACCACTTTGGAAATCAGTCTGGCGGTTCCTCAGAAAACTGGGCATGACACTTCCTCAGGACCCTGTTATAACACTCCTGGGCATTTATCCAGAGGATTCTTCAGCAAGCAATAAGGACACATGCTCTACTATGTTCATAGCAGCCCTATTTGTAGTAGCCAGAAGCTGGAAAGAACCCAGGTGTCCTTCAGCAGAGGAATGGATAAAAAAAATGTGGTATATTTACACAATGGAGTACTATTCAGCCATTAGAAACAATGAATTCATGAAATTCTTAGACAAATGGATGGAGCTGGTGAACATCATACTAAGTGAGGTAACCCAGTCTCAAAAGATCAATCATGGTATGCACTCACGGATAAGTGGATATTAGCCTAGAAACTTTGAATACCCAAGACATAATCCACAAATTAAATGATGTCCAAAAAGAATGGAGTGGCCCCTGGTTCTGGAAAGACTCAGTGCAAGAGTATAGGGGAATTCCAGAACTGGGAAGTGGAAAGGGGTAGATGGAGGAACAGGGGGAGGGAAGAGGGCTTATGGGACTTGAGGGGAGTGGGGACCCAGAAAAGGGGAAATCATTTGAAATGTAAATAAAAAATATATCAATAAAAAAAAAGAATTTTCACCTGAGGAATAGCGAATGGATGAGAAGAACCTAAAGAAATGTTCAACATCCTTAGTCCTTCTGCACAGTGTCCTTTCTTGGAGCCGTCATTCAAATGCCTAAAGTGATTTCAGGAGCTCGACAGGTGTGACCTGCACTCTTCTGCAACAGCAACAACCAGTTTTGTCAGTAATGACTTCTGGTTAGACAACGGTATTGAGGGAGCATTTGCACTTTATCAGGGGAACGGCAGCATGGTGGCTCAGGATTTAAAACACCTGCAATGTATTATACATATTGAAGTGGTAGGTGAGCAATAGGCATCACTGCAGTCTGGAACACTCTACCTGACATCTATGATGTTAATGTTCCTCTTTGAATTTTGTCTAGTTTTTTGGAAACTGTGATTCAATTTAGAGCTGGCCCTAGGCAGAGAACAACTGAGTTTCTTTGGAGAAATGTTTCTGCCTTGAACTGAACAGAACAGATGACTGTGGCCATTGGCAAGGAGAAATCAACCATGATTGTTTCCACATCAGAGAAGGAAAGACAAGGAAGAGTTTCTTTTTCCTTGGTCCAGTCTGTGTTCTGGAAGCACTGAGAAGCCTGTTTCATTGCTCCAACCTGGCAAGATTAGATAAGAGGAGATAGCCCATGATTTTAAAGCTTTATTATGAAAAAGTAGTGGCTTCTTCCTTTCCAATTTGTATCCCTTTGACTTCCTAATGTTGTCTAATTGCTCAAGCTAGAATTTCAAGTATTATATTGAAAAGATATGGAGAGAGATGGCAGCCTTGTCTAGTCCCTGATTTTAGTAGGATTGCTTCAATTTCTCTCCATTTAGTTTGATGTTGGCTACTGGTTTGCTCTATATTGCTTTGAGAATGTTTGGTGATGGGCCTTGAATTCCTGACCTTTCCAAGACTTTTAGCATGAAAGGATGCTCAATTTTGTCAAATGCTTTTGCAGCATCTAATGAAGTGATCTTTTGGGTTTTATTCTTTGAGTTTGTTTAGGGAGTGGATTGCATTGATGGATTTCCTTATATTGAACCATCCCTGCACCCCTGGGATGAATCATAGTGGATGATTGTTTTGATGTTTTCTTGATCTCAGTTAGCAAGACTTTTATTAAGTATTTTTTCATCGATATTCATAAGGAAAATTGGCCTTAAGTTCTCTTTCTTTGTTGGCTCTAGCTCTTAATTTTTCTTCCTGGAGATCCTTGATTAGGAGGTTGTTATTACTGAAGTTTTTATATCCTGGCAGGTGGGACAATGTGAGATTGCCTGATCGATCAAGAATCCTAACTGAAATATTTTGAATCTTACCCCTATTAGCAATTACTTAAGTTTTTGCTGACACAGGTGCAAAACTTGATGAATCTGATAGCTGAATTTCATACCAAACTTCTTAGATAGGACCTTAAAGCCCTCAGAGGTTAGAAACCATTTCTTCTGTAAAATGTTTTGATTTTCTTCTGATCATGTTAGTCTTCAGTAGTATACTCAGGAATGGTTGAGAGTTCAGGGGGTCACAAGGCTATCAGGATGCTGGTGGTGAAAGCTTGGGTGGCCTCTTTTTTGCTTTATTAGCTTGTCTGTTTCCTCAGGCTAATTCACATGATCCTTTTGGATGCCCAGGGTAATGAATTATGGCCACTTAGAATGGAAGTCATAACGCCTACAGCAAAGCAAATATTACTTCCTTATTTTGATGGTCTTTCCTTGAGCAGGCAACAATCAACAATCTTCAATCTTGATGTATGGATCTATGTGCATGAGCCTTGGCAAAGTCATATCTCCTGTCAATACAAATGTTGGCTATAGCCACATCTGCCAACTGCAAAGCCTGAATTAGACCTGTCAACTCAGCCTTTTGGGCTCATGTGCCTGGCAGAAGAGCGGATGCTCATAAAACACAGTCCAAGTCCACCACTCCTAACCCTGTGTACCTGATTCTGTTCTGGATGAAGCTGCTCCCATCTATGAAGTCAATGTGCTCTGCATCTGGCCGGAGTATGCCAATCAAGTCTGGTCTGATGCTCTGGACATGCCCCAAAGCTATAGAGCAATCATGCTGTACATTTGAGGATAGGTCAGGTAGCAGGGGGACTGGGTTAAGGGCAGATAATGGGTTTATCTAATGTGAGGGAATTCAAAAGTAACACCTGGAAGTACATCAATCTGGCATTGGACAGCCATTGGCTAAGTGGATTCTTGAGGGTCCACTCGATAGCATGGGGATTGGGGCATGAAAACAAGTGCCTGTCACATTGTTTTCTTGTCAGGGTCCTTATCTAGCAGGGCAGTAGTAGCTATGGTCCAGAGAAAGGCTGGCAATCTTTGGGTCACCAAGTCAGCTTCTTGTTTTGTTTTGTTTTGTTTTGTTTTGTTTTGTTTTGTTTTGTTTTGTTTTTTGAGTCAGGGTTTCTCTGTGTAGCCCTGGCTATCCTGGAACTCACTCTGTAGACCAGGCTGGCATCAAATTCAGAAATCTGCTTGCCTCTGCCTCACAAATGCTGGGATTAAAGGTGAGTGCCACCGCTGTCAAGCAAGCTCAGGTTCTTAGTTAAAAACAGACTGATTTTCTAGGGACCCAAAGTTTTGGTGAGCACCCCTTTGACTATTCCCTTTCTTTCATCTATATACAGGTGGGAGGACTTGGGCATGTCCATAATGACCAGAGCCTGTGCCTCCAATAAGACTTTTTTATAGGTCTTAAAAGCTACATCTATCTCAGGGGTCTATTCTATCTTCTTGCCCCTGGCAGCCTCATATGGTGGTTTGGCTATTCCAGTGAACCCTGAACCCTAGAGTTAAACCTGATAGACCCCAGAAATTCCCATACATGCCTCCTAGATGATAGAACTGGAATGCTAAGAATGGTTTACATCCAGGCAACTCACAGCATGTTTTGCCCAACTTTGTATATGTACCATAGTTAGGTGACCTCAAATTGACCAAGCTGGGTGTCCTTAGCAGACACTCAGTTGCCTGGCTGACTCATCTCCTGTAGCAGGTCTCATGTGGACAATTCAGGAGTGATATTTGGTAATCCCCATTCTGGCTTCTATGGACATTGGGTTTTGTCTGATTCAGAATGGAGCAGCTTCAGCCTTCAATTGGAGTAGAACTGAGGTCCTAAGATGGGCAAGTCCTATTGGGTCCCTTTTATGCCCAGACTTCAAAGACTTCTTCCAGGAACCTCTGCAGGTAAGGAGAAGCTTAGAGATACAGCTGGTTGAGGAAGCAATGCGTACTCTTCCTCCAGGACCAAGTGAAAACAAGGATTGATCCATTCTTACACAGCACTTCCATGCCCTCAGGGTCAAACTTTATTTGGGTTCCCATCTGATGAGTAAATGTCTTCCCATAAGGAAGTATGGGCTCTAGGGATGAATATGAATGAATGGGTTACCTGTTCCACTCCCAAGTCCATCTTTCTTTGGCTAGTCCATGGACAGGTCTTGCTGTCCATTTTCTCTGTACCAATGTTGTTTTATTTGAAAATGGCCTCAGTGCTTCTTCCAAATGAAATGTTGTACCCCTGTGCCCACAAAAAGTATATGGCTTTGCGCTCCTCCATTAAAGTTACCCACAGTTTTTGTAGGGGGGTTGAACGCCAGGGCTCTCAGTCATATAGTCTTCCTATATGAACTTAAAGGAAGTTGCTTACCAGAAAATCTATCCAGGCATGGAATTTCCTGAATGATGTCAGGGGCAGTTTGTTTAGCAAAAAAACGATGTTTACCACTGGCAATTTTCCCTTGTTTCTGGGTCAAAGAATGTGTAGGTCATACAGGCTTTTAAAAAGTCTTTATAGATATTTTCTACTCTCTCATTATTTCCCTGCATCATCTGGCTTACCTCAAATAAATTTATGGGCCAACTACCTGGAAACTTCTCCGAGAGACCCCCTATTAGAATCTGGTGGTAGCATACAAAATGGATTTCTCTCAATCCTCACACTCTTTATATGTTTTCATGCATTTACATCAGGGATTTCTTCTTTGTCTCCTTAATGAACTCTATCACATTTATACAGATAGTTATAAGGTCTTTCCTCATGCTTCAGACATGTAGGAATTTTCAGGCACTGCTGGGTTAGGATAGCTGGGCTCTAGTGTAGACATAATGCCCTAGGTGCTATTGATTGTGTTGTATATGCTAGCATCTAAGACTCTGGGATTGCAATGGTTAAAGATTTAGATCCTAATTTCTACATTTGTCTGTTTTGTATAGCAGTTCTATTCCTTTTCTTCTGTTCTTCTCTGGAGTTTTGAAGAGTATGATTACTGTATGTTGTATTAGTTAAATGTTTTTTTGGTTTTTTTTTTGCTTGTTTGTTTGTTTGTTTGTTTGTTTGTTTGTTTGTTTTGCTGTGAAGAGACACCATGACCAAAGTAACTCTTATAAAGGCAAACATTTAGTTGGGGCAGCCTGGGCATTTTGAGGTTCAGTCCATTATCCTTATAATGGAAAATATGTCATCATTCATGCAGTCTTGGTGCTAGAAGAGCCAACATCTCTACATCTTGGTAAAAGGCAAATCTAACATACATTCTAGTAGCCCGTTCTGCACACTGCTGCTGCTTGATGGGACTGGAACAGGCCCCCTTGGTTTTGTTACATCTTTCACTGCTTAGGCTTGGCTGGCTTAGAAACTGTTCTATAAACTGACCTTGACATCAAAGACCTGCATGCCTATATTTCCTGAAAGCTGGCATGAAAGCCCTGTATTGCTAGGCCTGGACCTGATCCTCTCTACATTTTTACAAGATATTTATAAACTCTGGATTATAGTTCATCCAAACATAGTCAAGTTGACAGATGAGAAGAGCCATCACTGCGGTCAGGCAGGAACTTTTCATTAAACCTAATAGTTTTGGCTACTGGTGGTTTGATGATCCTGTGTACTGGGAGCTGACACTTAGGAATGGGGGTACATTAGGGCTCTGAAGGGGTTCACAGGAGGGAGGAAATTACACCAGAATCTGATTTTATTGTCTCCTTGGAATTCAAGGAGACATGAAAAGTGGTCAGGATTGGTATAGACTTGTGGTTTAGAAAGGTAGGTGTAGTTCTACAAGAACTGAAGGATTACCAGGCAGTGGTAGTGCATGCCTTAAATTGCAATTCTTGGGAGGCAGGGGCAGGTGTATTTCTGAGTTTGAAGCCAGCTTGGTCTACAGAGTGAGTTCCAGGACAGCCAGGACTATACAGAGAAACCTTGTCTGGGGATTGGGGAGGAAGAACTGAAGGATTGAGGAATATCTGCAGGCATCTTTCATGTGTCCCTGTCAGGATTGGTCAGTGAGGTAACATGGATTTGATGCTGGAGTTAGGGGCTACCATACAGCCTGGAAGTAGTGAGAGGGAACTTAAAAAGGAATTGTCCCTGGGACCCAAAGGAGATGTAGGCAGGCAGAAAAGATAGCTGCAGCTGGTGTAATTATATAACTCTGTAGATCAGATTAGGGGATTGAATTTGGCAAGGAGGGGGAGCTCTGACTTCTTCAGTTTCCATAACTGTTTCCCTGCCCTGTTCTTTTGCTATGCTCTTAGTGAATGCCTGCAGACTGAGATGACGGATAGAGTTGTAGGTAGGAAGATGGGGGATAAGTTCTTTGTGATCCACTTGGTTTGGTGCTTTACAGGACAGAAAAAACACATCAAATTTCCCACTATAGGGCTTGGAATAGGATTGGGGAAATAGTAAGTGGACAGCAAAGGACAAGTTTTGATTCTGCCCTTACCCTTCTGTTACCATGGAAAGAGTGACACTTCTGTTAGCAGGGGTGCAAGCTGGACTTAAAGCCTGGGGCAGAGCATAGAGTTGGGTAGGGAGGCTAGAAGGGAAAGATCTGTGGCATCCACAAGATATAAAAAGAATGGGAAATGAAGACTCCCAAAGGTGGTGCGGTACAGAGGTTAATTGAGATTGTGGAATTAGCTGTGGTAGAACTTTAGTACAAGAAGTTCTGTAAGAAGTCTAGCTGGTATGAAGGCAGGCGTGGCCTGGAGCCATGCTTCTCAAACTGTGGCTCCCTCATCCTCTGTGGTGGAGTATTGACCATTTCATGGGGGTTGAATATAAGATATCCTCTATATCAGACCTTTTTATTGATATATTTATTTACATTTCAAATGATTTCCCCTTTTCTGGACCCCCACTCCCCGAAAGTCCCATCAGTCCCCTTCCCTCCCTCTGTTTTCCCCCCAACCCTTCCCACTTCCCTGTTCTGGTTTTGCCCTATACTGCTTCACTAAGTCTTTCCAGAACAAGGGGCCGCTCCTTCGTTCTTCGTGTACCTCATTTGATGTGTGGATTATGTTTTGGATATTCCAGTTCTAGGTTAATATCCACTTATTAGTGAGTGCATACCATGATTCATCTTTTGAGTCTGGGTTACCTCACTTAGTATGATGTTCTCCAGCTCCATCCATTTGCCTAAGAATTTCATGAATTCATTGTTTCTAATGGCTGAATAGTACTACATTGTGTAGATATACCACATTTTTTGCATCCACTCTTCTGTTGAGGGATACCTGGGTTCTTTCCAACTTCTGGCAATTATAAATAGGGCTGCTATGAACATACTAGAGCATGTATCCTTATTACATGGTGGGGAATCCTCTGGGTATATGCCCAGGAGTGGTATAGCAGGATCTTCTGGAAGTGAGGTGCCCAGTTTTCAGAGGAACCGCCAGTCTGATTTCCAGAGTGATTGTACCAATTTCTAACCCCACCAGCAGTGGAGGAGTGTTCCTCTTTCTCCACATCCTCGCCAACACCTGCTGTCTCCTGAATTTTTAATCTTAGCCATTCTGACTGGTGTAAGGTGAAATCTCAGGGTTGTTTTGATTTGCATTTCCCTAATGACTAATGAAGTTGAGCATTTTTTAAGATGTTTCTCTGCCATCCGAAATTCTTCAGGTGAGAATTCTTTGTTTACCTCTGTACCTCATTTTTTAATAGGGTTGTTTGGTTTTCTGGAGTCTAACTTCTAGAGTTCTTTATATATATTCGATATTAGCCCTCTATCTGATGTAGGATTGGTGAAGATCTTTTCCCAATTTGTTGGCTGCCGATCTGTCCTTTTGATGGTGTCCTTTGCCTTACAGAAACTTTGTAATTGTATGAGGTCCCATTTGTCAATTCTTGATCTTAGAGCATATGCTATTGGTGTTCTGTTCAGAAACTTTCTCCCTGTACCGATGTCCTCAAGGGTCTTCCCCAGTTTCTTTTCTATTAGCTTCAGGATATCTGGCTTTATGTGGAGGTCCTTGATCCATTTGGATTTGAGCTTAGTACAAGGAGACAAGGATAGATCAATTCGCATTCTTCTGCATGCTGACCACCAGTTGAACCAGCACCATTTGTTGAAAAGGCTATCTTTTTTCCATTGGATGTTTTCAGCCCCTTTGTCGAGGATCTAGTGGCCATAGGTGTGTGGGTTCATTTCTGGATATTCAATCTTGTTCCATTGATCCTCCTGCCTGTCACTATACCAATAACATGCAGTTTTTAACACTATTGCTCTGTAGTATTGCTTGAGGTCAGGGATACTGATTTCCCCAGACTTTCTTTTGTTGCTGAGAATAGTTTTATCTATACTGGGTTTTTTGTTATTCCAGATGAATTTGATAATTGCTCTTTCTAATTCTGTGAAGAATTTAGTTGGGATTTTGATGGGTATTGCATTGAATCTGTATATGGCTTTTGGCAAGATGGCCATTTTAACTATATTGATCCTGCTGATCCATTACCATGGGAGGTTTTCCCATTTTTTGAGTTCTTCTTCCATTTCCTTCTTCAGAGTCTTGAAGATCTTGTCATACAGATCTTTCACATGTTTGGTAAGAGTCACCCAAAGATACTTTATACTGTTTGTGGCTATTGTGAAGGGGGTCATTTCCCTAATTTCTTTCTCAGACTGCTTATCCTTTGAGTATAGGAAGGCCACTGATTTGCTTGAGTTGATTTTATAACCTGCCACTTTGCTGAAGTTGTTTATCAGCTGTAGGAGTTCTCTAGTGGAGTTTTTTGGGTCACTTAGGTAGACTATCATGTCATCTGCAAATAATGATAGTTTGACTTCTTCCTTTCTAATTTGTATCCCTTTGACCTCCTTATGTTGTAGAATTGTCCGAGCTAGTACCTCAAGTACAATATTGAAAAGATAAGGAGAAAGGGGGCAGCCCTATCTAGTCCCTGATTTTAGAGGGATTGCTTCAAGTTTCTCTCCATTTAGTTTGATGCTGGCTACTGGTTTGCTATATATTGCTTTAACGATGTTTGGGTATGGGCCTTGTATTCCTGTTCTTTCCAAGACTTTAAGCATGAAAGGAAGCTGAATTTTGTCAAATGCTTTTTCAGCATCCAATGAAATGACCATGTGGTTTTGTTCTTTGAGTTCGTTTATGTAGTGGATTGCATTGATGGATTTCCATATATTGAACCACCCCTGCCACCCTGGGATAAAGCCTACTTGATCATGGTGGATGACCGTTTTGATGGGTTCTTGGATTCGGCTGGCAAGAATTTTATTGAGTATTTTTGCATCGATGTTCATAAGGGAGATTGGTCTGAAGTTTTCTTTCTTTGTTGGATCTTTGTGTGGTTTTGGTATCAGCGTAATTGTAGCTTCGTAGAAGGAATTGGGTAGGGTTCCTTCTGTTTCTATTTTGTGGAATAGTTTGAAGAGTATTGGTGTTAGGTCTTCTTTGAAGGTCTGATAGAATTCTGCACTGAAACCATCTGGTCCTGTGCTTTTTTTTGGTTGGAAGACTTTCTATGACCCCTTCTATTTCTTTAGGGGTTATGGGACTGTTTAGATGATCTATTTGGTCCTGATTTAATTTTGGTATTTGGTATCTGTCTAGGAAATTGTCCATTTCCTCCAGATTCTCCAGTTGTGTTGAGTATAGGCTTTTGTAGTAGGATCTGATGATTTTTTTTGATTTCCTCATTTTCTGTTGTAATATCTCCCTTTTCATTTCGAATTTTGTTGATTTGGATACTTTCTCTGTGCCCTTTGGTCAATCTGGCTAAGGGTTTATCTATCTTGTTGATTTTCTCAAAGAACCAGCTCCTGGACTCGTTGATTCTTTGTATGGTTCTCTTTGTTTCCACGTGATTGATTTCAGCCCTGAGTTTGATGATTTCCTGTCTTCTACTCCTCCTGGGTGAAATCGCTTCTTTTTGTTCCAGGGCTTTCAGTGTCACTAAGCTGCTAGGATATGCTCTCTCCATTTTCTTTTTGGAGGCACTCAGGGCTATGAGTTTTCCTCTGAGCACGGCTTTCATTGTGTCCCAAGGATTTGGGTATGTTGTGCCTTCATTTTCATTAAATTCTAAAAAGTCTCTGATTTCTTTCTTTATTTCTTCTTTGGCCAAGGTGTCATTGAGTAGAGTATTGTTCAGCCTCCATGTGTATATGGGCTTTCTGTTGTTTTTGTTGCTATTGAAAACCACTCTTACACCATAGAGCTCTGATAGGAGGCATGGAATTAGTTCGATCTTCTTGTATTTGTTGAGGTCTTTCTTGCGACCAATTATATGGTCGATTTTGGAGAAGGTACCATGAGGTGCTGAGAAAAAGGTATATTCTTTTGCTTTAGGGTGAAATGTTCTATAAATATCCGTCAAATCCAACTGATCTAAAGCTTCAATTAGTTTTACTGTGTCCCTGTTTAGTTTCTGTTTTCCTGATCGGTCCATTGAGGAGAGTGGAGTGTTGAAGTCCCCCACAATTATTGTGTTAGGTGCAATGTGTGCTTTGAACTTTAGTAAAGTTTCTTTTACGAATGAGGGTGCCCTTGTATTTGGAGCATAGATGTTCAGAATTGAAAGTTCTTCTTGGTGGATTTTTCCTTTGACCAGCAAGAAGTGACCCTCAGTGTCTCTTTTGATGACTTTAGGTTGAAAGTCGATTTTATCTGATATTAGAATGGCTACTCCAGCTCGTTTCCCGAGACCATTGGCTTGTAAAATTGTCTTCCAGCCTTTTACTCTAAGGTAGTTTTTGTCTTTGACATTTAGGTGTGTTTCCTGTATGCAGCAAAATGTAGGGTCCTGTTTCCTTATCCAGTCTGTTAGTTTATGTCTTTTTATTGGCGAATTGAGTCCATTGATGTTAAGAGATATTAAGGAATAGAGATTATTACTTCCTGTCATTTTTTTTTTTTGGTTAAATTTTTTTTTATTTGATATAATTTATTTACATTTCAAATGATTTCCCCTTTTCTAGCCCCCCCCACTCCCCGAAAGTCCCGTAAGCCCCCTTCTCTTCCCCTGTCCTCCCTCCCGCCCCAATAAAAAGACACAGACTACCTGTCATTTTTGATGTTATTTTTATATTTGAGTGATTATCTTCTTTTGGGTTTGATGAAGGAAGGTTACTATCTTACTTTTTCCAGGGTGTAGTTTCCTTCCTTGTATTGGAAAGAGTGACACTTGTGTTAGCAGGGGTGCGAGCTGGACTTAAAGCCTGGGACAGAGCATAGAGTTGGGTAGGGAGGCTAGAAGGGAAAGATCTGTGGCATCCACAAAATATAAAAAAGAATGGTCAGTGAAGACTTCCACAGGTGGTGCGGTACAGAGGTTAATTGAGATTGTGGAATTAGGTGTGGTGGAACTTTAGTACAAGAACTTCTGTAAGAAGTCTAGCTGGTATGAAGGCGGGCATGGCCTGGAGCCATGCTTCTCAAACTGTGGCTCCCTCATCCTCTGTGGTGGAGTATTGACCATTTCATGGGGGATGGATATCAAATATCCTCTATATCAGATCTTTATAGTATACTTCATAACAGGAGCCACACTACAGTAATGAAGTAGCCAACAAGTAATTTAATGGTTCTGGTTGACCACAACAGGAAGAACTGTATTAAGGGGGCACAACATTGAGAAGATGAGAAACAACTGGCCTAGGGAGTATGAATACATAATGAATCAATCTCTTCGAATGTTTTCAAAATACATAAAAGATTTTTGCATGCTTTGACCAACAAACACTTCTCTCCCAGGAGGAATAGACTTCCTCCACATTAGTCTACACTTCTCAGTCACCATAAGAGCATGATGATGGAGCTTTTGGCTAATGCAGATGCCAAGAAAAAGGACAAAGTGTTTGTAATACTGGTAAGATAGTCTCCACAAATATCCACAGCTGAGCAGGGCTGATTGGACTATATGTGACTTCTCTGAACATAAACATCTCTGGAATCCACATACTGATTTCAAATATTTTATTCATATTATAATTTATTGGGTTACGATTTTGTCTACAGAGCTGTTTGTGGCCATGAAGAACAGAGATGGGCCTCAGATCCTCTGGATGACCAGTTACAGGTGGTTGAAAACTCTCCTGGGTATGCTGGGAACTGAACCACAGTTCTCTGACAGAGCAGTAATTCCTTTGGCAGCTGAGTTCCCACAAACTGAGCCTTAAAAAAGTCTTCATTGTCATTTAAGTCTTAGATAAATAAATATTCATGTTTGATTTCTCCCTTTCTTTGGGCCCTGGTCATTTGTTCTGTTTAGATCAGTACATACAGTTTTCCCCAATGAAATTCCTTTGGGCTGTGCTCATGGTCAGCACCTAACTTGAATCCCAGTTTCCATCATGTCAGACAAAAACAAACAGGAACATCAACAGGGCAGATATCATCTAGATTGTCTGAGACTCCTGTTCTGCCATCCACACCTGCAATTTTAACATAGTAGAGCTGTTTTAAATCCTGAGCCACCATGCTGCTTTCATGCAGATGCAGTGTAAATGCTCCAGCAATACTGTACTCTAACCAGAAGTCATTGGTAACTACATTGGGTGCTGCCATTGGAAGACAGGAGTTGGTCATATCTGACCAGCTCCTAAAATCTCTTTATGCCTTTGAGTGAGGGTTCGAAGAAAATACTCTGTGCAGAATCCAGGAAGTGGAAGGCTTCAGCTGCCAAGTAGGGATGAGACTCCAACATTGCCTTCTACCCCAAGGTCTCACAGACTTCATAGGAATGAAGTGCAATGAAATCCAGGGCCTGAGTCTTCAGTCACTGTGTGCTGTGGAGATCGGCCACGATGAGAGTGTCTACAGCTTTCTCCATAAACAGGATCCTGAAGAGGGCATCCTCACACATGACCTTCAAGTCCTCCAGGCCATACTTGTCAGCTGCTGCCAGCACACCAGTGGCCATGGAGTTGCTGTTGAGGTGTTAGGAAAATGAGAAGTTGCTAATGGTTAGCAAAATGAGAATTAGCAAAATGAGAAGTTGCTAATGGTCCACTCATAGCAGATTTTTTAATGCTGATCTGTGTGGAGCCCCGGCCCTTTGCCTCCATGTCCCCTGACGTTTCTGCTGGAGGTAGTTTGAAGGTTAATGTTTTTCCCCTGAGTAGATGAAGCAAATCATCTGGAAGAACTGAGGTTCCAGGTCATGGATCTCAATGAGGTTCTTTAGGCTCTCCTGCATTTCATGTTCAAACATGGCTCTGAAAACTGGAGAGCGAGCTGCTAGGATCACCTTGTGAGCCCTGAATACATGGCCACATACCAATAGGGAACAGTCTGTGAAGAGAGATTTCTCCCACAGCTTTGCTAGGTCATCTGTCAACATCTATCTTGAATCCTTGATTACAGGTGTCATCTTCTGTCCAGGCATGCTAAAGATGGCTTCTACTAGGCTCATGTTGCAGCAGAGGCTGAGCTGGTCTTCAGCGACAAGCCATTGCTGATGGGAGAGGAAGAAACCTCGAAGGATGTACTTTTTGAATCCCCGGTCTTCATATTGCTGAAAGCTTACGACATTGGGGTTTTTCATACTTTGACATTTCTCTCCTTGAGAATTTGTGATCCAGAATTTGAACTTTGCCCAAACTGGGCTCTCTGGACAGCTGAGCAACCCCAGGTAAACTGACAGGTAATCTTTGCTTTCTTCATCAACCCCATTTGTGTTCACTGTCAAACACCATGCCACTTCCTCATTGGCCTCTAATGAGAGCACTAGGCTTGAAATCCTTTTCTGAATTCCCCCCCCTCCCCGTGCAAAATGAGAAGTTGCTAATGGTCCACTCATAGCAGATTTTTTAATGCTGATCTGTGTGGAGGCCCGGCCCTTTGCCTCCATGTCCCCTGACGTTTCTGCTGGAGGTAGTTTGAAGGTTAATGTTGACCTGAAAAGAACACCAGAAGTTATTTACTCTTCATTCTTTTGAACACAATTATAGGTACACTTTACATTTTAGTTTCAATTTCTCTGTGGCGTCCACTTTCGCCAGCAAAGAGGACGCAACACCAAGGAGTTTCTTCCTTTAATGGTTTATTCGGAAAACCTTGAATTAAGCTTATTTCTTCTTTTGGCGGCCCCGGGCTCTCTCCCAGCCTGACCCTATGAAGCCTAGATAGCCTCATCTGCCCAGGGAGATAACCAGCCGTTTTCTCATAGGTGAACTCAGTGAGTTCTTCATTACCATGTAAGTGAGATACGGAATACAGCACACTGCACATGTATTCAAGTGATTTACTACCAGGGAGCTGCATGTGGCCAGCACCATCTTGTAACAGAGAAGAACAAAGGGTGGCTCACTACATATCACCCTTTTTTGTTTTAATAGAAGCCGTCCCAGGTCAGGGCTAATCGGGTCACTGGCATCCTACTGTCCAATGACCCCTGACTTATGTCATCTCTGCCATGACTTAGTCTTACCCATCAAAGGGTTACCCTATCGCCCACCGAGCCCCATGTCTCAGGTTGATCCAAGCGCTGAGAATTTGCCTGTCATTGAGTATCATTGGATTCCAGACAGTATAGTATGTACAGTGTACCCTGGAGAGTAGGCTTCTAAGATTTTAGAGAGGCCAGCCACACAAAGACGTCTTCCTGAGCGTCTATAGCTGCAAGAGCCTGATAAACTATGGCTCTATGAGCTACATGATCTCGTCTAATACGGCAGAAGCACCAAAGGCAGACAAAGGCTGCTAAGCACATAAGGGTGGCTATAGCTAACAATCCAGCCCACTCTTTGATCCAAGAAAAGACACTGGAGAGCCACGAGGTCAGGTCCTCCACGGTGATTGGCTTCAGTCTTGTGGCATTAAGCGAAGCTATCTGAAATACAAGCTGTTTGGTTAATAATTCTCCCTCAAGAGACCAATTTCCTTTAAGGAATTCACTCATATTGTACTGACTTTCTTTTAGAACTGTCATATTTACCTGAAGGGGAGTAATACACAATCCTGGGGTATGTTTAACGCAAGATACCTGCACCATTGTTACAAGTGCATCAATTTCTTCTTGTAGAATATCTACTCTCTGATTCAAAAGTCGTATTCCAGCTTCTAAATGGGAATTATATTGATTTGGGGTCTGTAAGGCTCGTGCAGACCACTCAACTATACTATTCACTACCTCTGCAGTCTGCACTTGAGACGCCATGGCTACTGCAGCAGTAGCAGCGGCTGCTGCAGATATAGTAATGGCTGTAATAATGGCAACAGTAATACCAAAATCTCTCTTGAAATGGAACAATTGTCCTATAGGAAAAGTGTCAGCATCTTCTATAACTGGAATGGGCACAAACATGGGTAGGTGAACTACCAAGGCAGTATCGTTGCCGCCATCCCAACATTCTGATAGATAGCATTGTGTATGGGTACTGTTACAATCTAGGCGATCACTAGACATATCGGTACTAATAAGGAAGAAAAAGGGTGGTTTGAGGCAAACCGGGGCAGAAGAATAATTCATGTTTTGCAAAAGTGAGTTTATGGTTATATTAAGAAGTCTGACTGCCCTTCTGTTAACGTTCCTAACAGCAAATATATTATAAAGAAAAAATTCTCCCTTAATGCGAGCAAGAGGAGTTAGTGGGGTAAAAGCATTTTGATAATTTGACAAGATCCCATCATACCATGGCCATGCATTCTGTGCTCCTGTTTGTTCCTCCTTTTTTATTATTATACACGCTATCAGGTAAGAGTATATAAGGCTGTCAGCCAGGCCTGGGGGAACTGTCCAGCTTTAATAGCTGTGAGTGCCTGTACTATCATTGTGGCCTGTCTCTGTTGGACAAACCTATCCTACAGATACACCACAGGCAAGCAAATGCTATTAAAATCATGAGAACAGCAAGGACTCTAAGTCCCGCCCACTCCTTCAGATGATACACCACTAAGCTGATCCATGATGACAGTCCTTCAGCCAAAGACACATCCACTGGAGTGGAATTCACGGTGATGATAGCCATATGGAGTTGGTCCATCAGGGTGTCAAATTCACCAATGCAATTTCCTAAAAGATACTTAGACATTTGTTTAAACAAATTCGCAGCTCTTTTAAAATTTTCATGCTAAATGTTGGTAATGCATAAACTAGAATATTTCCACTGACATCCCAATTGGGCTAGCTGCCACAAGGTCTCAATTTGTTCTTGTACTAAATCAATTCTTTGGTTTATTACCATTAAGCCTCCTTTCAGTTGACCATAAAGGCTCACTTGCACATCAATTGCATGAGCAACGCTAGATGACAGATTACTCAGAGCATGAGCCCTGTGGCAAATTGTAAAAGGATTAAAAGCATAATCCATAAGTTGATCATGGTCAGCTCTGCTAACTGAGCTGAGTCCATGTGTTTCCACAGCCACCTGTTGATTATAAACAAGATATCTAGCTCTTCCTTCAAAAAAGCCATTCATGAAAATGATGTCCCAAGATGAATCATAGTTATGTGCACATATATTGATTTTTTAAATTAGAAATATGAGTATCAACCATCCTCAGAAGCTAATTAAGTCCTTTAGAATCAACATCATAATGTGCTACATCAAGAACAAATCTTTATAATTTGATGTATACAAAAATGTAAAATTGTTTTTTAAGCCATTACCTTTTTGATGATACGAATAATAAGTGTGCTTATATATCTGAATGTTTCTATATACCCTCTTTGGGATACACACTTTATGTGTCCTGTCCCAAAGGGTCCTGTCTAGGCACCTTTTTAAAGATTAAATTATAGATAAGTATATTGTAGCTGTCTTCAGACACACCAGAAGAGGGCAAATGCTATGCCGTCCTTAGGGGTGTGACCATAGCCAATTCCCCTTTTTGTTTTATTAAGTGTTCTTTTAAGGTGTAGTGGGCATGCTCTATAATGCCCTGACCTTGGGGATTATGAGGAAGGCCATGATTTAACTGTATATTTATTTGTTTGTAGAAAGACTGGAACGACTGAGCAGTATAAGATGGACCATTATCTGTTTTAACTAACAAGGCTGCCCCCAGGCAGCCCATGCTTCAAGGCAATGTCCAATCATATTGCGAGCCTTCTCTCCACTCATGGCAGTAGCATGAATAATGCCAGAGCATATATCCACAGAGACATGAACATACTTTAAGGTTCTAAACTTAAGATATATGAGTCACATCTATCTGTCATAATTTTAGGGGCAATAGGCCCTTTGGATTAACTCCTAGACGCAGGGGATAGTGAAAAAATATACATTGTTGGCACTCCAGCACGATCTGTCGTGCATCTGCATGGGAAAGATGGAATTTTTGTTGTAATGTCCTAGCTGAAACATGAAATTGTTGATGAAATTTCCATGCAGCTTCCAGGGATGAGGCCAGGAGGGCATATTCCATTCTGGTGCATCGATCAACAAGGTCATTGCCCTTATTCAGCGGGCCTGGCAGACCAGAATGGGCTCTAATATGTTGTATAAAAATTTTTGAATCTCTGGACCAGATAATTTTCTGTAATTCCTTCATAAGATGACTTACTGTACTAGTAGGTTTTATGGAGCCAGCTACTTCTAATACCTTAACAGCATTTACCACATAAGATGAATCCGAAAGTAAATTAAATGGAAAGGAACATTTTTTGAAAACTTCTAACACAATTTGTAACTCAACCATCTGTGGGGAGCCAGGCTGATATTGGCACAAAACGGGCTTATTGTGCTCAATCATATAAGCTCCACAGCCTGTTTTAGATCCGTCTGTAAATATATTGGGGGCACCCGGCAAGGGTGCTTGTGCAGTTACTTTTGGAAACACCACAGGATGCTCCTTAAAAAATGAAAGCAAAGGATGTCTGGGAAAATGATTATCTATTAATCTATCAAAACAGCAGCGCAATATGGCCCAGTCATCAATTGTCCCACACAAAACCTGCACCTGAGAAGCAGTATAGGGAACGATCAGTGATGTAAGATTCTTCCCAAAAAATCTGTAGACATTGTTGTATCCCCAGAAGGACCAATTTAGCAATTGCAGTAGAGTAATGATCAATAGGTTTTGTTGGTGAGGCTATAGGATGTACCCACAACAGGGGACATTCCTGCCAAAGCAGGCCTGTAGGCTGCAAAAAGGTAGACAAAATATATAAAGCAATTTTTTCTCTTTGTAGTGAAACAATATTGCGTCTTGTAACCCTTGTTCTATTCTTTTGAGGGCTACTCTAGCCTCCTGTGTTAATATTTGGGGTGAATCCAAGGCCGAATTTTAATGCCTTTATAATTTCTATATAGCCTTATTAATGTTTTATGGATCTAAGTTTAAAACTTTATTTTGAACCACATCTGTATGAATCTGTTAAAAACGTTCTTTTGGCCATAACTCTCTAGGTGAAGATAAGGCCAGCCTTATACACATCAATCTTGCAAGGAGTAGCCTGTAACCAGACCCCACAGTATGAAGGTCAAATAACAAAAGTAACCTGTAATATCAAAGCATAGCTGCAATTTTTTGAAAGCAAAACCCAGTTTAAATAATCTTTTCTCCTTAAAATAATAGCAAACACATTATTTTCATATTGCAAAGTTTGTCTATCAGCTTGTGTGTTTGATTGTATGACAATGTAACTTATTGAAGAGACATTACTTTAAGTCTTATATTTTATAAGTCTGAGTTCTAGGATAAGAATCACATAAAACGTTATGTCAATTTAGAAATACCTTAGAGACCTGTATTTCTTGACTTCTGTCATGCCACATGTTGCTTAAGATAGCTTTAACCCTAAATTGTTAGTTTTAAACTTACCTTTTGTTACCATCATTATATTTTTTAAATCATGTCCAATAACTTATGAGTCAATACTCTATAGTCAAGGCATGTAAAACATTTATACCTTTAAGATCAATTAGAAATAAAATGAAGCAATTACACAAATCTCATTAATTTAAACCAAATACATATATATTTTTCTAGCTGTAATTTTAGGGGAATAAAACACCTTGAACCCAACCATCACCATGGTAGAAATTTTTCCAGGAGAATTAACCATTAAGTTTGAGGCTGTTGGCCTCTTAAAAGTAGCTTTTTTCTCCAGCTATGTTTAACTCATAGTTAAGAATGTGAAGCACCTTTAATCATCTTCTGTGTAAATTATAGACTGGCATGACTGCCAGTAGATAATACCGTTTTTTAACCATTTTATTTTTTTCTTTTTAACACATAACATAAACACAACAATCATTCAGCACTCAAACAATAGACAACATGAATTGACACACATATAGACAAGTTTGGTGCACCAAAGGTAGGCAACAGACAGAAATGGAACTTGATGTCCCAAAAAGATCCAAATACCTTAACCAGAACTACGAATATCTCCATTAGGATTCAGAGAGAAAATAGGACATCTCCCATTTTCTTCTGTTTCTTGGAGAGTTTTGAAATTAGCTTTTAACCATTATTATTATTATTACTATTATTATTAGTAGTAGTATAATTATTATTATACTATTTGATACCATGTCCTGTACATGGAAAAACTGCTTTTTTTGAAACCTGCTTTTTCTCTTGTTTAAGAGTTAACTCCTTGTCTTCTTTTTCTTCTGGGAGTTCTGCCAGGGAAGGAAGGAAAGAAATAGTGCCAACCATTGATAGTTATTGTATAGTGTCTTGCTTTTTTAATCCATATTAAGTTTATAAAAAGAGAAAAAGTTTTAAAAAATGTGAGACACGGTATATTGGCCATGACCATGTAGAGAGAGGTGGGGGGGGGGCGTAGAGGAGAGCCCAGGAATTTCTTTGTCTGGCTGTTTTAACTGTCTCTGACTTATAAAGAATAAATTTTCCTCCAGAAAATTTAGCTCGTGTAGGATTCAGCCTTCCGCGGAAGATTTAAAGTACCTTTTAAATTTTCCTTTTAAATCTCATAGATCCTGTAAGAAGGCTATTAAAGCAAGCTCTTTTTCCCTGCGGAACCCTGGAATGTTTTCACCCGGTGAGAGGTTTTGCTCGGGACTGCCCCTAGAGTTCTGGGCAAAAGGAACGCCCACAAATTGCGGGAGGGGAAGGGGGTAAGGGTGCATTGTAGAAATGCCTTTCTGGTAAGGAGGCAGGGCTGGCATAGGGGAGTGGCACTCTGCTGCCTTGGCCGGAATTTGCTTTTTGTCTTTGAATGTCTTTTTTTCTCTTTAGTACCTCGGCCTCTAACTTGCTCATGAGAGCCTGAATTTCATCTTCGCTGTGGGAATCTTCAGATTCTGTTTGTTCTAAGTCCCTGAGGCTAGGATACAGCGACCCTCTCCTATCTCCTTTTTCACTTTCAGCTTTTTCTGACCTTTCTTCCTTTATCATTTCCAAAGCATTTCGGCCGTTCTCAAGGGCCCTGTAACATCTGTGATCTTCTAGACAGCTCCTCACCAATTTCCAAACGGGCTTCACCCCCGGTTTCAGGGTGCCCTGTTCCCAAGAGAAATCCAAGTCCTTGCCTAATTTATCCCAGCAGGGTACCTTAAGGTTCCCTGAGACTGCAAACCAAGGAGCTACTGTATCACATTCATTCAGGAATCTCTCCAGGGTGGATTTCTTAAGTTTTAAGTTTTTAGAAAATAATAGCTCTTGCAGAGCCAGAAAAATTGGATGAGACTGGGAAGTCCCCATCCTAAATAAATTTCTATTATCACTGCTATCACGTAATTAGAGGCAGAATCTAAACTGCTTCTAATTGACCAGGCAGAGTAACAAGGTGCCTGTCCTTTAAAAACAGGCATGAGAACTTCTTACTTAAAATTCCCATGGTTCTTAACCATGGAGTTCACTGTTAGTTGATTACTATGCAAATCCTCTTTCCTTTTGTTCCACCTCAAACTCCCCACCCTCCCCCCCCCCCCCCGCCTTAATTTGTAGGGCGGAGCGAACTAACCACACTTTCCTCCGTTTGTCCACTTGTACTACAGACCTGAGACTCCCGTGGCCTCTATTACCGATTAATTTTTCTTTTATAATTTAAAACTTGCCCCAAATACTGTTTTTCTGCCTCAAGACTCAGATTAAATTTATCTGTTTTTCGACCAGAAGAATCTGTATTAGAACTGGATCTATATACTTCAACTTAAAAAATTTAGGTGGGGACTGGTGAATCATGCCTTTAATCCCAGCACTTGGGAGGCAGAGGCAGACAAATTTCTGAGTTCAAGGCCACCCTGGACTAAAAAGTGAGTTCCAGGACAGGCAGGTCTACACAGAGAAACCCTGTCTTGAAAAAAACCAAAAAAAAAAAAAAAAAAAAAAAAGGAAGAGGCATGCCTTCCACTTTAGTATGTCCACAATAAGTGCAGACTAGAAGAATAACCATCACCAATATACTTTGCTTACTAGGGACAATCATGCATAAATAAAGAGATCATGTAAATCTCTGCACAGATACTATTTACCCATGCACTGGTCTCACAAATGCCACCATAAACATGATCAGGGAAGGGGTGCTTTCCTTAACTGGTCAGGAGTTTGAGTGTTCACAAAATGTAAGGCATGTGGAAGAGCTCCTGTATGGTGGGCAGGATCAGAGCCCCAAACCTCTGAAGATGGCTCTATACTTTCCTGTGTGTTATTCCATTTAGACTTTGTACTTTCCCTCAGGGTCTTCAGGGCCCCCTTACCTCCTTCCTCTGAAACTATCTGTTTTAGGCATCTCCTACATTCTTCTGATTTTTCCTTGCCAACAGACTTTTTGACGGGTCTGGAGTCTGTTGCTTCTGTCCACTTATCTTTTTTCTCTTTTGTAGTCCTCTTTTATTAAATACTCTCTCTGCCACTATCACTAAATCTCTCAAACACCTTTCCCTAACCTCTAGACCCTCTGCAGGTTTTTTTTTAAATATGCTGCCTAATTAATAAAAGCTAGATCAAAAGCTGTCTTTGCTTCTGCTTTCTGTGGGGGTGTGTTTTAATTACAAAATCCACATTATTCATTGATACAATTTAGCTAACAAGAATAGTTATCCAGCATCAGAAACTTGAACACCAAAAACTAAGACTAGAGAATACAGATATTCCTGATGTATGGTCAGATTTTTGAAATTCAGACTCCATTTTTAAAAATCTGTTCAAATTAATATCCTGGCACCTAGCATTAGTTTCCAAGATGCCCCTCAACAAAACCTGAGCCTAGCTTCACTCTCTAAGCCAATCTCTAATAAGACCAGCATCTTCAATTGGCACCCTCAACAAGACCAGGTTATTCCAACAACACACCTGCAACCCCAGATTACAAAACCACCACCTGCCTAATGACCATCAATGCAGAGAGGAACAGAAGTTAAGTTTATGTTAGCCAGGTGGTGGTGGAGCACGCCTTTAACCACAGCACTTGTGAGAAGGAGGCAAGCAGATTTCTGAGTTCGAGGACAGCCTGGTCTACAAACTGAGTTCCAGGACATCCAGGACTACACAGAGAAACCCTGTCTGGAGGAACAGGGAGAGAGAAGAAGGCTTATGGGGCTTGCAGGGAGTGGGGACCCAGAAAAGGGGAAATCATTTGAAATGTAAATAAAGAATACATCGAATAAAAAAAAGAAAGAAAAAAATAAGTGCCCAAAAGATCAACTCTGAAGCTAAAATCAGAGGTGTCCTTCTGAAAATAATATTCAAGAGACAGAGGCAGAAGAACCTAAACTGAAGTGGTACCCTAGGATACACACTAGGGCTGTTCTGGGAAAATAAGTTTATTTTAATTGATGTCATTCTTCATAACTAAGTTAATATCTAAAACAAACACAAAAACATTAAATGAAAAAAAATGACACAGGTTGAGCTATTATTAAAAAAAAAAAAAAACAGTTGAGCTATCTGTACCATGGAGCTGGGGATGCTCCACAGCCATCTGTGCACAGGTCCCACCAGAAGAGAGCTGGGCTCCCGGGAGTGCTGGCACAGGCTTACAGGCACACAGGAAGTACAAGCTCCAGGTAGGAACACAGAAACAACAGAACCATGTAACACCAAAAATAACAAGATGGTGAAAGTCAAGCCCAAGAACCCTACCAACAAAAACCAAGGCTACTTAGCATCATCAGAAGCCAGTTCTCCCAGCACAGCAAGTTCTGGATAACCAAATATACCATAGATCAAGATTTGAATTTAAAATCACATTGCATGATGCTGATAGAGGACTTCAAGACCAACTCACTGATAAGTGTATATTAGCCTAGAAGCTCAGAATACCCAAAATACAATTCACAGACCACATGAAGCTCAAGAAGAAAGAAGACCAAAGTGTTGCTACATTGATTCTTCTTAGAAGGGGTACAAAATACCCATGGGAAGAAATACAAAGTGTGGAGCAGAGAGTAAAAGAATGGATATCCATAGACTTCCCCACCTGTGGCGGGGGCATCCCATATGCAGTTAACAAACCCAGACACTATTGTGGATGCCAATAAGTGCTTGCTGACAGGAGCCAGATATAACTCTCTCCTGAGAGGCTTTGCCAGTGCCTGACAAATACAGAGGGGGATGCACACACATCCCAACATTGAAATGAGCAAAGGGTTTCAATAGAGGAACTAGCTAAAGGACCCAAGGTGTTGAAAGTGTTTGCAACCCCATAGGATGAACAAAAATACGAACCAACCAGTAAGCCCAGAGTTCTCAGGGACTTAAGCACAAATGAGAGAGTACACATGGAAGAAACGATGACTCCAGACACATGGGCAACAGAGGACAGCCTGAACAGACATCAATGAGAGGAGAGACCCTTGGACACTTGAAGGCTCATTGCCTCAGGGTACCCCTACCAGGTCAGGAAGGCTGGAGTAGGTGGGTTAGTGAGCAGAGGGAGGGGATGGAATAGAAGTTTTCAGAGGGGCATTGAGCAAAGAGGACATTTGAAATGTAAATAAAGAAGATATTTAAGTAAAATTGAAAAAAAAATAAATAATGTCAAAAAAGCCAGAACACAAAACCTGGGCTCACTCACTCTGCTGCAATCCACGCTGGAAGCCAATGTTTTGAGAGGATTCACCTGACAATCTACTCCATCTACCAGCTTCTGGAGGTCATGGAGGAGCCACTCCTATGATGTTTCAGAAAGCAGAATCCTTGAACCAGAACATTGATTACTTGCAGTGAAAATTTGCATGTAATGCTGTTTGGGCAGAACACACACACACACACACACACACACACATGCTACTAATGCTATGTTTTCCATGCAGACAGGAGGCTAGCATGGCTGTCCTCTCAGAGGCTCTACCAACAGCTAACTGAAATGCAGTTACAGCTAAGCATTGGATTGTAGTAGGGAAACCCTATGGATGAGTTAGGCAAAGGATTAAAGGAACTAAAGGAGATGGCAACTCTAAAAAAAAATGACCAGTATCACGTAATCTGGACTTTCGGGGGCCACCAGAGACTAAGCCACCAACCAGTGAGCATACATGAACTTGTCTGATGCCCCAAGCACAAATGAAGGACAGGCATACCTTGTCTGGCCTCAGTGGAAGAGGATGTGCCTAATCCTATAGAGACTTAATGCCCCAGGGAGGGGGAATGCATGGGGAGCACCCTCTCAGAGGCAAAGGAGATGGGGGAGGGCTGAAAAACTGTGAGGGGAGCGCTGCAGTGAGGCAGAATTTCAGATGAAAATTAATAAAATAAAAATTGAAAAAAGGAGAATCCAGCCAGGCAGTGGTGCCACACACCTTTAATCCCAGCACTTGGGAGGCAGAGACAGGCAGATTTCAGAGTTTGAGGCCAGCCTGGTCTACAAAGTGAGTTCCAGGACAGCCAGGGCTACACAGAGAAACCCTGTCTCAAAAAACCAGATAAACACACACACACACACACACACAGAGAGAGAGAGAGAGAGAGAGAGAGAGAGAGAGAGAGAGAGAGAGAGAGACAGAGACAGAGAGACAGAGAGGCAGAGAGACAGACAGAGAGACAGAGAGACAGAGAGACAGAGAGAAACAGAAAGAAATGCATTTAGGATATTCCAGAACCATTGTTCTAATTGGCTCTGAAGAAGGATTTCCTCGGAGGGAAGTACAAGACTACCACCGACATAATTGGGAGGAGTGATCACAAGGTCTGTGCTTCTGATTGGAATAACACACAGGAAAGAAGAAAGCCATCTTCAGAGTTTTGGGGCTCTGATTCCTGACCACCATACAGGAGCTCTTCTACATGCCCTCCATTTGGTGAACACTCAGACTCTTGACCAGTTAAGGAAAACATCCCTTCCCTGATCAGGTTTATGGCAGAAATCAGTGTAAAAACCAGCACAGGAGTAAATAATAGCTTTGCAGATATTGACATGATACCTTCATTTATGGAAGTCTGAAGTCTCAGTAAGCAAAGTACCCTGGTGATGGCTCTTCTTGTCTAGACTACCTATGGACTCATGTAACATATAAAATGGAGGGATCATCTTAAAAGCTTGTTTTGCTTAAATTGAAATAGATAGATCCAGTTCAAACACAGATTCTTAGGGTTGAAAATCACACACCTTTTTTTTTTTTTGTCTTTTTTTTTTTATTCGATATAATTTATTTACATTTCAAATGATTTCCCCTTTTCTAGCCCCCCCCACTCCCCGAAAGTCCCGTAAGCCCCCTTCTCTTCCCCTGTCCTCCCTCCCACCCCTTCCCAGTTCCCCGTTCTGGTTTTGCCAAATACTGTTTCACTGAGTCTTTCCAGAACCAGGGACCACTCCTGCTTTCTTCTTGTATCTCATTTGATGAAATCACACACCTTTAATCTGAGTCTTCAGGCAGTAAAACAAACACCTTTAATCCAGAAGCTTAGACTTGAAGACACATCCTTAATAGGGCCACGCCTTCTACTGGAGGCCTATATAAGCATATGAAGAAGGAGACTTTGTGTCTTTGCCTGCCTGCTCTCATCTTACTAGCAAGCCCATTTCTTCACTGGCATTAGACTCTACTTCAGAACACCAGCATATACTGAAGAAAACCTGAGACTTCAAACCTCGTGGACTAAGTAAGTACTGACTGTAGTCATTGTTATATTAGTTGAATTTATGTTATTCTCATATATCCTCTTTCTATTTATATAAAGGAATTAATTCTGTATGTTCAATAAACACACACAGATATACACTCAGAGAGAGAGAGAGAAAGAGAGAGAGAAGACAGAGAGGGGGGAAGAGAGACACAGAGAACCAGAGACAGTTACACAGAGACAGAGAGAGGAAAACAGCAGAGAGAAAGAATTTAGGAGAAATCTAAAATAAAATCTAAAGGGGATATATAATTGTATGTATCAGGATGAAGAATCAATAAATGCTAGTTCTTCTTTTCAGATCTATGTTAACCTCCAAACTACTGCCAACAGAAATGTCAGGGGACATGGAAGCCAAGAGCTGGGGCTCCACACAGATCAGTGTAAAAAACATCTGCTATGAGTGGACCATTAGCAACTTCTCATTTTGCATGGATGGAATTCAGAAAGAGATTAGAAGCCTAGAGTTCTCATTAGACGACAATGAGGAAGTGGCATGGTGTTTGAGAGTATACCCAAATGGAGTTGATAAAGAAAGCAAAGATTACCTGTCAGTTGACCTGGGATTGCTCAGCTGTCCCGTGTGCCCAGTTTGGGCAAAGATTGAGTTCTGGATCATAAATTCCCAAGGAGAGAAATGTCAAAGTAGGAAGAACCCCAGTGTTGTAAGCTTTTGGCAATACCAACACAGGGGATTCAAAGAGTTCATCCTTCGAGATTTCCTCCTCTCCCATCAGCATTTACTTCTCCCTGAAGACCAGCTCACCATCTGCTGCAAGGTGAGCATAGCGGGAGCCATCTTCAGCATGCCTGGACAGAACATGACACCTGCAATCAAGGATCCAAGGCATGTGTTGGCAGATGACCTAGGGAAGCTTTGGGAGAATTCCACCTTCACAGACTGCTCCCTATTGGTAGGTGGCCATGAATTCAGGGCTCACAAGGCCATCCTAGCAGCTCGCTCTCCAGTTTTCAGAGCCATGTTTGAACATGAAATGCAGGAGAGACTAAAAAACCTCGTTGAGATTCATGACTTGGATCCCCAAGTCTTCCAGGAGATGATGGGCTTCATCTACACATGGAAGGCACCAAACCTCAAGAGCTACTCCATGGCCTCTGGTCTGCTGGCAGCTGCTGACAGGTATGGCCTGGAGGGTTTAAAGGCCATGTGTGAGGATGCCCTCTGCAGGATCCTCTCTGTGGAGAATGCTGAAAACACTCTCATCCTGGCTGACCTCCACAGCACACAGTGGCTGAAGACTCAGGCCCTGGATTTCATCACAGATTTTGCCTATGAGGTCTCTAAGACCTCAGGGTGGAAGTCATTGGTGGAGTCACATCCCCCCTTGGTGGCTGAAGCCTTCTGCTCCCTGGCTTCTGCACAGTGTCCTTCTTTGGAGCCATGATTTAAATGCCTAAAGTGATCTCAGAAGATAGACAGCTGTGACCTGCACCTCTTCTGCAACAGCAACAACCAGCTTTTTTACCAATGACTTCTGCTTAGACAATGGTATTGAGGGAGCATTTGCACTTTATCAGAGGAATGGCAGCATGGTGGCTCAGGATTTAAAACACCTGCAATATATTATACATACTGAAATGGTAGGTGTGCAATAGGCAGCACTGCAGTCTGGGACACTCTACATGACATCTATGATGTTAATGTTCCTGTTTGAATTTGTCTGATTTTTGGAAACTGAGATTCAATTTAGAGCTGGCCCTAGGCAGAGAACAACTGTGTTTCTTTGGAGAAACACCTCTGCCTTGGACTGAACAGAAGAGATGACTGTGGCCATTGGCAAGGAGAAATCAATCATGATTGCTTCCTCATCAGAGAAGGAAAGACAATGAAGAGTTTCTGTTTAAACATTCAAGGTTCAGGGAACTCAGCTGCAAAAGCAATTACTGCTCTCTCAGAGAACTCTAGCTAAGTTCGCAGCACACATACGAGAGTTTTCCACCACCTGAAACTGGTGAATCAGAGGATCTGAGGCCCTCCTCTTGTCTCCATGGCCACAAAGAACTCTGTAGACAAAACCTTAACCAAATAAAATACAAGATGAATAAAACTTTTGAAATCAGTCTGTGTTTTCCAGAGATGTTTATTTCAGAGAAGTGACATGTAATCCAAGCAGCCTAGCTCAGCTGTGGATGTTTGAACAGAGCCCTCACTCTCCTACCAATATTAGAAACCCTTGGTCTTTTTCCTTGGAATTTAATGTTGGAAAATGAGAACTCCACCCTCATGCTCTTTTTTTGTTTTTCATGTACTTCTTCAATTTTACCAGAAAATATAACTCCACTTTCAATCAACATAGAAATATTTTTTATTCGAAATATTTTTTATTTACATTTCAAATGATTTCCTCTTTTCTAGCCCCCCACTCCCTGAAAGTCCCATAAGCCCCCTTCTCTCCCCCTGTCCTCCCACCCACCCCTTCCCACTTCCCCGGTCTGGTTTTGCCAAATAGTGCTTCAATGAGTCTTTCCAGACCAAGGGGCCACTCCTCCTTTATTCTTGTACCTCATTTGATGTGTGGATTATGTTTTGGGTATTCCAATTTTCTAGGTTAATATCCACTTATTACTGAGTGCATACCATGATTCACCTTTTGAGTCTGGGTTACCTCACTTAGTATGATGTTCTCTAGCTCCATCCAGGAATGGGCATGATATTGAGATGTGAGCAGGAAGCTAAAGAAAAAACCTTTCTTCTTCTTAATGCTTATTGTCGGGCTCCAGTAGAAGGTGTGGCCTAGTTAAGGGAGTGTCTTCTAGTCTGAAGATCTGGATTAAGGGTATGTGTTTTTCTGCCTCAAGACTCAGACTAAAGGTATATGTTTTTCTCAGATTAAATGTATATGTTTTTCGACCAGAAGAATCTGTATTAGAACTGGATCTATATACTTCAACTTAAGAAAAAAATTTAGCTGGGCACTGCTGGCACATGCCTTTAATCCCAGCACTTAGGAGGCAGAGGCAGGCAGATTTCTGAGTTCGAGGCCAGCCTGGACTACAAAGTGAGTTCCAGGACAGCCAGGGCTACACAGAGAAAACCTGTCTTGAAAAAAACCAAAAAAAAAAAAAAAAAAAAAGGAAAAGGCATGCCTTCTACTTTTGGATGTCCACAATAAGTGCAGACTAGAAGAATAACCATCACCAAATAATATACTTTGCTTATTTGGGACAATCTTGCATAAATAAAGAGATGATGTAAATCTCTGCATAGATACGATTTACACATGCACTGGTCTTACAAATGCTACCATAAACATGATCAGGGAAGGGGTGCTTTCCTTAACTGCTCAGGAGTCTGAGTGTTCACAAAATGTAAGGCATGTGGAAGAGCTCCTGTATGGTGGGTAGGATCAGAGCCCCAAACCTCTGAAGATGGCTCTATACTTTCCTGTGTTTTATTCAATTTAGACTTTGTACTTCTCCTCGGGGTCTTCAGGGCCCCCTTACCTCCTTCCTCTGAAGCTATCTGTTTTAGGCACCTCCTGCAGTCTTCTGGTTTTTCCTTGACTGCCAACAGAATTTTTGATGGGTCTGGAGTCTGTTGCTTCTGGCCACTTAACTTTTTTTTCTGTTTTGTAGTCCTCCTTTATTAAATACTCTCTCTGCCACTATCACTAAATCTCTCAAACACCTTTCCCTAACCTCTAAACCCTCTGCAGGTTTTTTTTAAATATGCTGCCTAATTAATAAAAGCTAGATCAACAACTGTCTTTGCTTCTGCTTTCTGTGGGGTGTGTATTAATTACAAAATCCACATTATTCATTGATACAATTTAGCTAACAAGAATAGTTATCCAGGATCAGAAACTTGAACACCAAAAAGTAAGACTAGAGAATGCAGATAATCCTGGTGTATGGTCAAATCTTTGAAGTTCAGACTCCATTTTTAAAAATCTGTTCAAATTAACATCCTGGCACCTAGCATTAGTTTGCAAGTTGCCCCTCAACAAAACCTGAGCCTAGCTTCACTCTCTAAGCCAATCTCCAATAAGACCAGCATCTTCAATTTACACCTTTAACAAGACCAGGTTATTCCACCAACACACCTGTACCCCCCAGATTACAAAACCACCCCCTGCCTAATGACCACCAATGCAGAGGGGAACAGAAGTTAAGTTTATGTTAGCCAGGTGGTGGTGGAGCACGCCTTTAATCCCAGCACTTGTGAGGAGGAGGCAAGCAGATTTCTGAGTTCGAGGCCAGCCTGGTCTACAAAGTGAGTTCCAGGACATCCAGGAATACACATAGAAACCCTGTCTTGGAGGAACAGGGAGAGGGAATATGGCTTATAAGACTTGCGGGGAGTGGGAACCCTGAAAACGGGAAATAATTTGAAATGTAAATAAAGAATACATCAAATAAAAAAAGAAAGAAAAAAATAACTCCCCAAAAGATCAACTCTGAAGCTAAAGAGGTGGCCTGAAAATGATATTCAAGAGACAGAGGCAGAAGAACCTAAACTGAAGTGGTACCCTAGGATACACAGTAGGGCTGTTCTGGGAAAATAAGTTTATTTGAATTAATGTCATTCTTCATAAATAAATTAATATCTAAAACAACCACACAAGCATTAAATGAAAGAAAAAAAAAACAATGACAGAGGTTGAGCAATTATTAAAAAAAAAAAAACATTGAGCTATCTGTACCATGGAGCTGGGGCTGCTCCACAGCCCTCTGTGCACAGGTCCCACCAGAAGAGAGCTGGGCTCCCGGGAGTTCTGGCACAGGCTTATAGGACCACAGGAGGTACAAGCTCCAGGCAGAAACACAGAAACAACAGAAATATGAAACACCAAAAGTAACAAGATGGCAAAAGGCAAGCACAAGAAACCTACCAACAAAAACCAAGGCTACTTGGCATCATCAGAAGCCAGTTCTCCAAGCACAGCAAGTTCTGGATAACCGAATATATCACAGAGCAAGATTTGAATTTAAAATCACATTGCATGGTGCTGATAGAGGACTTCCAGACCAACTCACTGATAAGTGGATATTAGCCTAGAAGTTCAGAATACCCAAGATACAATTCACAGACCACATGAAGCTCAAGAAGAAAGAAGACGAAAGTGTGGATACTTTGATGCTTCTTACAAGGGGTACAAAATACCCATGGGAAGAAATACAAAGTGTGGAGCAGAGAGTAAAAGAATGGATATCCATAGACTGCCCCACCTGTGGATCCATCCCACATGCAGTTAACAAACCCAGGCACTATTGTGGATGCCAATAAGTGCTTGCTGACAGGAGCCAGATATAACTCTCTCTTGAGAGGCTTTGCCAGTGCCTGACAAATACAGAGGGGGATGCACACAGCCAACCATTGAACTGAGCAAAGGGTTTCAATGGAGGAACTAGAGAAAGGACCCAAGGAGCTGAAGGTGTTTGCAACCCCATAGGATGAGCAACAATATGAACCAAACAGCAAGCCCAGAGTTCTCAGGGATTTAAGCACAAATGAGAGAGTACACATGGAAGAAACAATGACTCCAGCCACATGGGTAACAGAGGACAGCCTGAACA
The DNA here is from genome assembly GCF_947179515.1 of Apodemus sylvaticus. NCBI lineage: Eukaryota > Metazoa > Chordata > Mammalia > Rodentia > Muridae > Apodemus > Apodemus sylvaticus. The sequence goes on from NC_067475.1 coordinate 70,630,585, forward strand.
GACATCAATGAGAGGAGAGACCCTTGGACCCTTGAAGGCTCATTTCCTCAGGGTACCCCTACCAGGTCAGGGAAGCTGGAGTGGGTGGGTTAGTGAGCAGAGGGAGGGGATGGGATAGAGCTTTGCAGAGGGGAAATGAGCAAAGGGGACCTTTCAAACGAAAATCAAGAAAATATTTAATTAAAATTGAAAAATAAATAAATAATGGCAAAAAAGCCAGAAAACAAAACCTGGGCTTACTCACTATGTTGCAATCCACACTGGAAGCCAATGTTTTGAGATGGTTCACCTGACAATCTACTCCATCTACCAGCTTCTGGAAGTAATGGAGGAGCCACTCCTATAATGTTTCAGAAAGCAGAATCCTTGAACCAGAACATTGACTACTTGCAGTAAATATTTACATGTAATGCAGTTTGGGCAGAACACACACACACACACACACACACATGCTACTAATGCACTACTTTCCATGCAGACAGGAGGCTAGCATGGCTGTCCTCTCAGAGGCTCTACCTACCAACAGCTAACTGAAATGCAGTTACAGCTAAGCATTGGATTGTAGTAGGGGAACCGTATGGACAAGTAAGGCGAAGGATTAAAGGAACTAAAGGAGATGGCAACTCTAAAAAGATGACCAGTATCACATAATCTGGACCTTGGGAGGCCACCAAAGACTAAGCCACCAACCAGAGAGCATACATGAACTTGTCTGATGCCCCAAGCACAAATGAAGGACAGGCATATCTTGTCTGGCCTCAGTGGAAGAGGATGTGCCTAATCCTATATAGACTTATTGTCCCAGGGAGGGGGAATGCATGGGGAGCACCCTCTCAGAGGCAAAGGAGATGGGGGACGGCTGAAAAACTGTGAGGGGAGCACTGCAGTGAGGCAGAATTTCAGATGAAAATTAATAATATAAAAATTGAAAAAAGGAGAATCCAGCCAGGCAGTGGTGCCACACACCTTTAATCCCAGCACTTGGGAGGCAGAGACAGGCAGATTTCAGAGTTTGAGGCCAGCCTGGTCTACAAAGTGAGTTCCAGGACAGCCAGGGCTACACAGAGAAACCCTGTCTCAAAAAACCAGAAAGACACACACACACACACACACACACACACACACACACACGCACACAAACAGAGAGAGAGAGAGAGAGAGAGAGAGAGAGAGAGAGAGAGAGAGAGAGAGAGAGAGAGAGAGAAGCATTTATGATATTCCAGAACCATTGGTCTAATTGGTTCTGAAGAAGGATTTCCTTGGAGGGAAGTACAAGACTACCACCAAACAAATTGGGAGGAGTGATCACAAGGTCTGTGCTTCTGATTGGAATAACACACAGGAAAGAAGAAAGCCATCTTCAGAGTTTTGGGGCTCTGATTCCTGACCACCATACAGGAGCTATTCCACATGCCCTCCATTTGGTGAATACTCAGACTCCTGACCAGTTAAGGAAAACATCCCTTCCCTGATCAGGTTTATGGCAGAAATCAGTGTAAAACCAGCACAGGAGTAAATAATAGCTTTGCAGAGATTGACATGATACCTTCATTTATGGAAGTCTCAAGTCTCAGTAAGCAAAGTACCCTGGTGATGGCTCTTCTTGTCTAGACTACCTGTGGACTCATGTAACATATAAAATGGAGGGCTCGTCTTTTAAAAGCTTGTTTTGATTAAATTGAAATAGATAAATCCAGTTCAAACGCAGATTCTTAGGGTAGAAAATCACACACGTTTAATCTGAGTCTTCAGGCAGGAAAACAAACACCTTTAATCCAGAAGTTGAGACTTGAAGACACACCCTTAATAGGGCCATGCCTTCTACTGGAGGCCTATATAAGCATATGAAGAAGGAGACTGTGTCTTTGCCTGCCTGCTCTCATCTTACTAGCAAGCCCATTTCTTCACTGGCATTAGACTCTACTTCAGAATACCAGCATATACTGAAGAAAACCTGAGACTTCAAACCTCGTGGACTAAGTAAGTACTGACTGTAGTCATTGTTATATTAGTTGAATTTATGTTATTCTCATATATCCTCTTTCTATTTATATAAAGGAATTAATTCTGTATGTTCAATAAACACACGCACATATACACTCAGAGAGAGAGAGAAAGAGAGAGAGAAGACAGAGAGTGGGCAAGAGAGACACAGAGAAACAGAGACAGTTACACAGAGACAGAGAGAGAAAAACAGCACAGAGTAAGAATTTAGGAGAAATCTAAAATAAAATCTAAAGAGTATATATAATTGTATGCATCAGGATGAAGAGTCAATAAATGCTAGTTCTTCTTTTCAGATCAACGTTAACCTCCAAACAACCTCCAACAGAAATGTCAGGGGACATGGAAGCCAAGAGCTGGGGCTCCACACAGATCAGTGTAAAAAACATCTGCTATGAGTGGACCATTAGCAACTTCTCATTTTGCATGGATGGAATTCAGAAAGAGATTAGAAGCCCAGAGTTCTCATTAGAGGCCAATGAGGAAGCGACATGGTGTTTGACAGTATACCCAAATGGAGTTGATAAAGAAAGCCAAGATTACCTGTCAGTTGGCCTGGGATTGCTCAGCTGTCCCGTGTGCCCAGTTTGGGCAAAGTTTGAGTTCTGGGTCATAAATTCCCAAGGAGAGAAATGTCAAAGTAGGAAGAACCCCAGTGTTGTAAGCTTTTGGCAATACCAACACAAGGGATTCAAAGACTTCATCCTTCGAGATTTCCTCCTCTCCCATCAGCATTTACTTCTCCCTGAAGACCAGCTCACCATCTGCTGCAAGGTGAGCATAGCGGGAGCCATCTTTAGCGTGCCTGGACAGAACATGACACCTGCAATCAAGGATCCAAGACATGTTTTGGCAGATGACCTAGGGAAGCTTTGGGAGAATTCCGTCTTCACAGACTGCTCCCTATTGGTAGGTGGCCATGAATTCCGGGCTCACAAGTCCATCCTAGCAGCTCGCTCTCCAGTTTTCAGAGCCATGTTTGAACATGAAATGCAGGAGAGACTAAAAAACCTCGTTGAGATTCATGACTTGGATCCCCAAGTCTTCCAGGAGATGATGGGTTTCATCTACACAGGGAAGGCACCAAACCTCAAAAGCTACTCCATGGCCGCTGGTGTGCTGGCAGCTGCTGACAGGTATGGCCTGGAGGGCTTGAAGGCCATGTGTGAGGATGCCCTCTGCAGGATCCTCTCTGTGGAGAATGCTGCATACACTCTCATCCTGGCTGACCTCCACAGCACACAGTGGCTGAAGACTCAGGCCCTGGATTTCATTACAGATTTTGCCTATGAGGTCTCTAAGACCTCAGGTTGGAAGTCATTGGTGGAGTCACATCCCCCCTTGGTGGCTGAAGCCTTCTGCTCCCTGGCTTCTGCACAGTGTCCTTCTTTGGAGCCATGACTTAAATGCCTAAAGTGATCTCAGAAGATGGACAGCTGTGACCTGTACCTCTTCTGCAACAGCAACAACCAGCTTTTTTACCAATGACTTCTGCTTAGACAATGGTATTGAGGGAGCATTTGCACTTTATCAGGGGAATGGCAGCATGGTGGCTCAGGATTTAAAACACCTGCAATATATTATACATACTGAAATGGTAGGTGTGCAATAGGCAGCACTGCAGTCTGGGACACTCTACATGACATCTATGATGTTAATGTTCCTGTTTGAATTTGTCTGATTTTTGGAAACTGAGATTCAATTTAGAGTGGGTCCTAGGCAGAGAACAACTGTGTTTCTTTGGAGAAACACTTCTGCCTTGGACTAAACAGAAGAGATGACTGTGGCCATTGGCAAGGAGAAATCAATCATGATTGCTTCCTCATCAGAGAAGGAAAGACAATGAAGAGTTTCTGTTTAAACATTCAAGGTTCAGGGAACTCGGCTTCAAAAGCAATTACTGCTCTCTCAGAGAACTCTAGCTAAGTTCGCAGCACACATAGGAGAGTTTTCCACAACCTGAAACTGGTGAATCAGAGGATCTGAGGCCCTCCTCTTGTCTCCATGGCCACAAAGAACTCTGTAGACAAAACTTTAACCAAATAAAATACAAGATGAAAAAAACTTTTGAAATCAGTCTGTGGTTTCCAGAGATGTTTATTTCAGAGAAGTAACATGTAGTCCAAGCAACCTAGCTCAGCTGTGGATGTTTGAACAGAGCCCTCACTCTCCTACCAATATTAGAAACCCTTGGTCTTTTTCCTTGGAATTTAATGTTGGAAAATGAGAACTCCACCCTCATGCTCTTTTTTTTGTTTTTCATGTACTTCTTCAATTTTACCAGAAAATATAACTCCACTTTCAATCAACATAGAAATATTTTTTATTCGAAATATTTTTTATTTACATTTCAAATGATTTCCTCTTTTCTATCCCCCCACTCCTTGAAAGTCCCATAAGCCCCCTTCTCTTCCCCCTGTCCTCCCACCCACCCCTTCCCACTTCCCCGGTCTGGTTTTGCCAAATAGTGCTTCATTGAGTCTTTCCAAACCAAGGGGCCACTCCTCCTTTATTCTTGTACCTCATTTGATGTGTGGATTATGTTTTGGGTATTCCAATTTTCTAGGTTAATATCCACTTATTAGTGAGTGCATACCATGATTCACCTTTTGAGTCTGGGTTACCTCACTTAGTATGATGTTCTCTAGCTCCATCCAGGAATGGGCATGCTATTGAGATGTGAGCAGGAAGCTAAAGAAAAAAAGCTTCCTTCTTCTTAATGCTTATTGTGGGGCTCCAGTAGAAGGTGTGGCCTAGTTAAGGGAGTGTCTTCTAGTCTGAAGATCTGGATTAAGGGTATGTGTTTTTCTGCCTCAAGACTCAGACTAAAGGTATATGTTTTTCTCAGATTAAATGTATATGTTTTTCGACCAGAAGAATCTGTATTAGAACTGGATCTATATATTTCAACTTAAGAAAAAAAATTAGCTGGGCACTGCTGGCACATGCCTTTAATCCCAGCACTTAGGAGGCAGAGGCAGGCAGATTTCTGAGTTCGAGGCCAGCCTGGTTTACAAAGTGAGTTCCAGGACAGCCAGGGCTACACAGAGAAACCCTGTCTTGAAAAAAGCCAAAAAAAAAAAAAAAAAAAAAGGAAAAGGCATGCCTTCTACTTTTGGATGTCCACAATAAGTGCAGACTAGAAGAATAACCATCACCAAATAATATACTTTGCTTATTTGGGACAATCTTGCATAAATAAAGAGATCATGTAAATCTCTGCACAGATACTATTTACACATGCACTGGTCTTACAGATTGCTACCATAAACATGATCAGGGAAGGGGTGCTTTCCTTAACTGCTCAGGAGTCTGAGTGTTCACAAAATGTAAGGCATTTGGAAGAGCTCCTGTATGGTGGGCAGGATCAGAGCCCCAAACCTCTGAAGATGGCTCTATACTTTCCTGTGTTTTATTCCATTTAGACTTTGTACTTCCCCTCAGGGTCTTCAGGGCCCCCTTACCTCCTTCCTCTGAAACTATCTGTTTTAGGCACCTCCTGCAGTCTTCTGGTTTTTCCTTGACTGCCAACAGACTTTTTGATGAGTCTGGAGTCTGTTGCTTCTGGCCACTTAACTTTTTTCTCTTTTGTAGTCTTCTTTTATTAAATACTCTCTCTGCCACTATCACTAAATCTCTCAAACACATTTCCCTAACCTCTAAACCCTCTGCAGGTTTGTTTTTAATATGCTGCCTAATTAATAAAAGCTAGATCAACAGCTGTCTTTGCTTCTGCTTTCTGTGGGGTGTGTATTAATTACAAAATCCACATTATTCATTGATACAATTTAGCTAACAAGAATAGTTATCCAGGATCAGAAACTTGAACACCAAAAAGTAAGACTAGAGAATGCAGATAATCCTGGTGTATGGTCAAATCTTTGAAGTTCAGACTCCATTTTTAAAAATCTGTTCAAATTAACATCCTGGCATCTAGCATTAGTTTCCAAGTTGCCCCTCAACAAAACCTAAGCCTAGCTTCACTCTCTAAGCCAATCTCCAATAAGACCAGCATCTTCAATTTACACCCTCAACAAGACCAGGTTATTCCACCAACACACCTGTACCCCCAGATTACAAAACCACCCCCTGCCTAATGACCACCAATGCAGAGGGGAACAGAAGTTAAGTTTATGTTAGCCAGGTGGTGGTGGAGCACGCCTTTAATCCCAGCACTTGTGAGGAGGAGGCAAGCGGATTTCTGAGTTTGAGGCCAGCCTGGTCTACAAAGTGAGTTCCAGGACATCCAGGACTACGCAGAGAAACCCTGTCTTGGAGGAACAGGGAGAGGGAATAGGGCTTATAAGACTTGCGGGGAGTGTGGACCCAGAAAAGGGGAAATAATTTGAAATGTAAATAAAGAATACATCAAATAAAAAAAGAAAGAAAAAATAACTCCCCAAAAGATCAACTCTGAAGCTAAAGAGGTGCCCTGAAAATGATATTCAAGAGACAGAGGCAGAAGAACCTAAACTGAAGTGGTACCCTAGGATACACAGTGGGGCTGTTCTGGGAAAATAAGTTTATTTGAATTGATGTCATTCTTCATAAATAAATTAATATCTAAAACAAACAAACAAACACACAAACATTAAATGAAAGAAAAAACAATGACAGAGGTTGAGCAATTATTTAAAAAAAAAAAACAGTTGAGCTATCTGTACCATGGAGCTGGGGCTGCTCCACAGCCCTCTGTGCACAGGTCCCACCAGAAGAGAGCTGGGCTCCCGGAGTTCTGACACAGGCTTACAGGACCACAGGAGGTACAAGCTCCAGTCAGAAACACAGAAACAACAGAACTATGTAACACCAAAAGTAACAAGATGGTGAAAGGCAAGCACAAGAACCCTACCAACAAAAACCAAGGCTACTTAGCATCATCAGAAGCCAGTTCTCCCACCACAGCAAGTTCTGGATAACTGAATATACCACAGAGCAAGATTTGAATTTAAAATCACATTGCGTGAGGCTGATAGAGGACTTCAAGACCAACTCACTGATAAGTGGATATTAGCCTAGAAGCTCAGAATACCCAAGATACAATTCACAGACCACATGAAGCTCAAGAAGAAAGAAGACCAAAGTGTAGATACTTTGATTCTTCTTAGAAGGGGTACAAAATACCCATGGGAAGAAATACAAAGTGTGGAGCAGAGAGTAAAAGAATAGATATCCATAGACTGCCCCACCTGTGGATCCATCCCATATGCAGTTAACAAACCCAGGCACTATTGTGGATGCCAATAAGTGCTTGCTGACAGGAGCCAGATATAACTCTCTTCTGAGAGGCTTTGCCAGTGCCTGACAAATACAGAGGGGGATGCACACAGCTAACCATTGAACTGAGCAAAGGGTTTCAATGGAGGAACTAGAGAAAGGACCCAAGGAGCTGAAGGTGTTTGCAACCCCATAGGATGAGCAACAATATGAACCAACCAGTAAGCCCAGAGTTCTCAGGGACTTAAGCACAAATGAGAGAGTACACATGGAAGAAACGATGACTCCAGACACATGGGTAACAGAGGACAGCCTGAACAGACATCAATGAGAGGAGAGACCCTTGGACCCTTGAAGGCTCATTGCCTCAGGGTACACCTACCAGGTCAGGAAGGCTGGAGTGGGTGGGTTAGTGAGCAGAGGGAGGTGATGGAATAGAGGTTTTCAGAGGGGCATTGAGCAAAGAGGACATTTGAAATGTAAATAAAGAAGATATTTAAGTAAAATTGAAAAAAAAATAAATAATGGCAAAAAGCCAGAACACAAAACCTGGCTCACTCACTCTGTTGCAATCCACGCTGGAAGCCAATGTTTTGAGAGGGTTCACCTGACAATCTACTCCATCTACCAGCTTCTGGAGGTCATGGAGGAGCCACTCCTATGATGTTTCAGAAAGCAGAATCCTTGAACCAGAACATTGATTACTTGCAGTGAAAATTTGCATGTAATGCTGTTTGGGCCGAACACACACACACACACACACACACACACACATACGCTACTAATGCTATGTTTTCCATGCAGACAGGAGACTAGCATGGCTGTCCTCTCAGAGGCTCTACCTACCAACAGCTAACTGAAATGCAGTTACAGCTAAGCATTGGATTGTAGTAGGGGAACCCTATGGATGAGTTAGGCGAAGGATTAAAGGAACTAAAGGAGATGGCAACTCTAAAAAAAATGACCAGTATCACCTAATCTGGACTTTCAGGGGCCACCAGAGACTAAGCCACTAACCAGTGAGCATACATGAACTTGTCTGATGCCCCAAGCACAAATGAAGTACAGGCATACCTTGTCTGGCCTCAGTGGAAGAGGATGTGCCTAATCCTATAGAGACTTAATGCCCCAGGGAGGGGGAATGCATGGGGAGCACCCTCTCAGAGGCAAAGGAGATGGGGGACGGCTGAAAAACTGTGAGGGGAGCACTGCAGTGAGGCAGAATTTCAGATGAAAATTAATAAAATAAAAATTGAAAAAAGGATAATCCAGCCAGGCAGTGGTGCCACACACCTTTAATCCCAGCATTTGGGAGGCAGAGACAGGCAGATTTCAGAGTTTGAGGCCAGCCTGGTCTACAAAGTGAGTTCCAGGACAGCCAGGGCTACACAGAGAAACCCTGTCTCAAAAAACCAGAAAGACACACACACACACAGAGAGAGAGAGAGAGAGAGAGAGAGAGAGAGAGAGAGAGAGAGAGACAGAGAGAGAGACAGAGAGACAGGGAGACAGAGAGACAGAGAGACAGAGAGACAGAGAGACAGAGAGAAACAGAAAGAGAAGCATTTATGATATTCCAGAACCATTGTTCTAATTGGCTCTGAAGAAGGATTTCCTAGGAGGGAAGTACAAGACTACCACCGACCAAATTGGGAGGAGTGATCACAAGGTCTGTGCTTCTGATTGGAATAACACACAGGAAAGAAGAAAGCCATCTTCAGAGTTTTGGGGCTCTGATTCCTGACCACCATACAGGAGCTCTTCTACATGCCCTCCATTTGGTGAACACTCAGACTCTTGACCAGTTAAGGAAAACATCCCTTCCCTGATCAGGTTTATGGCAGAAATCAGTGTAAAAGCCAGCACAGGAGTAAATAATAGCTTTGCAGATATTGACATTATACCTTCATTTATGGAAGTCTGAAGTATCAGTAAGCAAAGTACACTGGTGATGGCTCTTCTTGTCTAGACTACCTGTGGACTCATGTAACATATAAAATGGAGGGATCATCATGGTGGCTCAGGATTTTAAACACCTGCAATATTATACATATTGAAATGGTAGGTGTGCAATAGGCAGCACTGCAGTCTGGGACACTCTACATGACATCTATGATGTTAATGTTCCTGTTTGAATTTGTCTGATTTTTGGAAACTGAGATTCAATTTAGAGCTGGCCCTAGGCAGAGAGCAACTGTGTTTCTTTGGAGAAACACTTCTGCCTTGGACTGAACAGAAGAGATGACTGTGGCCATTGGCAAGGAGAAATCAACCATGATTGCTTCCTCATCAGTGAAGGAAAGACAATGAAGTTTCTTTTTAAACATTCAAGGTTCAGGGAACTCGGCTTCAAAAGCAATTACTGCTCTCTCAGAGATCTCTTGCTAAGTTCGCTACACACATAGGAGAGTTTTTCACCACCTGAAACTGTTGAATCAGAGATCTGAGGCCCTCCTCTTGTCTCCATGGCCACAAAGAACTCTGTAGACAAAACCTTAACCAAATAATATACAAGATGAATACAACTTTTGAAATCAGTCTGTGCTTTCCAGAGATGTTTATTTCAGAGAAGTAACATGTAGTCCAAGCAGCCTAGCTCAGCTGTGGATGTTTGAACAGAGCCGTCACTCTCCTACCAATATTAGAAACCCTTGGTCTTTTTCCTTGGAATTTAATGTTGGAAAATGAGAACTCCACCCTCATGCTCTTATGACGACGGAGAAGTCTATGCCATAGTAGAGGGAGTCTAATCCTTCTGGGAGAGATGTGTTTGTGGATCAAGGCATGCAAAATCTATTAAATGTTTTGAAAACATCCAAAGGGATTTATTCATTACAGATTTGCAGGCCTGTATACCTGTTGAGGGAGAACCGGCTGGGGAGGGAGCAGAGGTACGAGTCCTTGGTCCAGTCTGTGGTCTGGAAGCACTGAGAGGCCTGTTACATTGCTCCAACATAGCAGGATTAGATAAGAGGAGATAGCCCATGATTGTAAAGCATTATTACAGAAAAGGAGGTGCCAAGAAAAGAGATCAAAAGGTAAAAAGAGAAAGAGATAGAGAGGTGAGATCCACCCGTGGCCACTTAGAAAAAGAATGGGGGGGGGGTAAGGGGGATAAGAGCGTAAGAGAAAAAAGAGGACAAGAGAGCATGGGCAAGAGAGGAAGGAGGAGCCAAGCAGCCCTCTCTATAGTGGGTCAGGGTACCTGGCTGTTGCCAGGTAACTGCGGGGTGGGGCAAACCTGGCTGTACCTAGGTGACTGTGGGTGGGGAATCTAGGCCGTGGTGTGGCCCAGATATAAAATTAATTCAAACAAATCAGTAGCCTTCCTATACTCAAAGGATAAACAGGCAGAGAAAGAACTTAGGGAAGAAGAAATAGAAGAAGACCTCAGAAGATGGAAATATCTCCCATGCTTGTGGATTACCAGGATTAATATAGTAAAAATGGCCATCTTGTCAAAAGCAATCTACAGATTCAATGCAATCCCCATTAAATTCCAACTCAAGTCTTCAAAGAGTGAGAAAGTGCAATTCTCAATCTTATCTGGAATTACAAAAAACCCATGGTGCTTTTTCACAGCTAAAGAACACCAACTAAAACAAACCAGATGATAGATGACCCAGTGACTTGGAGTAAAACACCAGTAAAATACTACTGGTCTTCTTTAAAAGGGGTAAAATATCTTCTAATAATCCTTTAATCTTAATAATCTCCTTAATTAATAGCTTATTCACTCATCAGAGAAGCTTCCTCCTGCAGCAGATTGGAACAAATACAGAGATTAACACCCAGACATTATGCAGAGAGAGGCAGAGACATTGGAGAGACAGAGACAGAGAAAGATCTTCATACACACAACTGTAAATGAGATGTTTCCCTTAAATCCATGCCCTCATAGTTCAGAGAGCCCTAAGGAAGACGATCAGAAGCAGGGAGGGAGACACAGGGAATGGAGGTTCTCAGGAAGACAACGCCCTTTGAATCCCCTTTAACTCAAAGACACTGAGGCAGCAGTCCCATGGCCTCCATGGATCTGTACCAGCTGTCGTTTTCTGATGACAGACAGAAATGTAGAGGATCCATGTGGGAAAGGACGTGGGAAAGAACAAGAAGAATTGAGGGAAACACTACTCACTCAGATTATACAGTATTAATAAAGAATTCATGCTTAATTAAAGAAGGAGGAGGAGGAGCAGATGCCTGGGGAGAAAATATAGTAGTTTTCCAAAACTTTCAGAATGAGGTAAGAAGTGTTTCTAATTAGAGCTCCTCTGGTTATGTTTTAGTGCAATGCCATTAGGGACATTAAATTCAGTGGTAACCAAATATCAGGAAGAGAGAATAAAATAAAATACATAAATGCACCCTTTTTGCTCATATTCTTGGTGTCTTAGTCAGGGTTTCTATTCCTGCACAAACATTATGACCAAGAAGCAAGTTTGGAAGGAAAGGGTTTATTCAGCTTACGCTGCTGCATTGCTGTTCATCACAAAAGGAAGTCAGGACTGGAACTCAAACAGGTCAGGAAGCAGGAGCTGATGCAGAGGCCATGAATAGATGTTCCTTACTGGCTTGCTCCCCCTGGCTTGCTCAGCCTGCTCTCTTATTGAACCCAAGAATACCAGCCCAGTGGTGGTACCACCCACAAGGGGCCCTCCCCACTTGATCACTAATTGAGAAAATGCCCCACAGCTGGATCTCATGGAGGCACTTCCCCAACTGAAGCTCCTTTCTCTGTGATAACTCCAGTCTGTGTCAAGTTGACACACAAAACCAGCCAGTACACTTGGCTGGTTCTTCCAATTCTGAGAAAAACCTTATCTACCTCCTGTGGATCTCTATTGCCTCAATCAATGTTTTAGAAAAATGGCTTACTTCATGTTTAGAGTGTTGTTTCTGCATGCCTATCTGCATGTGTGCTACCCACAGAATCCAGAGGAGGGCACTAGATCCCATGAAACTGACAGCTAGACTTTTGTGAGTTGCCCATTGCTACTAGGAATGAAACCTGGTTCTATTGACTGGCAGCCAGAGCACCAAGTGCTCAGTCATCTCCTCAGGCCCTGTCCCATTTGATTCTGATTACACACCTGTGGTTGTCCTCAGCATGAGGTCGAGTTGAAGGGAAACTTGACAAGTGAATTCTGAGGAATCTGGGATACAGAGCTAACAGAGCACAATCTCTTCTTTCAGGTTCATCCTCTCAGCATCAGTCTTTGGAATGAGGAATTCAGCCTCTGTCCCTATAGTTTCTCCATCTTCCCACACAATTGTGTCCACGCCATTCCCTGACTATTACTAATATTGAGAAGTTTGGGAGTCCATGAAAATATTTTATTGTCTCCTCTATTGGAAATTTTTGCAGGTTTTTGTATCTGCTGACTAGCTCTATCTTGTGTTATTGGAATTAAGAAAAAATACCATTCTGGCATAATAAATTACATTATACTGTGTAATTTATAAACCATGGAATTTATTCCCACAGTGTGAAGGTCAGGAAGGATCAACACACGCATTTCTTCATAAATGATACCTGCTCTAGGGATATAATGGTAGAAGAGCCAATTGGCAAGGACCTACTCACTTCCTTTATACTCTTTTACTCTTATTATGGTAGAAGCTCAACAGTCAAGGCAGGCCTCAAAGCCATGGTTAAGCAGGACTTTCTCAATCTCCAAATCCTTGCTCGATCAGAAACATGTAGGGATTCCTGGATTGAATTTTTGTATGAGAGTACTTTCCTATTCCTAAGGATTAGCATATGACCAAATCACCTTACAGAGGCCCTGCTTTTCTTTCCTTTTTATTGAAAATGATTTTTCCACACAAAATATTCAGATTACAATTTGCCTTTCCCCATCTCCTTCCAGTCCCTCCCCATCTCGCTACTCACTGTACTGCTCAGGTCTCACTCCTTCCAGTTAGATGACAAGCAGAAAAACAAAACCAGGATGAAAAACAAAGAAAACACACATGAAACATACATGCACTTACACACAAATGCATAAAGTCAATAAAACACAAAATCATGAACCAAAACATAAAAGCAAAAGTGTAGAAAAATGACTAAACAAAGCATATGAGAGAAATTAAAAAGTACAATTCAGCATTTGTGTAGGCCATCAACTCCTTGAGAGTTGGCCTACTCTTAAATATTCTTTGTATAACCAGGGTAAATCTGCTGGAAAAATAATTTTTCATTTCCAGGCAGTTATGAGTTAGAGAGAACATCTCAGTCAGGGATAGGAGATAGTGTAAAATTCCCCGATTCAGCTCTGGCACCTCCTCTAGACCCATGCAGAGACATATATCTACCCTAATGTTAATACAAATAACAATATTTGACTTCTTCCTTTCTAATTTGTATACCCTTGATCTGCTTCAGTGGTCTTATTGATCAAAGACATCAAGTGCCCTATTTAATAGGTATATATACAGAGGAGATCACCTTACCTTGTCTGGATTTTAGTGGACTTTTTCAAGTTTCTCTCCATTTAAGTTGATGTTGGTTGGCTATGGGCTTGCTCTAAACTGCCTTTTTTATATTCAGTTACATCCATGTCTCTTGGGACTTTTGTCAAGAAGGATGTTGGATTTTGTCAAAGGCTTTTTCTGCATCTAATGTGATGATTGTGAGGCTGCTGTCTCTCAGTTTGTTCACCTGGTAGATTGAAGATCTAGTGCAGAAGTTCCTGTGCCAGCTGTGCCAGCTACTCCTATACAAAGCAGAGTGGAGAACACCACAACAGGTGCAGCAACCCTTTTCACCTGGTGATCTACAGAGTCTAATTCATTGGGAATGCTTTCCCTGTGTGGGAGGTTATTGGGGTAACTACTGTGCCAGGATACAAATATCAGATGATGCATTTACAACTAGGGAATGTCTGCAAGAGGTAAGTCCTGATGCACAAGCCCACCTATCATCCGCTGGAAGCAAGAGGCACTCATATTCTTAATTGGTAGGAGTTACAATGGAATTGCAGAGATGTGAACGTTCTGAGGGTATCTGATTCCCATTACAATGGCTTTCTTCTGTTACTCAAGGGTCAGCTTACCTCACTCTGGATACTGCCATGTGCACTGAGTACTCTCGGTAGTCTGTGAATAGTTTCCAGGAAGAGCTGTTCTATCATAGTAGGTGGGTTAGTCATTTAAGCATAACCAACAGTCCTATGTCAAATCAGGACAGGAGGAGTCAATTATCTGGAACAAGCTTTCATAAATGTTTGTGGAGTGGGTTGTTGAGACAGGAAGCCAGTAAACTTAGTGACACTTATGTTAGGGTAGGTGTGGTCATAGGCAGAGGCTAGGGCCTGAAGTCCAGCCTTGCAAGGACTTAATTGGGCCCAATAGCCAGCCCAGAACCTGTCTAACAACTTGTTGGATAGAGAAGAGAGTATTTCTATTGATTACCCCTGGAATCTGTATGCATACGTAACTCCTTTTTTTGTACATGCTCTGCATCCCCAAATATAGCCTGAATCCCATCCAGTGGCCTGTTTTCTTCTTTCGGTGAAGCTGAGTGTCAGGTGGCTATAAGGTGAATATGCATGAGAGAAGCATGGAGGTTTTTCTTCTTTTTTTCTTTTCTTTCGTTGGATATTTTCTTTACTTACATTTCAAATGTTATCCACTTTCCAGTCTCCCCTCCAAAAACCCCCTATTCCATTCCCCTCCCCCTACCTCTATGAGAGTGCTCCCCTACCCATGCACCTACTCCTGCCTTCCTGACCAGGCATTCCCCTCTACTGGAGCATAAAACCCCCACAAGACCAAGAGCCACTTCTCCCAATGATTTCCAACAAGGCCATTCTAAGCTACATATGCAGCCAGAGCCATGGGTCCCTCCATTTGTATTCTTTTGTTGGTAGCCCAACTAGCTTGATGAAATCAGATTTTAGTGAGAGTCCCAGTAGAACCTGTGCTTTCATAACCCCACTGTGCACAGTAGTAGTCCGAAGCTCCTTCACAGACTCTCTGATGGACCTGATGCTCTGGGTGCATGTAAAAATATTGTTTTGACAGGTATTTTCTCACAGAGGGGTCTAACTGGTGATACAACAAATCTTCCAGGTCAAACTATAAAAATGGGAAGCAAGTTTCAGGTGGGGGCCATGTGGCTGGCCTGATGGATGAGATTGTTTGGTCAATGTTAACAATTATCCAAGTGAACATAAGAGCCTGATGAAGACGGTCTGTGATGGTTGTAAGATGTCAGCATAAAGGGAGCAGAATTAGGAATATTGAAGTAACAACTTCAGCAGATCAGCTGAGCGTGGCATGACTTTCCATTGTTCTAGTGCTAATTCCTTGGGAACTTCCTCTCACTCCAGGCAGGCTGAACATGGGAACAGTGTATCCATGCCTGGATTCTATTCACTTTAACAGCTGAACAGCTATAGGAAGATGGGTGAGAAGGTCTTGTGATCCACTTGTTTGGTGCTTTACAGGACAGAAAAAAAAAACACATCAAATTTCCCACTATAAATCTTGGAATAGGATTGGGGAAATAGTAAGTGGGAAAGCAAAGGACAAGTTTTAATTCTGCCCTTACCCTTCTGTTACCATGGAAAGAGTGACACTTGTGTTAGCAGGGGTGCAAGCTGTACTTAAAGCCTGGGGCAGAGCATAGAGTTGCGTAGGGAGGCTAGAAGGGAAAGATCTGTGGCATCCACAAGATATAAAAAGAATGGTCAGTGAAGACTCCCACAGGTGGTGCAGTACAGAGGTTAATTGAGATTGTGGAATTAGGTGTGGTAGAACTTTAGTACAAGAAGTTCTGTAAGAAGTCTAGCTGGTATGAAGGCAGGCATGGCCTGGAGCCATGCTTCTCAAACTGTGGCTCCCTCATCCTCTGTGGTGGAGTATTGACCATTTCATGGGGGTTGGATATCAGATATCCTCTATATCAGATCTTTATAGTATAATTCATACGGGAGCCACACTACAGTAATGAAGTAGCCAACAAGTTATTTAATGGTTCTGGTTGACCACAACAGGAAGAACGGTATTAAGGGGGCACAACACTGAGAAGATGAGAAACTACTGGCCTAGGGAATATGAATACATAATGAATAAATCTCTTTGAATGTTTTCAAAATTAATAAAAGATTTTTGCATGCTTTGACCAACAAACACTTCTCTCCCAGGAGGAGGAGACTTCCTCCACACTGGTCTACACTTCTTAGTCATCATAAGAGCATGATGATGGAGCTTTTAGCTAATGTAGATGCCAAGAAAAGACAATGGGTTTGTAATTCTGGTAATATAGTCTCCACGAATATCCACACCTGATCAGGGCTGATTGGACTATATGTGACTTCTCTGAACCTAAACATCTCTGGAATCCACAGACTGATTTCAAATGTTTTATTCATATTATATTTTATTGGGTTACGATTTTGTTTACAGAGTTGTTTGTGGCCATGAAGACCAGAGAAGGGCCTCAGATCCTCTGAATGACCAGTTACAGTTGGTTGAAAACTCTCCTGGGTGTGCTGGAAACTGAACCACAGTTCTCTGACAGAGCAGTAATTCCTTTTGCAGCTGAGTTCCCACAAACTGAACCTTTAAAAAGTCTTCATTGTCATTTAAGTCTCAGATAAATAAATATTCATGTTTGATATCTCCCTTTCTTTGGGCCCTGGTCATTTGTTCTGTTTGGATCAGTCCATACAGTTTCCCCCAATGAAATTCCTTTGGGCTGTGCTTATTTATGGTCAGCACCTACCTTGAATCCCAGTTTCCATCATGTCAGACAAAAACAAACAAGAACTTCAACAGGGCAGATATCATCTAGATTGTGTGAGACTCCTGTTCTGCCATTCACACCTGCAATTTTAACATAGTAGAGCTGTTTTAAATTCTGAGCCACCATGCTGCTTTCTTGAAGATGCAGTGTAAATGCTCCAGCAATACTGTACTCTAACCAGAAGTAATTGGTAACTATATTGGGTGCTGCCATTGGAAGACAGGTGATGGTCATATCTGACTAGCTCCTAAAATCTCTTTATGCCTTTGAGTGAGGGCTCAAAGAAAACATTCTGTGCAGAATCCAGGGAGTGGAAGGCTTCAGCCGCCAAATAGGGATGTGACTCCAACATTGCCTTCCACTCTGAGTTCTCAGAGACTTCAGAGAAATGAAGTGCAATGAAATCCAGGGCCTGAGTCTTCAGCCACTGTGTGCTGTGGAGGTCAGCCAGGATGAGAGTGTCTGCAGCTTTCTCCACAGAGAGTATCCTGAAGAGGGCATCCTCACACATGACCTTCAAGTCCTCCAGGCCATACTTGTCAGCAGCTGCCAGCACACCAGTGGCCATGGAGTTGCTGTTGAGGTGTGGTGTTTTTCCCCTGAGTAGATGAAGTACATCATCTGGAAGACCTGAGGGTCCAGTCATGGATCTCAACAATGTTCTTTAGGCTCTCCTGCATTTCATGTTCAAACATGGCTCTGAAAACTGGAGAACAAGCTGCTAGGATGGCGTGGTGAGCCCTGAATACATGGCCACCTACCAATAGGGTTCAGTCTTTGAAGAGAGATTTCTCCCACAGCTTTGCTAGGTCATCTCTCAACATCTGTCTTGGCTCCTTGATTGCAGGTGTCATGATCTGTCCAGGCATGCAAAGATGGCTCCTATTATGCTCACCTTGCAGCAGAGGCTGAGCTGGTCTTCAGGGACAAGCCATTGCTGATGGGAGAGGAGGAAACCTAGAAGGATGAACTTTTTGAATCCCCACTTTTTGTATTGCTGAAAGCTTACGACATTGGGGTTCTTCATACTTTGGCATTTCTCTCCTTGGGAATTTATGATCCAGAATTTGAACTTTGCCCAAACTGGGCTCTCTGGACAGCTGAGCAACCCCAGGTAAACTGACAGGTAATCTTTGCTTTCTTCATCAACCCCGTTTGGGTGTACTCTCAAACACCATGCTATTTCTTCATTGGCCTCTAATGAGAACACTGGGCTTGAAATCCTTTTCTGAATTCCCCGCATGCAAAATGAGAAGTTGCTTATAGTCCACTCATAGCAGATTTTTTTTTTACACTGATCTGTGTGGAGCCCCAGCTCTTTGTCTCCATGTCCCCTGACATTTCTGCGGGAGGTAGTTTGAAGGTTAATCTTGACCTGAGAGAACACCAGAGGTTATTTACTCTTCATCCTATTGAACACGATTATAGGTATACTTTGGATTTTAGTTTCAATTTCCCTAAGTTCTCTCTCTCTCTCTCTCTCTCTCTCTCTCTCTCTCTCTCTCTCTCTCTCTCTCTCCCTCTCTCTGTCTATCTCTCTGTCTCTCTCTGTCTCTCTCTCCCTCTCCGTCTCCCTCTCCGTCTCCCTTTTCCTCTCTCTCCCTCTCTCTCTCCGTCTCTCCCTCTCTTTTCCTCTCTCTCTCCCTTTCCCTTTACCTCCCTCTCTCTCCCTCTCTCTCCCTCTCTTTGCCTATCTCCCTCCTCCTCTCCCTCTCCCTCCATCTCTCCCTCTTTCCCTCTTCCCCCCCTCTCTCTTTCCCCCAAACACTGGAATTTCTATGTGTGTGTATGTGTTTGAGTTTCGTGACTCTTAGGTCAGTGGCCACTAGTTGGGCTATTCTATCCACCTCTGGATAGGAAAGTCTGTAAAACTTTATATATCCTCATCTCAAGTGTGTTGTATTTTCAGGGTCCTATAGAGAATGTACAGAATGAATTCCTTTATGTAAATAGACAGAGAATATAGAAGAATAACATACAGGCTGAGGTCTAGCTAATATAACAATGACTACAGTCAGTATTTACTTATTCCACAAGGTGTGAAGTCTCAGGTGTTCTTCAGTATATACTGGAATTCTTAAGAAGAAGGGTCTAATGCCAGTGAAGGAATGGGCTTGCTATTTAGATGAGAGCAGGAAGCCAAAGAAAAAAGCTTCCTTCTTCTTTATGCTTATTGTGGGCCTCCAGTAGAAGGTGTGGCCTAGTTAAGGGAGTGTCTTCTAGTCTGAAGATCTGGATTAAAGGTGTGTGTTTTTCTGCCTCAAGACTCAGATTAAAGGTGTATGTTTTTCTCAGATTAAATGTGTATGTTTTTTCTGACAAGAAGAATCTGCATTTGAACTGAATCTACCTACTTCAACTTAAGAAAAAAAAATTCGCAGGGCACTGGGGGCACACGCCTTTAATCCCAATATTTGGGAGGCAGAGGCAGGCAGATTTCTGAGTTCAAGGCCAGGCTTGTCTACAAAGTGAGTTCCAGGACAGCCATGGCTACACAGAGAAACACTGTCTTGAAAAAAAGCAAAAGAAAAAAAATTTAAAAGGCATGCCTTCCACTTTAGTATGTCCACAAGTAGTGCAGACTAGAACAATAACCATCAACAATATACTTTGCTTACTAGGGACAATCTTGCATAAATAAAGAGATGATGTAAATCTCTGCACAGATACGATTTACCCATGCACTGGTCTTACAAATGCTATCATAAACATGATCAGGGAAGGGGTGCTTTCCTTAACTGCTCAGGAGTCTGAGTGTTCACAAAATGTAAAGCATGTGGAAGAGCTCCTGTATGGTGGGCAGGATCAGAGCCCCAAACCTCTGAAGATGGCTCTATTCTTTCCTGTGTTTTATTCCATTTACACTTTGTACTTCCCCTCAGGGTCTTCAGGGCCCCCTTACCTCCTTCCTCTGAAACTATCTGTTTTAGGCATCTCCTACATTCTTCTGATTTTTCCTTGACTGCCAACAGACTTTTTGATGGGTCTGGAGTCTGTTGCTTCTGGCCACTTAACTTTTTTCTCTTTTGTAGTCCTCTTTTATTAAATACTCTCTCTGCCACTATCACTAAATCTCTCAAACACCTTTCCCTAACCTCTAGACCCTCTGCAGGTTTTTTTAAATATGCTGCCTAATTAATAAAAGCTAGATCAAAAGCTGTCTTTGCTTCTGCTTTCTGTGGGGGTGTGTTTTAATTACAAATTCCACATTATTCATTGATACAATTTAGCTAACAAGAATAGTTATCCAGCATCAGAAACTTGAACACCAAAAACTAAGACTAGAGAACACAGATATTCCTGATGTATGGTCAGATTTTTGAAATTCAGACTCCATTTTTAAAAAATCTGTTCAAATTAATATCCTGGCACCTAGCATTAGTTTCCAAGATGCCCCTCAACAAAACCTGAGCCTAGCTTCACTCTCTAAGCCAATCTCTAATAAGACCAGCATCTTCAATTGGCACCCTCAACAAGACCAGGTTATTCCAACAACACACCTGCAACCCCAGATTACAAAACCACCACCTGCCTAATGACCATCAATGCAGAGGGGAACAGAAGTTAAGTTTATGTTAGCCAGGTGGTGGTGGAGCATGCCTTTAACCACAGCATTTGTGAGAAGGAGACAAGCAGATTTCTGAGTTCGAGGCCAGCCTGGTCTACAAACTGAGTTCCAGGACATCCAGGACTACACAGAGAAACCCTGTCTGGAGGAACAGGGAGAGAGAAGAAGGCTTATGGGGCTTGCAGGGAGTGGGGACCCAGAAAAGGGGAAATCATTTGAAATGTAAATAAAGAATACATCGAATAAAAAAAAGAAAGAAAAAAATAAGTGCCCAAAAGATCAACTCTGAAGCTAAAGTCAGAGGTGTCCTTCTGAAAATGATATTCAAGAGACAGAAGCAGAAGAACCTAAACTGAAGTGGTACCCTAGGATACACACTAGGGCTGTTCTGGGAAAATAAGTTTATTTTAATTGATGTCATTCTTCATAACTAAGTTAATATCTAAAACAAACACAAAAACATTAAATGAAAAAAATGACACAGGTTGAGCTATTATTAAAAAAAAAAAAAAAAAAAAAAAAAAAACAGTTGAGCTATCTGTACCATGGAGCTGGGGATGCTCCACAGCCATCTGTGCACAGGTCCCACCAGAAGAGAGCTGGGCTCCCGGGAGTGCTGGCACAGGCTTACAGGCCCACAGGAAGTACAAGCTCCAGGTAGGAACACAGAAACAACAGAACCATGTAACACCAAAAATAACAAGATGGTGAAAGTCAAGCCCAAGAACCCTACCAACAAAAACCAAGGCTACTTAGCATCATCAGAAGCCAGTTCTCCCAGCACAGCAAGTTCTGGATAACCAAATATACCACAGATCAAGATTTGAATTTAAAATCACATTGCATGATGCTGATAGAGGACTTCAAGACCAACTCACTGATAAGTGGATATTAGCCTAGAAGCTCAGAATACCCAAAATACAATTCAAAGACCACATGAAGCTCAAGAAGAAAGAAGACCAAAGTGTTGCTACATTGATTCTTCTTAGAAGGGGTACAAAATACCCATGGGAAGAAATACAAAGTGTGGAGCAGAGAGTAAAAGAATGGATATCCATAGACTTCCCCACCTGTGGCAGGGGCATCCCATATGCAGTTAACAAACCCAGACACTATTGTGGATGCCAATAAGTGCTTGCTGACAGGAGCCAGATATAACTCTCTTCTGAGAGGCTTTGCCAGTGCCTGACAAATACAGAGGGGGATGCACACACATCCCAACATTGAAATGAGCAAAGGGTTTCAATGGAGGAACTAGCTAAAGGACCCAAGGTGTTGAAAGTGTTTGCAACCCCATAGGATGAACAAAAATACGAACCAACCAGTAATCCCAGAGTTCTCAGGGACTTAAGCACAAATGAGAGAGTACACATGGAAGAAACGATGACTCCAGACACATGGGTAACAGAGGATAGCCTGAACAGACATCAATGAGAGGAGAGACCCTTGGACCCTTGAAGGCTCATTGCCTCAGAGTACCCCTACCAGGTCAGGGAAGCTGGAGTGGGTGGGTTAGTGAGCAGAGGGAGGGGATGGGATAGAGGTTTTCAGAGGGGCATTGAGCAAAGAGGACATTTGAAATGTAAATAAAGAAGATATTTAAGTAAAATTGAAGAAAAAATAATGGCAAAAAAGCCAGAACACAAAACCTGGGCTCACTCACTCTGCTGCAATCCACGCTGGAAGCCAATGTTTTGACATGGTTCACCTGACAATCTACTCCATCTACCAGCTTCTGGAGGTCATGGAGGAGCCACTCCTATGATGTTTCAGAAAGCAGAATCCTTGAACCAGAACATTGATTACTTGCAGTGAAAATTTGCATGTAATGCTGTTTGGGCAGAACACACACACACAGACACACATACGCTACTAATGCTATGTTTTCCATGCAGACAGGAGGCTAGCATGGCTGTCCTCTCAGAGGCTCTACCAACAGCTAACTGAAATGCAGTTACAGCTAAGCATTGGATTGTAGTAGGGGAACCCTATGGATGAGTTAGGCGAAGGATTAAAGGAACTAAAGGAGATGGCAACTCTAAAAAAAATGACCAGTATCACCTAATCTGGACTTTCAGGGGCCACCAGAGACTAAGCCACCAACCAGTGAGCATACATGAACTTGTCTGATGCCCCAAGAACAAATGAAGTACAGGCATACATTGTCTGGCCTCAGTGGAAGAGGATGTGCCTAATCCTATAGAGACTTAATGCCCCAGGGAGGGGGAATGCATGGGGAGCACCCTCTCAGAGGCCAAGGAGATGGGGGAGGGCTGAAAAACTGTGAGGGGAGCACTGCAGTGAGGTAGAATTTCAGATGAAAATTAATAAAATAAAAATTGAAAAAAGGATAATCCAGCCAGGCAGTGGTGCCACACACCTTTAATCCCAGCATTTGGGAGGCAGAGACAGGCAGATTTCAGAGTTTGAGGCCAGCCTGGTCTACAAAGTGAGTTCCAGGACAGCCAGGGCTACACAGAGAAACCCTGTCTCAAAAAACCAGATAAACACACACACACACACACACACAGAGAGAGAGAGAGAGAGAGAGAGAGAGAGAGAGAGAGAGAGAGAGAGAGAGAGAGACAGAGACAGAGACAGAGAGACAGAGACAGAGAGACAGAGAGACAGAGAGAAACAGAAAGAGAAGCATTTAGGATATTCCAGAACCATTGTTCTAATTGGCTCTGAAGAAGGATTTCCTCGGAGGGAAGTACAAGACTACCACCGACATAATTGGGAGGAGTGATCACAAGGTCTGTGCTTCTGATTGGAATAACACACAGGAAAGAAGAAAGCCATCTTCAGAGTTTTGGGGCTCTGATTCCTGACCACCATACAGGAGCTCTTCTACATGCCCTCCATTTGGTGAACACTCAGACTCTTGACCAGTTAAGGAAAACATCCCTTCCCTGATCAGGTTTATGGCAGAAATCAGTGTAAAAACCAGCACAGGAGTAAATAATAGCTTTGCAGATATTGACATGATACCTTCATTTATGGAAGTCTGAAGTATCAGTAAGCAAAGTACCCTGGTGATGGCTCTTCTTGTCTAGACTACCTGTGGACTCATGTAACATATAAAATGGAGGGATCATCTTTTAAAAGCTTGTTTTGCTTAAATTGAAATAGATAGATCCAGTTCAAACACAGATTCTTAGGGTTGAAAATCACACACCTTTAATCTGAGTCTTCAGGCAGTAAAACAAACACCTTTAATCCAGAAGCTGAGACGTGAAGACACATCCTTAATAGGGCCACGCCTTCTACTGGAGGCCTATATAAGCATATGAAGAAGTAGACTGTGTCTTTGCCTGCCTGCTCTCATCTTACTAGCAAGCCCATTTCTTCACTGGCATTAGACTCTACTTCAGAATACCAGCATATACTGAAGAAAACCTGAGACTTCAAACCTCGTGGACTAAGTAAGTACTGACTGTAGTCATTGTTATATTAGTTGAATTTATGTTGTTCTCATATATCCTCTTTCTATTTATATAAAGGAATTAATTCTGTATGTTCAATAAACACACACAGATATATACTCAGAGAGAGAGAGAAAGAGAGAGAGAAGACAGAGAGGGGGGAAGAGAGACACAGAGAACCAGAGACAGTTACACAGAGACAGAGAGAAAAACAGCAGAGAGAAAGAATTTAGGAGAAATCTAAAATAAAATCTAAAGAGTATATATAATTGTATGTATCAGGATGAAGAATCAATAAATGCTAGTTCTTCTTTTCAGATCAATGTTAACCTCCAAACTACCGCCAACAGAAATGTCAGGGGACATGGAAGCCAAGGGCTCCACACAGATCAGTGTAAAAAACATCTGCTATGAGTGGACCATTAGCAACTTCTCATTTTGCATGGATGGAATTCAGAAAGAGATTAGAAGCCCAGAGTTCTCATTAGAGGACAATGAGGAAGTGGCATGGTGTTTGAGAGTATACCCAAATGGAGTTGATAAAGAAAGCAAAGATTACCTGTCAGTTGACCCGGGATTGCTCAGCTGTCCCGTGTGCCCAGTTTGGGCAAAGTTTGAGTTCTGGATCATAAATTCCCAAGGAGAGAAATGTCAAAGTAGGAAGAACCCCAGTGTTGTAAGCTTTTGGCAATACCAACACAGGGGATTCAAAGAGTTCATCCTTCGAGATTTCCTCCTCTCCCATCAGCATTTACTTCTCCCTGAAGACCAGCTCACCATCTGCTGCAAGGTGAGCATAGCGGGAGCCATCTTCAGCATGCCTGGACAGAACATGACACCTGCAATCAAGGATCCAAGGCATGTGTTGGCAGATGACCTAGGGAAGCTTTGGGAGACTTCCATCTTCACAGACTGCTCCCTATTGGTGGGTGGCCATGAATTCAGGGCTCACAAGGCCATCCTAGCAGCTCGCTCTCCAGTTTTCAGAGCCATGTTTGAACATGAAATGCAGGAGAGACTAAAAAACCTCGTTGAGATTCATGACTTGGATCCCCAAGTCTTCCAGGAGATGATGGGCTTCATCTACACATGGAAGGCACCAAACCTCAAGAGCTACTCCATGGCCTCTGGTCTGCTGGCAGCTGCTGACAGGTATGGCCTGGACGGCTTGAAGGCCATGTGTGAGGATGCCCTCTGCAGGATCCTCTCTGTGGAGAATGCTGCAAACACTCTCATCCTGGCTGACCTCCACAGCACACAGTGGCTGAAGACTCAGGCCCTGGATTTCATTACAGATTTTGCCTATGAGGTCTCTAAGACCTCAGGGTGGAAGTCATTGGTGGAGTCACATCCCCCCTTGGTGGCTGAAGCCTTCTGCTCCCTGGCTTCTGCACAGTGTCCTTCTTTGGAGCCATGATTTAAATGCCTAAAGTGATCTCAGAAGATGGACAGCTGTGACCTGCACCTCTTCTGCAACAGCAGCAACCAGCTTTTTTACCAATGACTTCTGCTTAGACAATGGTATTGAGGGAGCATTTTCACTTTATCAGAGGAATGGCAGCATGGTGGCTCAGGATTTAAAACACCTGCAATATATTATACATACTGAAATGGTAGGTGAGCAATAGGCAGCACTGCAGTCTGGGACACTCTACATGACATCTATGATGTTAATGTTCCTGTTTGAATTTGTCTGATTGTTTGAAAACTGATTCAATTTAGAGCTGGCCCTAGGCAGAGAACAACTGTGTTTCTTTGGAGAAACACTTCTGCCTTGGACTGAACAGAAGAGATGACTGTGGCCATTGGCAAGGAGAAATCAACCATGATTGCTTCCTCATCAGTGAAGGAAAGACAATGAAGAGTTTCTTTTTAAACATTCAAGGTTCAGGGAACTCGGCTTCAAAAGCAATTACTGCTCTCTCAGAGATCTCTTGCTAAGTTCGCTACACACACAGGAGAGTTTTTCACCACCTGAAACTGGTGAATCAGAGATCTGAGGCCCTCCTCTTGTCTCCATGGCCACAAAGAACTCTGTAGACAAAACCTTAACCAAATAAAATACAAGATGAATAAAACTTTTGAAATCAGTCTGTTGTTTCCAGAGATGTTTATTTCAGAGAAGTAACATGTAGACCAAGCAGCCTAGCTCAGCTGTGGATGTTTGAACAGAGCCCTCACTCTCCTACCAATATTAGAAACCCTTGGTCTTTTTCCTTGGAATTTAATGTTGGAAAATGAGAACTCCACCCTCATGCTCTTATGACGACTGAGAAGACTATGCCATAGTAGAGGGAGTCTAATCCTTCTGGGAGAGATGTGTTTGTGGATTAAGGCATGCAAAATCTATTAAATGTTTTGAAAACATCCAAAGGGATTTATTCATTACAGATTTGCAGGCCTGTATACCTGTTGAGGGAGAACCGGCTGGGGAAGGAGCAGAGGTACAAGTCCTTGGTCCAGAACACCAACTAAAACAAACCAGATGATAGATAACCCAGTGAACTGGAGTAAAACACCTGTAAAATACTACTGGTCTTCTTTAAAAAGGGCAAAATATCTTCCAATAATCCTTTAATCTTAATAATCTCCTTAATTAATACCTTATTCACTCATCAGAGAAGCTTCCTCCTGCAGCAGACTGGAACAAATACAGAGATTAACACCCAGACATTATGCAGAGAGAGACAGAGACAGAGACATTGGAGAGACAGAGACAAAGAAAGATCTTCATACACACAACTGTAAATGAGATGTTTCCCTTAAATCCATGCCCTCATAGTTCAGAGAGCCCTAAGGAAGATGATCAGAAGCAGGGAGGGAGACAGGGAATGGAGATTCTCGGGAAGACAATGCCCTTTGAATCCCCTTTAACTCACAGACACTGAGGCAGCAGTCCCATGGCCTCCATGGATCTGTACCAGCTGTCCTTTTCTGATGACAGACAGAAATGTAGACGATCCATATGGGAAAGGACGTGGGAAAGAACTAGAAGAATTGAGGGAAACACTGCTCACTCAGATTATACAGTATTAATAAAGAATTCATGCTTAATTAAAGAAGGAGGAGGAGGAGCAGATGCCTGGGGAGAAAAAATAGTAGTTTTCCAAAACTTTCAGAATGAGATAAGAAGTGTTTCTAAGTAGATCCCCTCTGGTTATGTTTTAGTGCAATGCCATTAGGGACATTAAATTAAGTGGTAACCAAATATCAGGAAGAGAGAATAAAATAAAATACATAAACGTACCCTTTTTGCTCATATTCTTGGTGTCTTAGTCAGGGTTTCTATTCCTGCACAAACATTATGACCAAGAAGCAAGCTTGGAAGGAAAGGGTTTATTCAGCTTACACTGCTGCATTGCTGTTCATCACAAAAGGAAGTCAGGACTGGAACTCAAACAGGTTAGGAAGCAGGAGCTGATGCAGAGGCCCTGAATAGATGTTCCTTACTGGCTTGCTCCCCCTGGCTTGCGCAGCCTGCTCTCTTATTGAACCCAAGAATACCAGCCCAGTGGTGGTACCACCCAAAAGGGGCCCTCCCCACTTGATCACTAATTGAGAAAATGCCCCACAGCTGGATCTCATGGAGGCACTTCCCCAACTGAAGCTCCTTTCTCTGTGATAACTCCAGTCTGTGTCAAGTTGACACACAAAACCAGCCAGTACACTTGGCTGGTTCTCCCAATTCTGAGCAAAACCTTATCTCCCTCCTGTGGATCTCTATTGCCTCAATCAATGTTTTAGAAAAATGGTTTACTTCATGTTTAGAGTGTTGTTTCTGCATGCCTATCTGCATGTGTGCTACCCACAGAATCCAGAGGAAGGCACTAGATCCCATGAGACTGACAGCTAGACTTTTGTGAGTTGCCCATTGCTACTAGGAATGAAACCTGGTTCTATTGACTGGCAGCCAGAGCACCAAGTGCTCAGTCATCTCCTCAGGCCCTGTCCCATTTGATTCTGATTACACACCTGTGGTTGTCCTCAGCATGAGGTCGAGTTGAAGGGAAACTTGACAAGTGAATTCTGAGGAATCTGGGATACAGAGCTAACAGACCACAATCTCTTCTTTCAGGTTCATCCTCTCAGCATCAGTCTTTGGAATGAGGAATTCAGCCTCTGTCCCTATAGTTTCTCCATCTTCCCACACAGTTGTGTCCACACCATTCCCTGACTATTACTAATATTGAGAAGTTTGGGAGTCCATGAAAATATTTTATTGTCTCCTCTATTGGAAATTTTTGCAGGTTTTTGTATCTGCTGACTAGCTCTATCTTGTGTTATTGGAATTAAGAAAAAATACCATTCTGGCATAATAAATTACATTATACTGTGTAATTTGAAACCATGGAATTTATTCCTACAGTGTGAAGGTCAGGAAGGATCAACACATGCATTTCTTCATAAATGATACCTGCTCTAGGGATATAATGGTAGAAGAGCCAATTGGCAAGGACCTCCTCACTTCCTTTATACTCTTTTACTCTTTATATGGTAGAAGCTCGACAGTCAAGGCAGGCCTCAAAGCCATGGTTAAGCAGGACTTTCTCAATCTCCAAATCCTTGCTCGATCAGAAACATGTTGGGATTCCTGGATTGAATTTTTGTATGAGAGTACTTTCCTATACCTAAGGATTAGCATATGACAAAATCACCTTACAGAGGCCCTGCTTTTCTTTCTTTTTTATTGAAAATGAGTTTTCCACACAAAATATTCAGATTACAATTTGCCTTTCCCCATCTCCTTCCAGTCCCTCCCCATCTCACTACTCACTGTACTGCTCAGGTCTCACTGCTTTCAGTTAGATGACAAGCAGAAAAACAAAACCAGGATGAAAAACAAAGAAAACACACATGAAACTTACATGCACTTACACACAAATGCATAAAGTCAATAAAACACAAAATCATGAACCAAAACATAAAAGCAAAAGTGTAGAAAAATGACTAAACAAAGCATATGAGAGAAATTAAAAAGTACAATTCAGCATTTGTGTAGGCCATCAACTCCTTGAGAGTTGGCCTACTCTTAAATATTCTTTGTATAACCAGGGTAAATCTGCTGGAAAAATAATTTTTCATTTCCAGGCAGTTATGAGTTAGAGAGAACATCTCAGTCAGGGATAGGAGATAGTATAAAATTCCCCGATTCAGCTCCGGCACCTCCTCTAGACCCATGCAGAGACATATGTCTACCCTCATGTTAATACAAATAACAATATTTGACTTCTTCCTTTCTAATTTGTATACCCTTGATCTGCTTCAGTGGTCTTATTGCTCAAAGACATCAAGTGCCCTGTTTAATAGGTATATATACAGAGGAGACCACCTTACCTTGTCTGGATTTTAGTGGAATTTTTCAAGTTTCTCTCCATTTAAGTTGATGTTGGTTGGCTATGGGCTTGCTCTAAACTGCCTTTTTTATATTCAGTTACATCCCTGTCTCTTGGGACTTTTGTCAAGAAGGATGTTGGATTTTGTCAAAGGCTTTTTCTGCATCTAATGTGATGATTGTGAGGCTGCTGTCTCTCAGTTTGTTCACCTGGTAGATTGAAGATCTAGTGCAGAAGTTCCTGTGCCAGCTGTACCAGCTACTCCTATACCAAGCAAGGTGGAGAACACCACAACAGGTGCAGCAACCCTTTTCACCTGGTGACCTACAGAGTCTAATTCATTGGGAATGCTTTCCCCTGTGTGGGAGGTTATTGGGGTAACTACTGTGCCAGGATACAAATATCAGATGATACATTTACAACTAGGGAATGTCTGCAAGGGGTAAGTCCTGATGCACAAGCCCACCTATCATCCTCTGGAAGCAAGAGGCACTCATATTCTTAATTGGTAGGAGTTACAATGAAATTGCAGAGATGTGAACGTTCTGAGGATAACTGATTCCCAATACAGAGGCTTTCTTCTGTTACTGAAGGGTGAGCTTACCTCTCTCTGAATGCTGCCATGTACACTGAGTACTTTCTGTAGTCTGTGAATAGTTTCCAGGGAGAGCTGTTCTATCATAGTAGGTGGGCTAGGCATTTAAGCATAACCAACAGTCCTATGTCAAATCAGGACAGGAGGAGTCAATTATCTGGAACAAGCTTTCATAAATGCAGGGGTCATGATTGTGGAGTGGGTTGTTGAGACAGGAAGCGAGTAAACTTAGTGACACTTATGTTAGGGTAGGTGTGGTCATAGGCAGAGGCTAGGGCCTGAAGTCCAGCCTTGCAAGGACTTTATTGGGCCCAATAGCCAGCCAGAACCTGTCTAACAACTTGTTGGATAGAGAAGAGAGTATTTCTATTGCTTACCCTGGAATCTGTATGCATACGTAACTCCTTTTTTTGTACATGCTCTACATCCCCAAATATAGCCTGAATCCCATCCAGTGGCCTGTTTTCTTCTTTCAGTGAAGCTGAGTGTCAGGTGGCTATAAGGTGAATATGCATGAGAGAAGCGTGAAGGTTTTTCTTCTTTTTTTCTTTTCTTTCATTGGATATTTTCTTTACTTACATTTCAAATGTTATCCACTTTCCAGTCTCCCCTCCGAAAAACCCCTATTCCATTCCCCTCCCCCTACCTCTATGAGAGTGCTCCCCTACCCATGCACCTACTCCTGCCTTCCTGACCAGGCATTCCCCTCTACTGGAGCATAAAACCCCCACAAGACCAAGAGCCACTTCTCCCAATGATTTCCAACAAGGCCATTCTAAGCTACATATGCAGCCAGAGCCATGGGTCCCTCCATTTGTATTCTTTTGTTGGTAGCCCAACTAGCTTGATGAAATCAGATTTTAGTGAGAGTCCCAGTAGAACCTGTGCTTTCATAACCCCACTGTGCACAGTAGTAGTCCGAAGCTCCTTCACAGACTCTCTGATGGACCTGATGCTCTGGGTGCATGTAAAAATATTGTTTTGACAGGTATTTTCTCACAGAGGGGTCTAACTGGTGATACAACAAATCTTCCAGGTCAAACTATAAAAATGGGAAGCAAGTTTCAGGTGGGGGCCATGTGGCTGGCCTGATGGATGAGATTGTTTGGTCAATGTTAACAATTATCCAAGTGAACATAAGAGCCTGATGAAGACGGTCTGTGATGGTTGTAAGATGTCAGCATAAAGGGAGCAGAATTAGGAATATTGAAGTAACAACTTCAGCAGATCAGCTGAGCGTGGCATGACTTTCCATTGTTCTAGTGCTAATTCCTTGGGAACTTCCTCTCACTCCAGGCAGGCTGAACAGGGGAACAGTGTATCCATGCCTGGATTCTATTCACTTTAACAGCTGAACAGCTATAGGAAGATGGGTGAGAAGGTCTTGTGATCCACTTGTTTGGTGCTTTACAGGACAGAAAAAAAAAACACATCAAATTTCCCACTATAAATCTTGGAATAGGATTGGGGAAATAGTAAGTGGGAAAGCAAAGGACAAGTTTTAATTCTGCCCTTACCCTTCTGTTACCATGGAAAGAGTGACACTTGTGTTAGCAGGGGTGCAAGCTGTACTTAAAGCCTGGGGCAGAGCATAGAGTTGGGTAGGGAGGCTAGAAGGGAAAGATCTGTGGCATCCACAAGATATAAAAAGAATGGTCAGTGAAGACTCCCACAGGTGGTGCAGTACAGAGGTTAATTGAGATTGTGGAATTAGGTGTGGTAGAACTTTAGTACAAGAAGTTCTGTAAGAAGTCTAGCTGGTATGAAGGCAGGCATGGCCTGGAGCCATGCTTCTCAAACTGTGGCTCCCTCATCCTCTGTGGTGGAGTATTGACCATTTCATGGGGGTTGGATATCAGATATCCTCTATATCAGATCTTTATAGTATAATTCATACGGGAGCCACACTACAGTAATGAAGTAGCCAACAAGTTATTTAATGGTTCTGGTTGACCACAACAGGAAGAACGGTATTAAGGGGGCACAACACTGAGAAGATGAGAAACTACTGGCCTAGGGAATATGAATACATAATGAATAAATCTCTTTGAATGTTTTCAAAATTAATAAAAGATTTTTGCATGCTTTGACCAACAAACACTTCTCTCCCAGGAGGAGGAGACTTCCTCCACACTGGTCTACACTTCTTAGTCATCATAAGAGCATGATGATGGAGCTTTTAGCTAATGTAGATGCCAAGAAAAGACAATGGGTTTGTAATTCTGGTAATATAGTCTCCACGAATATCCACACCTGATCAGGGCTGATTGGACTATATGTGACTTCTCTGAACCTAAACATCTCTGGAATCCACAGACTGATTTCAAATGTTTTATTCATATTATATTTTATTGGGTTACGATTTTGTTTACAGAGTTGTTTGTGGCCATGAAGACCAGAGAAGGGCCTCAGATCCTCTGAATGACCAGTTACAGTTGGTTGAAAACTCTCCTGGGTGTGCTGGGAACTGAACCACAGTTCTCTGACAGAGCAGAAATTCCTTTTGCAGCTGAGTTCCCACAAACTGAACCTTTAAAAAGTCTTCATTGTCATTTAAGTCTCAGATAAATAAATATTCATGTTTGATATCTCCCTTTCTTTGGGCCCTGGTCATTTGTTCTGTTTGGATCAGTCCATACAGTTTCCCCCAATGAAATTCCTTTGGGCTGTGCTTATTTATGGTCAGCACCTACCTTGAATCCCAGTTTCCATCATGTCAGACAAAAACAAACAAGAACTTCAACAGGGCAGATATCATCTAGATTGTGTGAGACTCCTGTTCTGCCATTCACACCTGCAATTTTAACATAGTAGAGCTGTTTTAAATCCTGAGCCACCATGCTGCTTTCTTGAAGATGCAGTGTAAATGCTCCAGCAATACTGTACTCTAACCAGAAGTAATTGGTAACTATATTGGGTGCTGCCATTGGAAGACAGGTGATGGTCATATCTGACTAGCTCCTAAAATCTCTTTATGCCTTTGAGTGAGGGCTCAAAGAAAACATTCTGTGCAGAATCCAGGGAGTGGAAGGCTTCAGCCGCCAAATAGGGATGTGACTCCAACATTGCCTTCCACTCTGAGTTCTCAGAGACTTCAGAGAAATGAAGTGCAATGAAATCCAGGGCCTGAGTCTTCAGCCACTGTGTGCTGTGGAGGTCAGCCAGGATGAGAGTGTCTGCAGCTTTCTCCACAGAGAGTATCCTGAAGAGGGCATCCTCACACATGACCTTCAAGTCCTCCAGGCCATACTTGTCAGCAGCTGCCAGCACACCAGTGGCCATGGAGTTGCTGTTGAGGTGTGGTGTTTTTCCCCTGAGTAGATGAAGTACATCATCTGGAAGACCTGAGGGTCCAGTCATGGATCTCAACAATGTTCTTTAGGCTCTCCTGCATTTCATGTTCAAACATGGCTCTGAAAACTGGAGAATAAGCTGCTAGGATGGCGTGGTGAGCCCTGAATACATGGCCACCTACCAATAGGGTTCAGTCTTTGAAGAGAGATTTCTCCCACAGCTTTGCTAGGTCATCTCTCAACATCTGTCTTGGCTCCTTGATTGCAGGTGTCATGATCTGTCCAGGCATGCAAAGATGGCTCCTATTATGCTCACCTTGCAGCAGAGGCTGAGCTGGTCTTCAGGGACAAGCCATTGCTGATGGGAGAGGAGGAAACCTAGAAGGATGAACTTTTTGAATCCCCACTTTTTGTATTGCTGAAAGCTTACGACATTGGGGTTCTTCATACTTTGGCATTTCTCTCCTTGGGAATTTATGATCCAGAATTTGAACTTTGCCCAAACTGGGCTCTCTGGACAGCTGAGCAACCCCAGGTAAACTGACAGGTAATCTTTGCTTTCTTCATCAACCCCGTTTGGGTGTACTCTCAAACACCATGCTATTTCTTCATTGGCCTCTAATGAGAACACTGGGCTTGAAATCCTTTTCTGAATTCCCCGCATGCAAAATGAGAAGTTGCTTATAGTCCACTCATAGCAGATTTTTTTTTTACACTGATCTGTGTGGAGCCCCAGCTCTTTGTCTCCATGTCCCCTGACATTTCTGCTGGAGGTAGTTTGAACGTTAATCTTGACCTGAGAGAACACCAGAGGTTATTTACTCTTCATCCTATTGAACACGATTATAGGTATACTTTGGATTTTAGTTTCAATTTCCCTAAGTTCTCTCTCTCTCTCTCTCTCTCTCTCTCTCTCTCTCTCTCTCTCTCTCTCCCTCTCTCTGTCTATCTCTCTGTCTCTCTCTCTCTCTCTCTCTCCCTCTCCGTCTCCCTCTCCGTCTCCCTTTTCCTCTCTCTCCCTCTCTCTCCGTCTCTCCCTCTCTTTTCCTCTCTCTCTCCCTTTCCCTTTACCTCCCTCTCTCTCCCTCTCTCTCCCTCTCTTTGCCTATCTCCCTCCCCCTCTCCCTCTCCCTCCATCTCTCCCTCTTTCCCTCTTCCCCCCCTCTCTCTTTCCCCCAAACACTGGAATTTCTATGTGTGTGTATGTGTTTGAGTTTCGTGACTCTTAGGTCAGTGGCCACTAGTTGGGCTATTCTATCCACCTCTGGATAGGAAAGTCTGTAAAACTTTATATATTCTCATCTCAAGTGTGTTGTATTTTCAGGGTCCTATAGAGAATGTACAGAATGAATTCCTTTATGTAAATAGACAGAGAATATAGAAGAATAACATACAGGCTGAGGTCTAGCTAATATAACAATGACTACAGTCAGTATTTACTTATTCCACAAGGTGTGAAGTCTCAGGTGTTCTTCAGTATATACTGGAATTCTTAAGAAGAAGGGTCTAATGCCAGTGAAGGAATGGGCTTGCTATTTAGATGAGAGCAGGAAGCCAAAGAAAAAAGCTTCCTTCTTCTTTATGCTTATTGTGGGCCTCCAGTAGAAGGTGTGGCCTAGTTAAGGGAGTGTCTTCTAGTCTGAAGATCTGGATTAAAGGTGTGTGTTTTTCTGCCTCAAGACTCAGATTAAAGGTGTATGTTTTTCTCAGATTAAATGTGTATGTTTTTTCTGACAAGAAGAATCTGCATTTGAACTGAATCTACCTACTTCAACTTAAGAAAAAAAATTCGCAGGGCACTGGGGGCACACGCCTTTAATCCCAATATTTGGGAGGCAGAGGCAGGCAGATTTCTGAGTTCAAGGCCAGCCTTGTCTACAAAGTGAGTTCCAGGACAGCCATGGCTACACAGAGAAACACTGTCTTGAAAAAAAGCAAAAGAAAAAAATTTAAAAGGCATGCCTTCCACTTTAGTATGTCCACAAGTAGTGCAGACTAGAACAATAACCATCAACAATATACTTTGCTTACTAGGGACAATCTTGCATAAATAAAGAGATGATGTAAATCTCTGTACAGATACGATTTACCCATGCACTGGTCTTACAAATGCTATCATAAACATGATCAGGGAAGGGGTGCTTTCCTTAACTGCTCAGGAGTCTGAGTGTTCACAAAATGTAAAGCATGTGGAAGAGCTCCTGTATGGTGGGCAGGATCAGAGCCCCAAACCTCTGAAGATGGCTCTATTCTTTCCTGTGTTTTATTCCATTTACACTTTGTACTTCCCCTCAGGGTCTTCAGGGCCCCCTTACCTCCTTCCTCTGAAACTATCTGTTTTAGGCATCTCCTACATTCTTCTGATTTTTCCTTGACTGCCAACAGACTTTTTGATGGGTCTGGAGTCTGTTGCTTCTGGCCACTTAACTTTTTTCTCTTTTGTAGTCCTCTTTTATTAAATACTCTCTCTGCCACTATCACTAAATCTCTCAAACACCTTTCCCTAACCTCTAGACCCTCTGCAGGTTTTTTTAAATATGCTGCCTAATTAATAAAAGCTAGATCAAAAGCTGTCTTTGCTTCTGCTTTCTGTGGGGGTGTGTTTTAATTACAAATTCCACATTATTCATTGATACAATTTAGCTAACAAGAATAGTTATCCAGCATCAGAAACTTGAACACCAAAAACTAAGACTAGAGAACACAGATATTCCTGATGTATGGTCAGATTTTTGAAATTCAGACTCCATTTTTAAAAAATCTGTTCAAATTAATATCCTGGCACCTAGCATTAGTTTCCAAGATGCCCCTCAACAAAACCTGAGCCTAGCTTCACTCTCTAAGCCAATCTCTAATAAGACCAGCATCTTCAATTGGCACCCTCAACAAGACCAGGTTATTCCAACAACACACCTGCAACCCCAGATTACAAAACCACCACCTGCCTAATGACCATCAATGCAGAGGGGAACAGAAGTTAAGTTTATGTTAGCCAGGTGGTGGTGGAGCATGCCTTTAACCACAGCATTTGTGAGAAGGAGACAAGCAGATTTCTGAGTTCGAGGCCAGCCTGGTCTACAAACTGAGTTCCAGGACATCCAGGACTACACAGAGAAACCCTGTCTGGAGGAACAGGGAGAGAGAAGAAGGCTTATGGGGCTTGCAGGGAGTGGGGACCCAGAAAAGGGGAAATCATTTGAAATGTAAATAAAGAATACATCGAATAAAAAAAAGAAAGAAAAAAATAAGTGCCCAAAAGATCAACTCTGAAGCTAAAGTCAGAGGTGTCCTTCTGAAAATGATATTCAAGAGACAGAAGCAGAAGAACCTAAACTGAAGTGGTACCCTAGGATACACACTAGGGCTGTTCTGGGAAAATAAGTTTATTTTAATTGATGTCATTCTTCATAACTAAGTTAATATCTAAAACAAACACAAAAACATTAAATGAAAAAAAATGACACAGGTTGAGCTATTATTAAAAAAAAAAAAAAAACAGTTGAGCTATCTGTACCATGGAGCTGGGGATGCTCCACAGCCATCTGTGCACAGGTCCCACCAGAAGAGAGCTGGGCTCCCGGGAGTGCTGGCACAGGCTTACAGGCCCACAGGAAGTACAAGCTCCAGGTAGGAACACAGAAACAACAGAACCATGTAACACCAAAAATAACAAGATGGTGAAAGTCAAGCCCAAGAACCCTACCAACAAAAACCAAGGCTACTTAGCATCATCAGAAGCCAGTTCTCCCAGCACAGCAAGTTCTGGATAACCAAATATACCACAGATCAAGATTTGAATTTAAAATCACATTGCATGATGCTGATAGAGGACTTCAAGACCAACTCACTGATAAGTGGATATTAGCCTAGAAGCTCAGAATACCCAAAATACAATTCAAAGACCACATGAAGCTCAAGAAGAAAGAAGACCAAAGTGTTGCTACATTGATTCTTCTTAGAAGGGGTACAAAATACCCATGGGAAGAAATACAAAGTGTGGAGCAGAGAGTAAAAGAATGGATATCCATAGACTTCCCCACCTGTGGCAGGGGCATCCCATATGCAGTTAACAAACCCAGACACTATTGTGGATGCCAATAAGTGCTTGCTGACAGGAGCCAGATATAACTCTCTTCTGAGAGGCTTTGCCAGTGCCTGACAAATACAGAGGGGGATGCACACACATCCCAACATTGAAATGAGCAAAGGGTTTCAATGGAGGAACTAGCTAAAGGACCCAAGGTGTTGAAAGTGTTTGCAACCCCATAGGATGAACAAAAATACGAACCAACCAGTAATCCCAGAGTTCTCAGGGACTTAAGCACAAATGAGAGAGTACACATGGAAGAAACGATGACTCCAGACACATGGGTAACAGAGGATAGCCTGAACAGACATCAATGAGAGGAGAGACCCTTGGACCCTTGAAGGCTCATTGCCTCAGAGTACCCCTACCAGGTCAGGAAGGCTGGAGTGGGTGGGTTAGTGAGCAGAGGGAGGGGATGGGATAGAGGTTTTCAGAGGGGCATTGAGCAAAGAGGACATTTGAAATGTAAATAAAGAAGATATTTAAGTAAAATTGAAAAAAAAATAATGGCAAAAAAGCCAGAACACAAAACCTGGGCTCACTCACTCTGCTGCAATCCACGCTGGAAGCCAATGTTTTGACATGGTTCACCTGACAATCTACTCCATCTACCAGCTTCTGGAGGTCATGGAGGAGCCACTCCTATGATGTTTCAGAAAGCAGAATCCTTGAACCAGAACATTGATTACTTGCAGTGAAAATTTGCATGTAATGCTGTTTGGGCAGAACACACACACACAGACACACATACGCTACTAATGCTATGTTTTCCATGCAGACAGGAGGCTAGCATGGCTGTCCTCTCAGAGGCTCTACCAACAGCTAACTGAAATGCAGTTACAGCTAAGCATTGGATTGTAGTAGGGGAACCCTATGGATGAGTTAGGCGAAGGATTAAAGGAACTAAAGGAGATGGCAACTCTAAAAAAAATGACCAGTATCACCTAATCTGGACTTTCAGGGGCCACCAGAGACTAAGCCACCAACCAGTGAGCATACATGAACTTGTCTGATGCCCCAAGAACAAATGAAGTACAGGCATACCTTGTCTGGCCTCAGTGGAAGAGGATGTGCCTAATCCTATAGAGACTTAATGCCCCAGGGAGGGGGAATGCATGGGGAGCACCCTCTCAGAGGCCAAGGAGATGGGGGAGGGCTGAAAAACTGTGAAAGGGAGCACTGCAGTGAGGCAGAATTTCAGATGAAAATTAATAAAATAAAAATTGAAAAAAGGAGAATCCAGCCAGGCAGTGGTGCCACACACCTTTAATCCCAGCATTTGGGAGGCAGAGACAGGCAGATTTCAGAGTTTGAGGCCAGCCTGGTCTACAAAGTGAGTTCCAGGACAGCCAGGGCTACACAGAGAAACCCTGTCTCAAAAAACCAGATAAACACACACACACATACACACACACACACACACACACACAGAGAGAGAGAGAGAGAGAGAGAGAGAGAGAGAGAGAGAGAGAGAGACAGAGACAGAGACAGAGACAGAGAGACACAGAGAGAGACAGAGAGACAGAGAGAAACAGAAAGAGAAGCATTTAGGATATTCCAGAACCATTGTTCTAATTGGCTCTGAAGAAGGATTTCCTAGGAGGGAAGTACAAGACTACCACCGACCAAATTGGGAGGAGTGATCACAAGGTCTGTGCTTCTGATTGGAATAACACACAGGAAAGAAGAAAGCCATCTTCAGAGTTTTGGGGCTCTGATTCCTGACCACCATACAGGAGCTCTTCTACATGCCCTCCATTTGGTGAACACTCAGACTCTTGACCAGTTAAGGAAAACATCCCTTCCCTGACCAGGTTTATGGCAGAAATCAGTGTAAAAACCAGCACAGGAGTAAATAATAGCTTTGCAGATATTGACATGATACCTTCATTTATGGAAGTCTGAAGTATCAGTAAGCAAAGTACCCTGGTGATGGCTCTTCTTGTCTAGACTACCTGTGGACTCATGTAACATATAAAATGGAGGGATCATCTTTTAAAAGCTTGTTTTGCTTAAATTGAAATAGATAGATCCAGTTCAAACACAGATTCTTAGGGTTGAAAATCACACACCTTTAATCTGAGTCTTCAGGCAGTAAAACAAACACCTTTAATCCAGAAGCTGAGACGTGAAGACACATCCTTAATAGGGCCACGCCTTCTACTGGAGGCCTATATAAGCATATGAAGAAGTAGACTTTGTGTCTTTGCCTGCCTGCTCTCATCTTACTAGCGAGCCCATTTCTTCACTGGCATTAGACTCTACTTCAGAATACCAGCATATACTGAAGAAAACCTGAGACTTCAAACCTCGTGGACTAAGTAAGTACTGACTGTAGTCATTGTTATATTAGTTGAATTTATGTTTTTCTCATATATCCTCTTTCTATTTATATAAAGGAATTAATTCTGTATGTTCAATAAACACACACAGATATATACTCAGAGAGAGAGAGAAAGAGAGAGAGAAGACAGAGAGGGGGGAAGAGAGACACAGAGAACCAGAGACAGTTACACAGAGACAGAGAGAGAAAAACAGCAGAGAGAAAGAATTTAGGAGAAATCTAAAATAAAATCTAAAGAGTATATATAATTGTATGTATCAGGATGAAGAATCAATAAATGCTAGTTCTTCTTTTCAGATCAATGTTAACCTCCAAACTACCGCCAACAGAAATGTCAGGGGACATGGAAGCCAAGGGCTCCACACAGATCAGTGTAAAAAACATCTGCTATGAGTGGACCATTAGCAACTTCTCATTTTGCATGGATGGAATTCAGAAAGAGATTAGAAGCCCAGAGTTCTCATTAGAGGACAATGAGGAAGTGGCATGGTGTTTGAGAGTATACCCAAATGGAGTTGATAAAGAAAGCAAAGATTACCTGTCAGTTGACCTGGGATTGCTCAGCTGTCCCGTGTGCCCAGTTTGGGCAAAGTTTGAGTTCTGGATCATAAATTCCCAAGGAGAGAAATGTCAAAGTAGGAAGAACCCCAGTGTTGTAAGCTTTTGGCAATACCAACACAGGGGATTCAAAGAGTTCATCCTTCGAGATTTCCTCTTCTCCCATCAGCATTTACTTCTCCCTGAAGACCAGCTCACCATCTGCTGCAAGGTGAGCATAGCGGGAGCCATCTTCAGCATGCCTGGACAGAACATGACACCTGCAATCAAGGATCCAAGGCATGTGTTGGCAGATGACCTAGGGAAGCTTTGGGAGAATTCGATCTTCACAGACTGCTCCCTATTGGTGGGTGGCCATGAATTCAGGGCTCACAAGGCCATCCTAGCAGCTCGCTCTCCAGTTTTCAGAGCCATGTTTGAACATGAAATGCAGGAGAGACTAAAAAACCTCGTTGAGATTCATGACTTGGATCCCCAAGTCTTCCAGGAGATGATGGGCTTCATCTACACATGGAAGGCACCAAACCTCAAGAGCTACTCCATGGCCTCTGGTCTGCTGGCAGCTGCTGACAGGTATGGCCTGGACGGCTTGAAGGCCATGTGTGAGGATGCCCTCTGCAGGATCCTCTCTGTGGAGAATGCTGCAAACACTCTCATCCTGGCTGACCTCCACAGCACACAGTGGCTGAAGACTCAGGCCCTGGATTTCATTACAGATTTTGCCTATGAGGTCTCTAAGACCTCAGGGTGGAAGTCATTGGTGGAGTCACATCCCCCCTTGGTGGCTGAAGCCTTCTGCTCCCTGGCTTCTGCACAGTGTCCTTCTTTGGAGCCATGATTTAAATGCCTAAAGTGATCTCAGAAGATGGACAGCTGTGACCTGTACCTCTTCTGCAACAGCAACAACCAGCTTTTTTACCAATGACTTCTGCTTAGACAATGGTATTGAGGGAGCATTTGCACTTTATCAGGGGAATGGCAGCATGGTGGCTCAGGATTTAAAACACCTGCAATATATTATACATACTGAAATGGTAGGTGTGCAATAGGCAGCACTGCAGTCTGGGACACTCTACATGACATCTATGATGTTAATGTTCCTGTTTGAATTTGTCTGATTTTTGGAAACTGAGATTCAATTTAGAGTGGGTCCTAGGCAGAGAACAACTGTGTTTCTTTGGAGAAACACTTCTGCCTTGGACTAAACAGAAGAGATGACTGTGGCCATTGGCAAGGAGAAATCAACCATGATTGCTTCCTCATCAGACAAGGAAAGACAATGAAGAGTTTCTGTTTAAACATTCAAGGTTCAGGGAACTCGGCTTCAAAAGCAATTACTGCTCTCTCAGAGAACTCTAGCTAAGTTCGCAGCACACATAGGAGAGTTTTCCACAACCTGAAACTGGTGAATCAGAGGATCTGAGGCCCTCCTCTTGTCTCCATGGCCACAAAGAACTCTGTAGACAAAACCTTAACCAAATAAAATACAAGATGAAAAAAACTTTTGAAATCAGTCTGTGGTTTCCAGAGATGTTTATTTCAGAGAAGTAACATGTAGTCCAAGCAGCCTAGCTCAGCTGTGGATGTTTGAACAGAGCCCTCACTCTCCTACCAATATTAGAAACCCTTGGTCTTTTTCCTTGGAATTTAATGTTGGAAAATGAGAACTCCACCCACATGCTCTTTTTTTTGTTTTTCATGTACTTCTTCAATTTTACCAGAAAATATAACTCCACTTTCAATCAACATAGAAATATTTTTTATTCGAAATATTTTTTATTTACATTTCAAATGATTTCCTCTTTTCTATCCCCCCACTCCCTGAAAGTCCCATAAGCCCCCTTCTCTTCCCCCTGTCCTCCCACCCACCCCTTCCCACTTCCCTGGTCTGGTTTTGCCAAATAGTGCTTCATTGAGTCTTTCCAAACCAAGGGGCCACTCCTCCTTTATTCTTGTACCTCATTTGATGTGTGGATTATGTTTTGGGTATTCCAATTTTCTAGGTTAATATCCACTTATTAGTGAGTGCATACCATGATTCACCTTTTGAGTCTGGGTTACCTCACTTAGTATGATGTTCTCTAGCTCCATCCAGGAATGGGCATGCTATTGAGATGTGAGCAGGAAGCTAAAGAAAAAAGCTTCCTTCTTCTTAATGCTTATTGTGGGGCTCCAGTAGAAGGTGTGGCCTAGTTAAGGGAGTGTCTTCTAGTCTGAAGATCTGG
This sequence comes from Apodemus sylvaticus, assembly GCF_947179515.1. NCBI lineage: Eukaryota > Metazoa > Chordata > Mammalia > Rodentia > Muridae > Apodemus > Apodemus sylvaticus. The sequence continues at coordinate 70,672,988 of NC_067475.1, forward strand.
ATTAAGGGTATGTGTTTTTCTGCCTCAAGACTCAGACTAAAGGTATATGTTTTTCTCAGATTAAATGTATATGTTTTTCGACCAGAAGAATCTGTATTAGAACTGGATCTATATACTTCAACTTAAGAAAAAAAATTAGCTGGGCACTGCTGGCACATGCCTTTAATCCCAGCACTTAGGAGGCAGAGGCAGGCAGATTTCTGAGTTCGAGGCCAGCCTGGTTTACAAAGTGAGTTCCAGGACAGCCAGGGCTACACAGAGAAACCCTGTCTTGAAAAAAGCCAAAAAAAAAAAAAAAAAAAAAAAAGGAAAAGGCATGCCTTCTACTTTTGGATGTCCACAATAAGTGCAGATTGGAAGAATAACCATCACCAAATAATATACTTTGCTTATTTGGGACAATCTTGCATAAATAAAGAGATCATGTAAATCTCTGCACAGATACTATTTACACATGCACTGGTCTTACAGATTGCTACCATAAACATGATCAGGGAAGGGGTGCTTTCCTTAACTGCTCAGGAATCTGAGTGTTCACAAAATGTAAGGCATTTGGAAGAGCTCCTGTATGGTGGGCAGGATCAGAGCCCCAAACCTCTGAAGATGGCTCTATACTTTCCTGTGTTTTATTCCATTTAGACTTTGTACTTCCCCTCAGGGTCTTCAGGGCCCCCTTACCTCCTTCCTCTGAAACTATCTGTTTTAGGCACCTCCTGCAGTCTTCTGGTTTTTCCTTGACTGCCAACAGACTTTTTGATGAGTCTGGAGTCTGTTGCTTCTGGCCACTTAACTTTTTTCTCTTTTGTAGAATTCTTTTATTAAATACTCTCTCTGCCACTATCACTAAATCTCTCAAACACATTTCCCTAACCTCTAAACCCTCTGCAGGTTTGTTTTTAATATGCTGCCTAATTAATAAAAGCTAGATCAACAGCTGTCTTTGCTTCTGCTTTCTGTGGGGTGTGTATTAATTACAAAATCCACATTATTCATTGATACAATTTAGCTAACAAGAATAGTTATCCAGGATCAGAAACTTGAACACCAAAAAGTAAGACTAGAGAATGCAGATATTCCTGATGCATGGTCAAATCTTTGAAGTTCAGACTCCATTTTTAAAAATCTGTTCAAATTAACATCCTGGCACCTAGCATTAGTTTCCAAGTTGCCCCTCAACAAAACCTAAGCCTAGCTTCACTCTCTAAGCCAATCTCCAATAAGACCAGCATCTTCAATTTACACCCTCAACAAGACCAGGTTATTCCACCAACACACCTGTACCCCCAGATTACAAAACCACCCCCTGCCTAATGACCACCAATGCAGAGGGGAACAGAAGTTAAGTTTATGTTAGCCAGGTGGTGGTGGAGCACGCCTTTAATCCCAGCACTTGTGAGGAGGAGGCAAGCGGATTTCTGAGTTTGAGGCCAGCCTGGTCTACAAAGTGAGTTCCAGGACATCCAGGACTACGCAGAGAAACCCTGTCTTGGAGGAACAGGGAGAGGGAATAGGGCTTATAAGACTTGCGGGGAGTGTGGACCCAGAAAAGGGGAAATAATTTGAAATGTAAATAAAGAATACATCAAATAAAAAAAGAAAGAAAAAATAACCCCCCAAAAGATCAACTCTGAAGCTAAAGAGGTGCCCTGAAAATGATATTCAAGAGACAGAGGCAGAAGAACCTAAACTGAAGTGGTACCCTAGGATACACAGTGGGGCTGTTCTGGGAAAATAAGTTTATTTGAATTGATGTCATTCTTCATAAATAAATTAATATCTAAAACAAACAAACAAACACACAAACATTAAATGAAAGAAAAAACAATGACAGAGGTTGAGCAATTATTTAAAAAAAAAAAACAGTTGAGCTATCTGTACCATGGAGCTGGGGCTGCTCCACAGCCCTCTGTGCACAGGTCCCACCAGAAGAGAGCTGGGCTCCCGGAGTTCTGACACAGGCTTACAGGACCACAGGAGGTACAAGCTCCAGTCAGAAACACAGAAACAACAGAACTATGTAACACCAAAAGTAACAAGATGGTGAAAGGCAAGCACAAGAACCCTACCAACAAAAACCAAGGCTACTTAGCATCATCAGAAGCCAGTTCTCCCACCACAGCAAGTTCTGGATAACTGAATATACCACAGAGCAAGATTTGAATTTAAAATCACATTGCGTGAGGCTGATAGAGGACTTCAAGACCAACTCACTGATAAGTGGATATTAGCCTAGAAGCTCAGAATACCCAAGATACAATTCACAGACCACATGAAGCTCAAGAAGAAAGAAGACCAAAGTGTAGATACTTTGATTCTTCTTAGAAGGGGTACAAAATACCCATGGGAAGAAATACAAAGTGTGGAGCAGAGAGTAAAAGAATAGATATCCATAGACTGCCCCACCTGTGGATCCATCCCATATGCAGTTAACAAACCCAGGCACTATTGTGGATGCCAATAAGTGCTTGCTGACAGGAGCCAGATATAACTCTCTTCTGAGAGGCTTTGCCAGTGCCTGACAAATACAGAGGGGGATGCACACAGCTAACCATTGAACTGAGCAAAGGGTTTCAATGGAGGAACTAGAGAAAGGACCCAAGGAGCTGAAGGTGTTTGCAACCCCATAGGATGAGCAACAATATGAACCAACCAGTAAGCCCAGAGTTCTCAGGGACTTAAGCACAAATGAGAGAGTACACATGGAAGAAACGATGACTCCAGACACATGGGTAACAGAGGACAGCCTGAACAGACATCAATGAGGGGAGAGACCCTTGGACCCTTGAAGGCTCATTGCCTCAGGGTACACCTACCAGGTCAGGAAGGCTGGAGTGGGTGGGTTAGTGAGCAGAGGGAGGGGATGGAATAGAGGTTTTCAGAGGGGCATTGAGCAAAGAGGACATTTGAAATGTAAATAAAGAAGATATTTAAGTAAAATTGAAAAAAAAAATAAATAATGGCAAAAAGCCAGAACACAAAACCTGGCTCACTCACTCTGCTGCAATCCACGCTGGAAGCCAATGTTTTGAGAGGGTTCACCTGACAATCTACTCCATCTACCAGCTTCTGGAGGTCATGGAGGAGCCACTCCTATGATGTTTCAGAAAGCAGAATCCTTGAACCAGAACATTGATTACTTGCAGTGAAAATTTGCATGTAATGCTGTTTGGGCCGAACACACACACACACACACACACACACACACACACATACGCTACTAATGCTATGTTTTCCATGCAGACAGGAGACTAGCATGGCTGTCCTCTCAGAGGCTCTACCTACCAACAGCTAACTGAAATGCAGTTACAGCTAAGCATTGGATTGTAGTAGGGGAACCCTATGGATGAGTTAGGCGAAGGATTAAAGGAACTAAAGGAGATGGCAACTCTAAAAAAAATGACCAGTATCACCTAATCTGGACTTTCGGGGGCCACCAGAGACTAAGCCACTAACCAGTGAGCATACATGAACTTGTCTGATGCCCCAAGCACAAATGAAGTACAGGCATACCTTGTCTGGCCTCAGTGGAAGAGGATGTGCCTAATCCTATAGAGACTTAATGCCCCAGGGAGGGGGAATGCATGGGGAGCACCCTCTCAGAGGCCAAGGAGATGGGGGACGGCTGAAAAACTGTGAGGGGAGCACTGCAGTGAGGCAGAATTTCAGATGAAAATTAATAAAATAAAAATTGAAAAAAGGAGAATCCAGCCAGGCAGTGGTGCCACACACCTTTAATCCCAGCATTTGGGAGGCAGAGACAGGCAGATTTCAGAGTTTGAGGCCAGCCTGGTCTACAAAGTGAGTTCCAGGACAGCCAGGGCTACACAGAGAAACCCTGTCTCAAAAAACCAGAAAGACACACACACACACACACACAGAGAGAGAGAGAGAGAGAGAGAGAGAGAGAGAGAGAGAGAGAGACAGAGACAGAGACAGAGACAGAGACAGAGAGACAGAGAGAAACAGAAAGAGAAGCATTTATGAAAAAAAAAATAAAATGGAGGGATCATCATGGTGGCTCAGGATTTTAAACACCTGCAATATTATACATATTGAAATGGTAGGTGTGCAATAGGTAGCACTGCAGTCTGGGACACTCTACATGACATCTATGATGTTAATGTTCCTGTTTGAATTTGTCTGATTTTTGGAAACTGAGATTGAATTTAGAGCTGGCCCTAGGCAGAGAACAACTGTGTTTCTTTGGAGAAACACTTCTGCCTTGGACTGAACAGAAGAGATGACTGTGGCCATTGGCAAGGAGAAATCAACCATGATTGCTTCCTCATCAGTGAAGGAAAGACAATGAAGAGTTTCTTTTTAAACATTCAAGGTTCAGGGAACTCGGCTTCAAAAGCAATTACTGCTCTCTCAGAGATCTCTTGCTAAGTTCGCTACACACATAGGAGAGTTTTTCACCACCTGAAACTGTTGAATCAGAGATCTGAGGCCCTCCTCTTGTCTCCATGGCCACAAAGAACTCTGTAGACAAATCCTTAACCAAATAATATACAAGATGAATACAACTTTTGAAATCAGTCTGTGCTTTCCAGAGATGTTTATTTCAGAGAAGTAACATGTAGTCCAAGCAGCCTAGCTCAGCTGTGGATGTTTGAACAGAGCCCTCACTCTCCTACCAATATTAGAAACCCTTGGTCTTTTTCCTTGGAATTTAATGTTGGAAAATGAGAACTCCACCCTCATGCTCTTATGACGACGGAGAAGTCTATGCCATAGTAGAGGGAGTCTAATCCTTCTGGGAGAGATGTGTTTGTGGATTAAGGCATGCAAAATCTATTAAATGTTTTGAAAACATCCAAAGGGATTTATTCATTACAGATTTGCAGGCCTGTATACCTGTTGAGGGAGAACCGGCTGGGGAGGGAGCAGAGGTACGAGTCCTTGGTCCAGTCTGTGGTCTGGAAGCACTGAGAGGCCTGTTACATTGCTCCAACATAGCAGGATTAGATAAGAGGAGATAGCCCATGATTGTAAAGCATTATTACAGAAAAGGAGGTGCCAAGAAAAGAGATCAAAAGGTAAAAAGAGAAAGAGATAGAGAGGTGAGATCCACCCGTGGCCACTTAGAAAAAGAATGGGGGGGGGGGTAAGGGGGATAAGAGCGTAAGAGAAAAAAGAGGACAAGAGAGCATGGGCAAGAGAGGAAGGAGGAGCCAAGCAGCCCTCTCTATAGTGGGTCAGGGTACCTGGCTGTTGCCAGGTAACTGCGGGGTGGGGCAAACCTGGCTGTACCTAGGTGACTGTGGGTGGGGAATCTAGGCCGTGGTGTGGCCCAGATATAAAATTAATTCAAACAAATCAGTAGCCTTCCTATACTCAAAGGATAAACAGGCAGAGAAAGAACTTAGGGAAGAAGAAATAGAAGAAGACCTCAGAAGATGGAAATATCTCCCATGCTTGTGGATTACCAGGATTAATATAGTAAAAATGGCCATCTTGTCAAAAGCAATCTACAGATTCAATGCAATCCCCATTAAATTCCAACTCAAGTCTTCAAAGAGTGAGAAAGTGCAATTCTCAATCTTATCTGGAATTACAAAAAACCCATGGTGCTTTTTCACAGCTAAAGAACACCAACTAAAACAAACCAGATGATAGATGACCCAGTGACCTGGAGTAAAACACCAGTAAAATACTACTGGTCTTCTTTAAAAGGGGTAAAATATCTTCTAATAATCCTTTAATCTTAATAATCTCCTTAATTAATAGCTTATTCACTCATCAGAGAAGCTTCCTCCTGCAGCAGATTGGAACAAATACAGAGATTAACACCCAGACATTATGCAGAGAGAGACAGAGACATTGGAGAGACAGAGACAGAGAAAGATCTTCATACACACAACTGTAAATGAGATGTTTCCCTTAAATCCATGCCCTCATAGTTCAGAGAGCCCTAAGGAAGACGATCAGAAGCAGGGAGGGAGACACAGGGAATGGAGGTTCTCAGGAAGACAACGCCCTTTGAATCCCCTTTAACTCAAAGACACTGAGGCAGCAGTCCCATGGCCTCCATGGATCTGTACCAGCTGTCCGTTTCTGATGACAGACAGAAATGTAGAGGACCCATGTGGGAAAGGACGTGGGAAAGAACAAGAAGAATTGAGGAAAACACTACTCACTCAGATTATACAGTATTAATAAAGAATTCATGCTTAATTAAAGAAGGAGGAGGAGGAGCAGATGCCTGGGGAGAAAATATAGTAGTTTTCCAAAACTTTCAGAATGAGATAAGAAGTGTTTCTAATTAGAGCTCCTCTGGTTATGTTTTAGTGCAATGCCATTAGGGACATTAAATTCAGTGGTAACCAAATATCAGGAAGAGAGAATAAAATAAAATACATAAATGTACCCTTTTTGCTCATATTCTTGGTGTCTTAGTCAGGGTTTCTATTCCTGCACAAACATTATGACCAAGAAGCAAGTTTGGAAGGAAAGGGTTTATTCAGCTTACGCTGCTGCATTGCTGTTCATCACAAAAGGAAGTCAGGACTGGAACTCAAACAGGTCAGGAAGCAGGAGCTGATGCAGAGGCCATGAATAGATGTTCCTTACTGGCTTGCTCCCCCTGGCTTGCTCAGCCTGCTCTCTTATTGAACCCAAGAATACCAGCCCAGTGGTGGTACCACCCACAAGGGGCCCTCCCCACTTGATCACTAATTGAGAAAATGCCCCACAGCTGGATCTCATGGAGGCACTTCCCCAACTGAAGCTCCTTTCTCTGTGATAACTCCAGTCTGTGTCAAGTTGACACACAAAACCAGCCAGTACACTTGGCTGGTTCTTCCAATTCTGAGAAAAACCTTATCTACCTCCTGTGGATCTCTATTGCCTCAATCAATGTTTTAGAAAAATGGCTTACTTCATGTTTAGAGTGTTGTTTCTACATGCCTATCTGCATGTGTGCTACCCACAGAATCCAGAGGAGGGCACTAGATCCCATGAAACTGACAGCTAGACTTTTGTGAGTTGCCCATTGCTACTAGGAATGAAACCTGGTTCTATTGACTGGCAGCCAGAGCACCAAGTGCTCAGTCATCTCCTCAGGCCCTGTCCCATTTGATTCTGATTACACACCTGTGGTTGTCCTCAGCATGAGGTCGAGTTGAAGGGAAACTTGACAAGTGAATTCTGAGGAATCTGGGATACAGAGCTAACAGAACACAATCTCTTCTTTCAGGTTCATCCTCTCAGCATCAGTCTTTGGAATGAGGAATTCAGCCTCTGTCCCTATAGTTTCTCCATCTTCCCACACAATTGTGTCCACGCCATTCCCTGACTATTACTAATATTGAGAAGTTTGGGAGTCCATGAAAATATTTTATTGTCTCCTCTATTGGAAATTTTTGCAGGTTTTTGTATCTGCTGACTAGCTCTATCTTGTGTTATTGGAATTAAGAAAAAATACCATTCTGGCATAATAAATTACATTATACTGTGTAATTTATAAACCATGGAATTTATTCCCACAGTGTGAAGGTCAGGAAGGATCAACACATGCATTTCTTCATAAATGATACCTGCTCTAGGGATATAATGGTAGAAGAGCCAATTGGCAAGGACCTACTCACTTCCTTTATACTCTTTTACTCTTATTATGGTAGAAGCTCAACAGTCAAGGCAGGCCTCAAAGTCATGGTTAAACAGGACTTTCTCGATCTCCAAATCCTTGCTCGATCAGAAACATGTAGGGATTCCTGGATTGAATTTTTGTATGAGAGTACTTTCCTATTCCTAAGGATTAGCATATGACCAAATCACCTTACAGAGGCCCTGCTTTTCTTTCCTTTTTATTGAAAATGATTTTTCCACACAAAATATTCAGATTACAATTTGCCTTTCCCCATCTCCTTCCAGTCCCTCCCCATCTCGCTACTCACTGTACTGCTCAGGTCTCACTCCTTCCAGTTAGATGACAAGCAGAAAAACAAAACCAGGATGAAAAACAAAGAAAACACACATGAAACATACATGCACTTACACACAAATGCATAAAGTCAATAAAACACAAAATCATGAACCAAAACATAAAAGCAAAAGTGTAGAAAAATGACTAAACAAAGCATATGAGAGAAATAAAAAAGTACAATTCAGCATTTGTGTAGGCCATCAACTCCTTGAGAGTTGGCCTACTCTTAAATATTCTTTGTATAACCAGGGTAAATCTGCTGGAAAAATAATTTTTCATTTCCAGGCAGTTATGAGTTAGAGAGAACATCTCAGTCAGGGATAGGAGATAGTGTAAAATTCCCCGATTCAGCTCTGGCACCTCCTCTAGACCCATGCAGAGACATATATCTACCCTAATGTTAATACAAATAACAATATTTGACTTCTTCCTTTCTAATTTGTATACCCTTGATCTGCTTCAGTGGTCTTATTGATCAAAGACATCAAGTGCCCTATTTAATAGGTATATATACAGAGGAGACCACCTTACCTTGTCTGGATTTTAGTGGAATTTTTCAAGTTTCTCTCCATTTAAGTTGATGTTGGTTGGCTATGGGCTTGCTCTAAACTGACTTTTTTATATTCAGTTACATCCCTGTCTCTTGGGACTTTTGTCAAGAAGGATGTTGGATTTTGTCAAAGGCTTTTTCTGCATCTAATGTGATGATTGTGAGGCTGCTGTCTCTCAGTTTGTTCAACTGGTAGATTGAAGATCTAGTGCAGAAGTTCCTGTGCCAGCTGTGCCAGCTACTCCTATACAAAGCAGAGTGGAGAACACCACAACAGGTGCAGCAACCCTTTTCACCTGGTGATCTACAGAGTCTAATTCATTGGGAATGCTTTCCCTGTGTGGGAGGTTATTGGGGTAACTACTGTGCCAGGATACAAATATCAGATGATGCATTTACAACTAGGGAATGTCTGCAAGGGGTAAGTCCTGATGCACAAGCCCACCTATCATCCTCTGGAAGCAAGAGGCACTCATATTCTTAATTGGTAGGAGTTACAATGGAATTGCAGAGATGTGAACGTTCTGAGGGTATCTGATTCCCATTACAATGGCTTTCTTCTGTTACTCAAGGGTCAGCTTACCTCACTCTGGATACTGCCATGTGCACTGAGTACTCTCTGTAGTCTGTGAATAGTTTCCAGGAAGAGCTGTTCTATCATAGTAGGTGGGTTAGTCATTTAAGCATAACCAACAGTCCTATGTCAAATCAGGACAGGAGGAGTCAATTATCTGGAACAAGCTTTCATAAATGATTGTGGAGTGGGTTGTTGAGACAGGAAGCCAGTAAACTTAGTGACACTTATGTTAGGGTAGGTGTGGTCATAGGCAGAGGCTAGGGCCTGAAGTCCAGCCTTGCAAGGACTTAATTGGGCCCAATAGCCAGCCCAGAACCTGTCTAACAACTTGTTGGATAGAGAAGAGAGTATTTCTATTGATTACCCCTGGAATCTGTATGCATACGTAACTCCTTTTTTTGTACATGCTCTGCATCCCCAAATATAGCCTGAATCCCATCCAGTGGCCTGTTTTCTTCTTTCGGTGAAGCTGAGTGTCAGGTGGCTATAAGGTGAATATGCATGAGAGAAGCATGGAGGTTTTTCTTCTTTTTTTCTTTTCTTTCGTTGGATATTTTCTTTACTTACATTTCAAATGTTATCCACTTTCCAGTCTCCCCTATGAAAACCCCCTATTCCATTCCCCTCCCCCTGCCTCTATGAGAGTGCTCCCCTACCCATGCACCTACTCCTGCCTTCCTGACCAGGTATTCCCCTCTACTGGAGCATAAAACCCCCACAAGACCAAGAGCCACTTCTCCCAATGATTTACAACAAGGCCATTCTCTGCTACATATGCAGCCAGAGCCATGGGTCCCTCCATGTGTATTCTTTCCTTGGTAGCCCAACTAGCTTGATGAAATCAGATTTTAGTGAGAGTCCTAGTAGAACCTGTGCTTTTATAACCCCACTGTGCACAGTAGTAGTCCGAAGCTCCTTCACAGACTCTCTGATGGACCTGATGCTCTGGGTGCATGTAAAAATATTGTTTTCACAGGTATTTTCTCACAGAGGGGTCTAACTGGTGATGCAACAAATCTTCCAGGTCAAACTATAAAAATGGGAACCAAGTTTCAAGTAGGGGCCATGTGGCTGGCCTGATGGATGAGATAGTTTGGTCAAGGTTAACAATGATCCAAGTGAAGATAAGAGGCTGATGAAGATGGGCTGTGATGGTTGTAAGATGTCAGCATAAAGGGAGCAGAATTAGGAATATTGAAGTAACAACTTCAGCAGATCAGCTGAGTGCGGCATGACTTTACATTGTTCTAGTGCTAATTCCTTGGGAACTTCCTCTCACTCCAGGCAGCCTGAACATGGGAACAGTGTATACATGCCTGGATTCTATTCACTTTAACAGCTGAACAGCTGTAGGAAGATGGGTGAGAAGGTCTTTGTGATCCACTTGTTTGGTGCTTTACAGGACAGAAAAAAAACACATCAAATTTCCCACTATAGATCTTGGAATAGGATTGGGGAAATAGTAAGTGGGAAAGCAAAGGACAAGTTTTAATTCTGCCCTTACCCTCTGTTACCATGGAAAGAGTGACACTTGTGTTAGCAGGGGTGCAAGCTGGACTTAAAGCCTGGGGCAGAGCATAGAGTTGGGTAGGGAGGCTAGAAGGTAAAGATCTGTGGCATCCACAAGATATAAAAAGAATGGTCAGTGAAGACTCCCACAGGTGGTGCGGTACAGAGGTTAATTGAGATTATGGAATTAGGTGTGGTGGAACTTTAGTACAAGAAGTTCTGTAAGAAGTCTAGCTGGTATGAAGGCAGGCATGGCCTGGAGCCATGCTTCTCAAACTGTGGCTCCCTCATCCTCTGTGGTGGAGTATTGACCATTTCATGGGGGTTGGATATCAGATATCCTCTATATCAGATCTTTATAGTATAATTCATACGGGAGCCACACTACAGTAATGAAGTAGCCAACAAGTTATTTAATGGTTCTGGTTGACCACAAAGGAAGAACGGTATTAAGGGGGCACAACATTGACAAGAAGAGAAACTTCTGGCCTACGGAATATGAATACATAATGAATCAATCTCTTTGAATGTTTTCAAAATACATAAAAGATTTTTGCATGCTTTGACCAACAAACACTTCTCTCCCAGGAGGAGGAGACTTCCTCCACATTGGTCTACACTTCTTAGTCATCATAAGAGCATGATGATGGAGCTTTTAGCTAATGTAGATGCCAAGAAAAAAGACAATGGGTTTGTAATTCTGGTAATATAGTCTCCACGAGTATCCACACCTGATCAGGGCTGATTGGACTATATGTGACTTCTCTGAACCTAAACATCTCTGGAATCCACAGACTGATTCCAAATGTTTTATTCATATTATATTTTATTGGGTTACGATTTTGTTTACAGAGCTGTTTGTGGCCATGAAGACCAGAGAAGGGCCTCAGATCCTCTGAATGACCAGTTACAGTTGGTTGAAAACTCTCCTGGGTGTGCTGGGAACTGAACCACAGTTCTCTGACAGAGCAGTAATTGCCTTTGCAGCTGAGTTCCCACAAACTGAAACTTTAAAAAGTCTTCATTGTCATTTAAGTCTCAGATAAATAAATATTCATGTTTGATATCTCCCTTTCTTTGGGCCCTGGTCATTTGTTCTGTTTAGATCAGTCCATACAGTATTCCCCAATGAAATTCCTTTGGGCTGTGCTTATGGTCATCACCTAACTTGAATCCCAGTTTCCATCATGTCAGACAAAAACAAACAAGAATTTCAACAGGGCAGATATCATCTAGATTGTGTGAGACTCCTGTTCTGCCATTCACACCTGCAATTTTAACATAGTAGAGCTGTTTTAAATTCTGAGCCACCATGCTGCTTTCTTGCAGATGCAGTGTAAATGCTCCAGCAATACTGTACTCTAACCAGAAGTCATTGGTAACTATATTGGGTGCTGCCATTGGAAGAAAGGTGTTGGTCATATCTGACTAGCTCCTAAAATCTCTTTATGCCTTTGAGCGAGGGATCAGTCTTTGAAGAGAGATTTCTCCCACAGCTTTGCTAGGTCATCTCTCAACATCTGTCTTGGCTCCTTGATTGCAGGTGTCATGATCTGTCCAGGCATGCAAAGATGGCTCCTATTATGCTCACCTTGCAGCAGAGGCTGAGCTGGTCTTCAGGGACAAGCCATTGCTGATGGGAGAGGAGGAAACCTAGAAGGATGAACTTTTTGAATCCCCACTTTTTGTATTGCTGAAAGCTTACGACATTGGGGTTCTTCATACTTTGGCATTTCTCTCCTTGGGAATTTATGATCCAGAATTTGAACTTTGCCCAAACTGGGCTCTCTGGACAGCTGAGCAACCCCAGGTAAACTGACAGGTAATCTTTGCTTTCTTCATCAACCCCGTTTGGGTGTACTCTCAAACACCATGCTATTTCTTCATTGGCCTCTAATGAGAACACTGGGCTTGAAATCCTTTTCTGAATTCCCCCCATGCAAAATGAGAAGTTGCTTATAGTCCACTCATAGCAGATTTTTTTTTACACTGATCTGTGTGGAGCCCCAGCTCTTTGTCTCCATGTCCCCTGACATTTCTGCTGGAGGTAGTTTGAAGGTTAATCTTGACCTGAGAGAACACCAGAGGTTATTTACTCTTCATCCTATTGAACACGATTATAGGTATACTTTGGATTTTAGTTTCAATTTCCCTAAGTTCTCTCTCTCTCTCTCTCTCTCTCTCTCTCTCTCTCTCTCTCTCTCTATCTATCTATCTATCTCTGTCTCTCTCTCTCTGTCTCTCTCTCTCTCTCTCCCTCTCTGTATCCCTCTCCGTCTCCCTTTTCCTCTCTCTCCCTCTCTCTCCGTCTCTCCCTCTCTTTTCCTCTCTCTCTCTCCCTCTCCCTTTCCCTCCCTCTCTCTCCCTCTCTCTCCCTCTCTTTGCCTATCTCCCTCCCCCTCTCCCTCTCCCTCCATCTCTCCCTCTTTCCCTCATCACCCCCTCTCTCTTTCCCCCAAACACTGGAATTTCTATGTGTGTGTATGTGTTTGAGTTTCGTGACTCTTAGGTCAGTGGCCACTAGTTGGGCTATTCTATCCACCTCTGGATAGGAAAGTCTGTAAAACTTTATATATTCTCATCTCAAGTGTGTTGTATTTTCAGGGTCCTATAGAGAATGTACAGAATGAATTCCTTTATGTAAATAGACAGAGAATATAGAAGAATAACATACAGGCTGAGGTCTAGCTAATATAACAATGACTACAGTCAGTATTTACTTATTCCACAAGGTGTGAAGTCTCAGGTGTTCTTCAGTATATACTGGAATTCTTAAGAAGAAGGGTCTAATGCCAGTGAAGGAATGGGCTTGCTATTTAGATGAGAGCAGGAAGCCAAAGAAAAAAGCTTCCTTCTTCTTTATGCTTATTGTGGGCCTCCAGTAGAAGGTGTGGCCTAGTTAAGGGAGTGTCTTCTAGTCTGAAGATCTGGATTAAAGGTGTGTGTTTTTCTGCCTCAAGACTCAGATTAAAGGTGTATGTTTTTCTCAGATTAAATGTGTATGTTTTTTCTGACAAGAAGAATCTGCATTTGAACTGAATCTACCTACTTCAACTTAAGAAAAAAAATTCGCAGGGCACTGGAGGCACACGCCTTTAATCCCAATATTTGGGAGGCAGAGGCAGGCAGATTTCTGAGTTCAAGGCCAGCATTGTCTACAAAGTGAGTTCCAGGACAGCCATGGCTACACAGAGAAACACTGTCTTGAAAAAAAGCAAAAGAAAAAAAATTAAAAGGCATGCCTTCCACTTTAGTATGTCCACAAGTAGTGCAGACTAGAAGAATAACCATCACCAATATACTTTGCTTACTAGGGACAACCTTGCATAAATAAAGAGATGATGTAAATCTCTGCACAGATACTATTTACCCATGCACTGATCTTACAGATTGCTACCATAAACATGATCAGGGAAGGGGTGCTTTCCTTAACTGCTCAGGAGTCTGAGTGTTCAATTATGTAAGGCATGTGGAAGAGCTCCTGTATGGTGGGCAGGATCAGAGCCCCAAACCTCTGAAGATGGCTCTATTCTTTCCTGTGTTTTATTCCATTTAGACTTTGTACTTCCCCTCAGGGTCTTCAGGGCCCCCTTACCTCCTTCCTCTGAAGCTATCTGTTTTAGGCACCTCCTGCAGTCTTCTGGTTTTTCCTTGACTGCCAACAGCCTTTTTTACGGGTCTGGAGTCTGTTGCTTCTGTCCACTTATTTTTTAATCTTTTGTAGTCCTTTAATTAAATACTCTCTGCCACTATCACTAAATATCTCAAACACCTTTCCATAAGCTCTAAACCCACTGGAGGTTTTTTTTTTTTTTTAAATATGCTGGCTAAGTAATAAAAGCTAGATCAACAGCTGCATTTGCTTCTGGTAATTTAGGGTCTGTGGGGGGTGTGTTTTAATTACAAAACCCACACTTTTCATTGATGCAATTTAGCTAACAAAAATATATATCCAGGAGCAGAAACTTGAACATGAAAAACTAAGGTTAGAGAATACAGATATTCCTGATGTATGGTCAAATCTTTGAAGTTCAGACTCCATTTTTAAAAACCTGTTCAAATTAACATCCTGGCACCTAGCATTAGTTTCCAAGTTGCCCCTCAACAAAACCTGAGCCTATCTCCAATAACACCAGCATCTTCAATTTACACCCCCTTAATCACTCTCTAAGCCAATCTCCAATAAGACCAGCATCTTCAATTTACATCCTCAACAAGACCAGGTTATTCCACCCATACCGGCACCCCCAGATTACAAAACCACCCCCTGGTTAATGACCACCAATGTAGAGGAGAACAGAAATTAACTTTATGTTAGACACATGGTGGTGGAGCACGCCGTTAATCCCAGCAATTTTGAGGTGGAGGCAGGGAGATTTCTGAGTTTGAGGCCAGCCTGGTCTACAAAGTGAGTTCCAGGACATCCAGGGCTACACAGAGAAACCCTGTCTCAGAGGAAAAACAAAACAAAAAAAAATAGTTTATGTTATGACACCCAGCACTAGCCAATTATGTTAAAGGTCACAGTAGCTTTACAATTAGATGTTTTCACATTTACTCCCTGCTTGCTGCTTAGTATATGGCCTTGCCACATAGATATCCAGGGCTCCCCAAACACCAAAATCACCTTACATGGATATGGTGTGGCAGGAGCTAACTCAAATAAAATAAAGATCCTTCTTAAGTTGCAACAGAGCACCTCTCTGTATTTTAGGAGATCACTAAAATTTCCCTGGCTCTACACTCCAACACTATGGACTATGATCAAATACACCTTGGTTTTAGGTTTAACTGGAAATGCTTTGTATGTGTTGGGGTTTGCATCCTGAATGACTTCTATCACGGAAATGTCTGGAAATGCCTCACACACGTTCTGGACACTGAATCAACTGATCGTGGCTGAATTCTATGTGTCCAAACAGAAGTCATCCTAACCATTTTCTTTTCTTTTACAGCTTTATTTACTTATTATATGTAAGTACACTGTAGTTGTCCTCAGACACACCAGAAGGGGGTGTCCGACCTTACTATGAATGGTTGTGAGCCACCATGTGGTTGCTGGGAATTGAACTCGGGAACTCAGGAAGAGAGATCGGTGCTCTTAACCAGTGAGCCATCTCTCCAGCCCATAAACATTTTCTTGAATAGAAGGCGGCATAGATGGATGTCTCAGATTTTTTTGGAACGACGATTGAAAGCTTCCTGTTCTCTCCAGACATGCTGAAGGAGCCTTGTACCATGCTCACCGTGCAGCAGAGGGTGGGCTGGTCTGCAGGGAGAAGCCAATGCCCATGGGAGAGCAGAAAAGATCACAAGCTGAGCTTTTTAAATCCCCTTATGGGTTTTGCAGTAACGTAATTTTTGTTATACTTCAATTCTTGATGTAGATGATGTTTGCCTTCAATTCTTAGAAATAGCCTTGTCTTATACTCTGTGGTGCTGAGAAAGGAGACCTGAGCTCCCTTGTACACTGATACAACAAATTATGAGTAACATCAGTCTCAGAAACACAATGTTAGATGCTCTGCATCCTTCTTGGACCAAGTTTTCTGAAGGAAAATCTGATAAATATTAAGAAAGGAAGAAAGGGCCTGTGGGAGTAATGAGGGTACAAAGTGTGGAAACATTTAGCTCAATGCTTGGGAACTTGCCTAGCATGTTGAAGTCCGCAATTCTATCTCCTGCCAAACACACAGATGCAGCTTCCCACGGGTGACTGCTTGTATATGTGGACTGGCTCCTGAAAGAAGAAAACTGCCTGGTTTTGCCCTATACTGCTTCACTGAGTCTTTCCAGAACATGGGGCCACTCCTCTGTTCTCCTTGTACCTCATTTAATGTGTGGATTATGTTTTTGGTATTCCAGGTTTCTAGGTTAATATCTACTTACTAGTGCATTCATACCATAATTCATCTTTTGTGTCTGGTTTACCTCACTTAGTATGATGTTCTCCAGCTCCATCCATTTGCCTAAGAATTTCATGAATTCATTGTTTCCAATGGCTGAATAGTACTCCATTGTGTATATATACCACATTTTTTTTGCATCCACTCTTCTATTGAGGGATACCTGGGTTCTTTCCAGCTTCTGGCAATTATAAATAGGGCTGCTATGAACATAGTGAAACATGTACCCTTATTACATGCTGGGGAATCTTCTGGGTTTATGCCCAGGAGTGGTATAGCAGGATCTTCTGGAAGTGAAGTGCCAAGTTTTTGGAGGAACCGCCAGACTGATTTCCAGAGTGGTTGTACCAATTTGCAATCCCACCAGCAGTGGAAGAATGTTCCTCTTTCTCCACATGCTCGCCAACATCTGCTATCTCCTGGATTTTTAATCTTAGCCATTCTGACTGGTATAAAGTGAAATCTCAGGGTTGTTTTGATTTGCATTTCCCTAATGACTAATGAAGTTGAGCAGTTTTTAAGATGCTTCTCTGCCATCCAAAGTTCTTCAGGTGAAAATTCTTTGTTTAACTCTGTACTCCATTTTTTTTAATAGGGTTATTTCATTTTATAGAGTCTAACTTCTTGAGTTCTTTATATATATTGGATATTAGCCCTCTATCTGATGTAGGGTTGGTGAAGATCTTTTCCCAATTTGTTGGTTGCCAATTTGTCCTTTTGATAGTGTCCTTTGCTTTACAGAAACTTTGTAATTTTATGAGGTCCCATTTGTCAATTCTTGATCTTAGAGCATAAGCTATTGGTGTTCTGTTCAGGAACTTTCCCCCTGTACCGATGTCCTCAAGGGTCTTCCCCAGTATCTTTTCTATTAGCTTCAGAGTGTCTGACAGCTGATAAACAACTTCAGCAAAATGGCTCGTTACAAAATCAACTCAAGCAAATCAGTAGACTTCCTATACTCAAAGGATAAGCAGACTGAGAAAGAAATTAGGGAAATGACACCCTTCACAATAGCCACAAACTACAGAAAGTATCTTGGTGTCACTATGATCAAACAAGTGAAAGATATGTATGAAAAGATCTTCAAGTCTCTGAAAAAGGAATTGGAAGAAGACCTCAGAAAATGGAAAAATCTCCCATACTCATGGATTGGCAGGATTAATATAGTTAAAATGGCCATTTTGTCAAAAGCAATCTACAGATTCAATGCAATCCCTTTCAAAATCCCAACTCAGTTCTTCATAGAGTTAGAAAGAGCAATTCGATGTAATAAGGATACATGTTCCACTATGTTCATAGAAGCCCTTTTTATAATAGCCAGCAGCTGGAAAGAAACCAGGTTTCCCTAAATGGAGGAATGGATACAAAAAATGTCGTATATATACCCAGTGGAGTACTATTCAGCCATTAGAAACAATGAATTCATGAAATTCTTAGACAAATGGATGGAGCTGGAGAACATCATACTAAGTGAGGTAACCCCGTCTCAAAAGACCTATATCATGGTATGTGCTCACTGGTAAGTGGATATTAGTCTAGAAACTTGGAATACCCAAGTCATAATCCACATATCAAATGATGTCCATGAAGAATGGAGGAGTGGCCACTGGATCTGGAAAGGCTCAGTGCAGACATATAGGGCAATACCAGAACAAGGAAATGGGAAGGGGTGGATGGGGGAAAAGGAGGAGGGGAGAGGGCATATGGGACTTTCAGGAAGTGGGGAGCCAGGAAAGAAGAAATCATTTGAAATGTAAATAAAAAATAAATGGAATTTTAAAAAAAGAGCAATTCTCAAATTCATCGGGAATAACAAAAAACCCAGGATAGATAAAACTATTCTCAGCAACATAAGAAAGTCTGGGGGAATCAGTATCCCTGACCTCAAGCAATACTACAGAGCAATAGTGTTAAAAACTGCAGGGTATTGGTACAGTGACAGGCAGGAGAATCCATGGAACAGGATTGAAGGTCCAGAAATGAACCCACACACCTATGACCACTTGATCCTCGACAAAGAGGCTGAAATCATCCAATAGAAAAAAGATAACCTTTTCAACAAATGGTGCTGGTTCAACTGGAGGTCGGCATGCAGAAGAATGCGAATTGATCCATCCTTGTCTCTTTGTACTAAGCTCAAATCCAAATGGATCAAGGTCCTCTGAAGCCAGACACTCTGAAGCTATTAGAAAAGAAACTGGGGAAGACCCTTAAGGACATCGGTACAGGGTGAAAGTTTCTGAACAGAACACCAATAGCGTATGCTCTAAGATCAAGAATTGACAAATGTGACCTCATAAAATTACAAAGTTTCTGTAAGGCAGAGGACACCATCAAGAGGACAAATCGGCAACCAACAAATTGGGAAAAGGTCTTCACCGATCCTACATCAGATAGAGGGTTAATATCCAATATATATAAAGAACTCAAGAAGTTAGACTCCAGAAAACCAAACAACCCTATTAAAAAATGGGAAACAGAGTTAAACAAAGAATTCTCACCTGAAGAACTTCAGATGGCGGAGAAGCATCTTAAAAAATGCTCAACTTCATAAGACATTAGGGAACTGCAAATCAAAACAACCCTGAGATTTCACCTTACACCAGTCAGAATGGCTAGGATTAGAAATTCAGGAGACAGCAGGTGTTGGAGAGGGTGTGGAGAAAGAGGAACACTCCTCCACTGCTGGTGGGGTTGCAAATTGGTACAACCACTCTGGAAATCAGTCTGGTGGTTCCTCCAAAAACTGGGCACCTCACTTCCAGAAGATGCTGCTATACCACTCCTGGGCATATACCCAGAGGATTTCCCACCATGTAATAAGGATACATGCTCTACTATGTTCATAGCAGCCCTATTTATAATTGCCAGATGCTGGAAAGAACCCAGGAATCCCTCAACAGAAGAGTGGATGCAAAAAAAAATGTGGTATATCTACACAATGGAGTACTATTCAGCCATTAGAAACAATGAATTTATGAAATTCTTAGGCAAATGGATGGAGCTAGAGAACATCATACTAAGTGAGGTAACCCTGACTCAAAAGGTGAATCATGGTATGCACTCACTAATAAGTGGATATTAACCTAGAAAACTGGAATACCCAAAATATAATCCACACATCAAAAGAGGTACAAGAAGAAAGGAAGAGTGGCCCCTTGTTCTGGAAAGACTCAGCAAAGCAGTATTTGGCAAAACCAGAACAGGGAAGTGGTAAGGGGTGGGTGGGAGGACAGGGGGAGAGAAGGGAGCTTACAGGACTTTCGGGGAGTGGGGGCTAGAAAAGGGGAAATCATTTGAAATGTAAATATATCGAATCTAAAAAAACATAAATTCAAGGCCAAAAAAAAAAAAAAGAAAAAAGAAAGAAACTGGGGTAGACCCTTGAGGACGTGGGCACAGGGGGAAAGTTCCTGAACAGAACACCAATAGCTTATGCTCTAAGATCAAGAATTGACAAATGGGACCTCATAAAATTACAAAATTTCTGTAAGACAAAGGACACTGTCAAAAGGACAAAATGTCACCCAACAGATTGGGAAAGGATCTTCACCAACCCTAAATCCAACAGAGGACTAATATCCAATATATACAAAGAACTCAAGAACTTAAACCCCAGAGAACCAAATAACCCTATTAAAAATGGGGTACAAAGCTAAACAAAGAATTTTCACCTGAAGAACTTCAGACGGAGGCCAGAAGGGAAAGATATATGGCATCCTTGGATATAAAACGAATGGACAGTGAAGACTCCCACTGGTATTGTGGTACAGAGGTTGACAGAGATTGTGGAATTGGGTCTGGGAGAACTTTAGTATGAGAAGTTCTATAAGAGGTCTGGCTGGTGTTACAGAAAGCATGGCCTGGAGCCATGGTTCTCAACCTGTGGCTTCCTCATCCTCTTTGGGAGAGTAATGACCATTTCATGGGGGTTGAATATCAAAAATCCTCTATATCCGATTTTACAATATAATTCCTAACAGGAGCCACACTACAGTTATGAAGTAGCCACAAAGTAATTTAATGCTTCTGGTTGACCACAACAAGAAGAACTATTTTAAGAGGGCACAACATTGAGAAGAGGAGGAACTACTGGCCTACGGTGCATGAATCCATATGAAATGAATCCCTGCAAATGTTTTCAAAATACATAAAAGATTCTTGCATATCTTGACCAACAAACACTTCCTTCCCAGGAGGAGTAGACTTCCTCCACATTGGTCTACTCTTCTTAGTCATCATAAAAGCATGATGATGGAGCTTTTTGGTAATTTAGATGCCAAGAAAAAGACAAAGGATTTCTAATACTGGTAGGAAATCTGCACAAATATCTTGAGCTGAGCAGAGCTGATTGGACTATATGTGACTTCTCGGAACATAAACAGCTCTGAAATCCACCGAATGATTTCAACTGTTTTATTTTTATTATATTTTATTAGGTTAAGGTTTTGTATACAGAGCTGTTTGTGCCCATTGAGACCAGAGAAGTGTCTCAGATCCACTGCATCACCAGTTACAGGTGGCTGAAAAAACTCTCCGGTGTCTGCTGGAACTGAATCAGTTTTCTGAGAGAGCAGTAATTCCTTTTGCAGCTGAGTTCCCACAAACTGAGCATTTAAAAAGTCTTCATTGTCATTTTAGTCTCAGATAAATAAACATTCATGTTTGATTTCTCCCTTTCTCTGAGCCCTGGTCATTTGTTCTGTTTAGATCAGTACATACAGTTTTCCTGGATGAAACTCTGTTGAGCTGTGCTTAGGGTCAGCACCTAACTTGAATCCCAGTTTCCAACGTGTCAGTCAAAAAATAAACAAGAACATCAACAGGGCAGATGTCAACTTGATTGACCCAGACTCTTGTGCTGCCCTTCTCACACCTGCCATTTTAACATAGTACAGCTGTTTTAATCTTGAGCCACCATGCTATCTTGCCACAGATTCTCTATAAATGCTCCCATAATACTGTACTCTAACCAGAAGTCATTGATAGCTACATTGGGTGTTGCCATTGGAAGACAGGTGTTGGACATGTCTGACTAGCTTCTAAAATCTCTTTAGGCGTTTGAGTGAGGGCTCAAAGAAAATATTCTGTGCAGAATCCAGGGAGTGGAAGGCTTCAGCTGCCAAGTGGGGATGTGACTCCAACATTGACTTCCACTCCGAGGTCTCAGAGACCTCAGAGGAATGAAGTGCAATGAAATTCAGAGCCTGGGTCTTTAGATTCTTTCTGCTGTGGAGGTCAGCCAGGATGAGAGTGTGTGCAGCATTCTCCACAGAGAGGATCCTGCAGAGGGCATCCTCACACATGACCATCAATTCCTCCAGGCCATACTTGTCAGCTGCTGTCAGCACACCAGTGGCCATAGGGTAGCTGTTGAGGTGTGGTGCCTTCCCTGTGTAGATGAAGTCCATCATCTCCTTGAAGACCTGAGGATCCAGGTCAGGGATCTTCACAAGGTTGGTTAGTCTCTCCTGCATTTCATGTTCAAACATGGCTCTGAAAACTGGAGAGCGAGCTGCTAGGATGGCCTTGTGAGCCCTGAATTCATGGTCACCTACCAATAGGGAACAGTCTGTGAAAAGAGATTTCTCCCACAGCTTTGTTAGGTCATCTATTAACGTCTGCCTTGGATCCTTGTTTGCAGGTGTCATGTTCTGTAATCGCATGCTATAGAAGACTACCGATATTCTCATCTTGCAGCAAAGGGTGAGCAGGTCTTGAGGGACACGCCAATGCTGAAGGGAGAGGGGGTAATTTCGAGAGAGGAACACTTTTAATCCCAGTGGTTGATTTGGCAGAAAGCAAGCAGCTTTCGTGCTCTTCATACTTTGAAATTTCTCTCCTTGGAAATTTATGATCCAGAACTGGAACTTGGCCCAAACTAGGCTTCCTGGTTAGCTGATCAACACCAGGTGAACTGACAGGAAACCTTTGCTTTCTTCATCAACCCCATTTGTGTGTACTCTCAAACACCATGCCACTTCTTCACTGGCCTCTGATGAGAACACTGGGCTTGTAATCTCTTTCTGAATCCCCCACATGTAAGTTGAAAAGTTGCTAATGGTACACTCATAGCAGAATTTCTGAACCCTGTTCTGTGTGGAGTCCCAGCTCTTGGCTTCCATTTCCCCTGACATTTCTAAAGGAGGTAGAATTTGGAAGTTAAAGGTGATCTGAAAGAAGAACTAGAAGTTACTTATATGTCTTCCTCTTGGATACAATTATAGGTAAACATTCGATTTGAGTTTCAATTTCTCTAAATCTCTGTCTCTCTCTCTCTCTCTCTCTCTCTCTCTCTCTCTCTCTCTCTTTCATTGTCTCTCTCTCTTTCCCTCTCCCTCTTCATCTCCTCTCTTAGTATCCCTACTTAACTCCCCTCCCAAGGCTGCAAATAAACTCTATTCTATGCTAGTCCTGTCATATGACTGGTACCCCAGGGGGAAGGGAAGCCTTAGCATGGTCCAGCCAGAGTACCCCTCCCACCCTTACCATAGGCATGTCCTGCATTTCTTTTTATAAAACACAGCATTGATGTTGTGACTCAGATTTAGAAACTTACAGGTTAACATCTCCCACTGCCACATGAACTTGCCAGCAACAATATTGCTCTCTAGAGCTATCCATCCAAACATCAGCAAATTGGTTAGCTCCCTCTCCCACACTGGTCAGTGTATACATCCCCTGGTCCCAAGGGAGGGGTGTTGACCTCACAGCCACTTTATGGTGTCCTGGTGGATGGTGACATTTACAGTCTTTAAGACTGGCATCCTTGCTCTCTCCTCATTTTAGGACATTTTCCCTTGAGTGAGATTTCCTCTCTCCTCTGCATCATTTCCTTTTCTCACTGTTGTGAAACCCCAGGCCTGTGTGGACCATTCTCCTCACAGCCCACTCAGGTACTGGCCTGAGCTCAGACCACAACGCAAAGCTTGAGGTCTTAGTGAACTGACCCTCTTGTTGTTTAGTTATAAACATTTCCTCAGAATACTGCTAGCAGAAATTAATAACTGCCGATCTCACCCAGAAAGGGTATATCTTCGCTGACACTCCCATGCTCCCTCCTGAGATGCCACGGACTCTTAAAGGCTTCCAAGTTCACAGGCTAAATTTGGCCCCAATATCCACTAAGCAATAACTCTCCATTGCTGTTTGAGGGCACTTAAATTTTTACAAACCTCTCACCAGCCATTCAGATAAATGGAAAGATTTCTATGCAGGGCCCCCTCCCACTACCTCCATCTCTTGCAACTTTACTTCTTTGCTCTCCCTCCCACATACAGGCACAGTGAGAAGGCTGCCTTGATTGTGGTATGATAAACACTGAGAAACAGTGTTCCACCTTGATCTATGGCTGCATCTATTCTCCTATCTCTGTTCCCCCTTGCTTTCTTGCTCCCTGCCTGACCCAACACGATGGGACACAAAACATGCTATGCTAGAGCAGAGTTGCAGGCAAACAGAGCACAGCTGCAGGCCCTGCCTCTTATTCCCTGACCCACCCAACGTGCTTCCTTCCTTGCCCTGCCCCACTTGTGCCCTGATTACACGAGGTTGAGCTGCTGCCTATGCTTCTGTGCTCCTGGGGTCCCCGCACCACCACCACTGTCAGCTCTCTGAATACTTTCCATTATGTTCTGCATCAGCTCTAAACCAGGTGTGACAGCTGAGCTGCTCCATGCACAGATCAGACCCACTGCTCTGTACACATCAACAGAGGCTGACTACAGTGAAAGGGGAGACCTGCTGTCCACCAGACAAAATGTGTCCATTCATCTCCATACGTATATCCTTTTACATGTTATCTGCTGATGCACAATTATTTCTGCCATTCCCACATATAACAAACACATTACATTCCTCTAGGCAGAGTTGTAGCTTCAGTGCTACCTTTGTTCTGGGCAGTCTTGTGAGTGTCTGCCATCTTTTTTGTAGGAAGATAAGGTTTTCCTATGCTTTTGCTTCAGCACCATCTTTTTTTTCTTTTGTATCTTTTTTTTATTCGATATATTTTTTATTTACATTTCAAATGATTTCCCCTTTTCAGGTCCCCCACTCCCCGAAGTCACATAAGCTCCCTTCCATCCCCCTGTTCTCCCATCCACTCCTTCAGCACTACCTTTGTTCTGGGCAGTCTTGTAAGTGTCTGCCATCTTTTTTGTAGGAAGATAAGGATTTCCTATGCTTTTGCTTCAGCACCATCTTTTTTTTCTTTTTTATCTTTTTTTTATTCGATATATTTTTTATTTACATTTCAAATGATTTCCCCTTTTCAGGTCCCCCACTCCCCGAAGTCACATAAGCTCCCTTCCATCCCCCTGTTCTCCCATCCACCCCTTCAGCACTACTTTTGTTCTGGGCAGTCTTGTGAGTGTCTGCCATCTTTTTTGTAAGCAGATAAGGTTTTCCTATGCTTTTGCTTCAGTACCATCTTAAATAAGGGAGGTCAGATAAATGGCTGTAGCTTTAGTGCCATCTTAATTAATGACAGTCCCATGATCACCCAGCATCTTTGTTATGGGCAGTTCCTACCTCACTGCCTCCTCACCTTAGAACATCGTGACAGGGTCTTTGAAGTCTATTCTGCCTTGATAAATAATAATTTAAATATTAATTTAAAGATTTAGAATAGCAAACAGGTAAAAGATCACTGCTTTAAGTTAAAGATTGCCTAACTCAGATATGCTTAATAGATACTAGCTCTCATTCTTCTCAGAAACTGCTGAATGTAACAACAAATGTTTAAGCTTATTAGGACAGAAAGACTCCATAGCATAACAGTTACCACCCCCTCCCCCAACCAAGATCTCTAAAAAGATGTATGCAGTTACAAGACTGCCTAGACTGTATTATGATAAGCACTGAGGTTCTGTGCTCCATTGCATTGCTGATGCCGGCACTCAGCCTACATTATTGTCAAACTGAGGATAACCAGAGGGTTAAATGTCTCATATTGCCTAGGACAGGGTGGGTCATTTCTCACAAATTTGGGGGTTTTTTTTGAGTCAGGGTTTCTCTGTGTAGTCCTGGCTGTCCTGGAACTCACTCTGTAGACCAAGCTGGCCTTGAACTCAGAAATCCACCTGCCTCTGCCTCCCAAGTGCTGGGATTAAAGGCATACACCACCACGCCCAGATTTCTCCCACATTTCTACTCCTCAAGAAAAAAGCTTCTTGTCTTCTGGGCCTAATGGTGACATTGACTCTGCCCGAGTTATGATGGAGAACCCAGGCACCTGGGAAAATTGTCTAGGTAGTGGACTATTGAGCAAACTCTGTCATTTTAATTAATGACTTCTAGATTTTAATTTACTTTTCATAAATGTCTAACTACATTGACAGCTAAGCTAACTCTAGAAAACAGAACCCTAATTCTTTACCCCAAATCTAAATCTCCCACTTTATTAGCTCATTAGTCAATTTGTTAACTAATTATGACTACCAGATATTTTATCAAAGACAGACAAGTTTGCCTCACTCACAGGATTCAAGATAAAGTACACACAGTTCAGATATAACCTTTCAGACCTACCCTTCTGTTACTTCCTTTTCTAAGCTCAGTTCCCAGTGACTAAATGCTTCAAATTTATCTTCCCTGTTATGCCACTGTCCTAACATTAATAGTTTTTATAAATTAGAATAACCCTAATAAAACACTCTACTATACAATCCCACTTTTATATTGTAAGTCCAAATTTGAAGTTTCCTTTGACTGTCTTTAACCTATAGACTTAAAGTGTTTCTCATGCTAAATATTTTAACTCTAAACTCAAGGTGTTTCTCATGCTAAACTATATGATCAATTATCATATTCACAAGGTTGTCAAATTTTCCAGTTAATTGTCTTTTCAATACATACTTCAAAATGCTTCTCATTATACTACATTGGTATACAGTCAGTCTCCTAGAGAGAAAAAAAAAGCCCTTCTGGTTCCTGTTCCACAAAAGGTTTCTGTCTTCCCAAAGCTCATCCTGAAGACTTCTCATGCTATTAACACATTTATCTCTTTTGTAAAATTATAATCTCCAAGAAACACACTGAGATTGACCTCTCATGGATGAAACAGACTCCATTTGGATAAGTACAACTGCCAATCAATAGCCTAAGTTCCCACTTGTGACCTATTCCAGAACGTAGGATTCCTCTCCTCTTCCCTGGGATTGGGACTTTCCTCACCCCAACCACCAAGACACAAATGGTTCGACTGGATCTGCTCCTTTTACCTAAAGATGGTACCACAAACCCTGGATAGCAAGGAAACAGCCAACTTTCTAAGATGGAACCAACTTCCCAATAGAAATTTTCTTTAGTTTCACAAATACACATCCTCCCAAAACAGCGGGAAATAGCTAAAGATCACGGAGTCCCTATCCCTGCTCCACCATCATTTCTGCCTAGTTTTCACCTTTATTTTAAATTAATCCAAAATGAAGGAATGTTAGCATTCTTTCTAGGGTCTACCCAACAGTTTCCTGGCAATAACCAGGTACCGTTGACTCACCATGAAAGGAGATGTTTGCCCCCTACTTCTCTCTGATCATCTTTTAGTCTTTTCCTCTCCCAAACTCTGTAATCACTTTCTCCCTCACTCCTGTTACACCATCCTCCTCATTCTCCATGTGTTACTAGACAGATTCTCCTCTCCTCTCCCTCTTCTCTCCCTCCCTCTCCCTCTCTCATTCTCTCTCTCTCTCTCTCTCTCTCTCTCTCTCTCTCTCTCTCTCTCTCTCTCTCTCTGTCTCTTTCTCTCTGTCTCTTTCTCTCTCTCTCTCTCTCTCTCTCTCTCTCTCTCTCTCTCTCTCTCTCTCGCTATATCTGGGTGTTTTTCTCTACCTCTACTTCCTTCTCATCCCTACTCAACTCAAATTCCCATGGTTTAAATAAACTCTATTTCATACAAAAGCTACATTAAACTATATACACATGCTATACATTCTCATTTCAAGTATATTTCATTAGTCAGGGTTCTGTAGAGACCTGTAGAATGAATTCCTCCACATAAATTGAAAGTGGATATCTGAATATAACATACAGACTGAGGTCCAGCTTTTCAACAATGGGTAAAGCCAGTACTTACTTAGTCCACAAGGTTTGAAGTCTCAGGTTTACTTCAGTATATGCTGGTATTCTGAAGTAGGGTCTAATGCCACTGAAGGAATGGGCTTGCTAGTAAGATGAGAGCAGCATACCTACTAGAAAGAAGAAAACTGCCTGGAGACTGAGCAGAGGATGGCAGAGGTACACTGAACACTGCATTGCTTGATCTCTGAGGCATTCCTTAAAGGAATCACTGAGTCAGGGTGTGTGGTTCTCAGGAATAATCTTATCTGGGAGGCGATCCAGAGCAGTTAACTGGTGACACTTGGGAGAATGGCAGAGTTCTCATTGCGGTTTTGACTATCAGAAAAGGACCCAATAATAGTCCCATTATAAAAGAGCTTAATAATCACTGATATAATTTTAGGAAATCTAATAAGATCATCATTAAGCCTTAAGTCATCTATTTGTCTATTTAGCATTGCTATAAAATAGTATATCTTCATAGACCTGCAGAGATATGCTCCAAAGGGGTGTGCTATTACTTAGTGATTATAGATATAGATATAGATATAGATATAGATATAGATATAGATATAGATATAGATATAGATAAAGATATAGATGGAGATGGAGATGGAGATGGAGATGGAGATGGAGATGGAGATAGAGATAGAGATAGAGATCACTAAGTGATATATATAGATATAGATATTTAATAATAATAGGAAGAGCATATTAATAACAGGAATCTTCCCTAAAATGAATCCCTTACAGCCTTTCTAAAGAAGGGTGAACCTGTCACAGATTATATAATACTCTGAAGCAGGCCATCTTAGCATAATGTCCTACTACTTATCAGTATAGCTCTTTCATTTCATTAGTTAGAGTCACCCCAAGATAATTTATGCTGTTTGTGGCTATTGTGAAGGGTGTCATTTCCCTAATTTCTTTCTCAGTCTGCTTGTCCTTTCAGAATACAAAGGCTACTGATTTGCTTCAGTTGATTTTGTAACCAGCCACTTTTCTGAACTTGTTTATCAGCTGTAGGAGTTCTCTGATAGAGTTTTTTGGCTCACTTAAGTATACTATCATATCATCTTCAAATATTGACACTTTGACTTTTTCCATTCCAATTTGTATCCCATTGACCTCCTTATGTTGTCTAATTGCTCTAGCTAGGACTTCAAGTACTA
Organism: Apodemus sylvaticus; assembly: GCF_947179515.1. NCBI lineage: Eukaryota > Metazoa > Chordata > Mammalia > Rodentia > Muridae > Apodemus > Apodemus sylvaticus. The sequence goes on from NC_067475.1 coordinate 70,701,687, forward strand.
TATTGAAAAAATATGGAGAGAGGGGGCAGCCTTGTCTAGTCCCTGATTTTAGTGGGATTGCTTCAAGTTTCTCTCCATTTAGTTTGATGTTGGCTACCGGTTTGCTGTATATTTCTTTTACTATGTGTAGATATGGGCCTTGAAATCCTCTCCTTTCCAAGACTTTTAGCATTAAAGGATGCTGAGTTTTGTCAAGTATTTTTTCAGCATCTAATGAAATGATCATGGGTTTTTGTCTTTGAGTTTGTTTATGTAGTGGTTAAAATGGATGGATTTCCATATATTGAACTATCCCTCCATCTCTGGGATGAAGCCTACTTAATCTTGGAGGATGATCGTTTTGATGTGTTCTTGGATTCAGTGGGCAAGAATTTTATTGAGTATTTTACATCGATATTCATAAGGGAAATTGGCCTGAAATTCTCTTTCTTAGTTGGATCTTTGTGTGGTTTTGGTATCAGCATAATTGTGGCTTCGTAGAAGGAGTTGGGTAGTGTTCCTTCTGTTTCTATTTGGTGGGATACTTTGAAGAGTATTGGTGTTAAGTCTTCTTTCTTTGAAGGTTTGATAGAATTCTGCACTAAAACCATCTGGTCCTGTGCATTTATTGGCCGGAAGACTTTCTATTACCCCTTCTATTTCTTTAGGGGTTATGGGTCTGTTTAGATGATCTATTTGATCCTGATTTAATTTGGTATTTGGTATCTGTCTAAGAAATTGTCCATTTCCCCCAGATTCTCCAGTTGTGTTGAGTACAGGCTTTTGTAGTAGAATCTGATGATTTTTTGAATTTCCTCAGTTTCTGTTGTTATATCTCCCTTTTCATTTCTAATTTTGTTAATTTGGATACTGTTTCTGTGCCCTTTTGTCCCTTCCCCCACAGCATTGAGCTGGACTTCTCAGCCCATTCCATTCAAGCTGTGACATTCCTGGCTGGCAGCCCCCACCCTTCTGCTGGTGTTATCTCTGGCCTTTGTTCCCCTTAGAACAATACAGCTGCTTTCACCTTGACACTTTCACCTTGACAACAAAGGCTGCCTCAGGGCAGTCTCACCTGGAGACCAGCAGAGACCTGTGAGACTTGAAGCATGCGAACTGCTGAGAAGAAGAGCCAAGGAATTCGCGGCCTTCCCCCTTGATGTGGGGGGGAAGGGTTGTTTTCTAAAGACTATATATATTGGATAAATAATAGTAAAATCAGTCTCAATGGGCAAAGTTTTGTCCTGACTCATTTCTCTTTAGTCCCCTTCCCGTTTATCCCCAGAATTCTCTTCCAGGTCTCCAGTTCACATGCGGCCGTGGGCGGCTACATAATGGTGCCTTGAACAGGAACCGACCTGATACAGGAGAATTTCCTGAGGTAACCCTATCTGGCAAAGCTTCGCAGAAAAAATGGAAAGAAGATGGTATCCGCACGGTAAACAACTATAGGAGTTAAATGCTAGCGCTAGTGTAAAATTTTATCCTTTGAAACTATTGTTGTGTGTGCAGAAGGATATGGCTAGGCAAGCAGAATTGTGTTGACCCAGCACAGTAGCTGCTTGGGATAGATAGATAGATAGATAGAGAAAAAATGGGACATGAAAGTTCGCGTGGAAACTTGCTCCCCGCAGCATCCTAGGGCTGCTTCAGGCAAAAGGGATAGGGTTTAAGGAAGGAAGGTTAGAGGATTTTTGGATCAAATATATTCTTGCTGTCCTTCGTTCCAAGAAAAACGAACGTTAAACGAGAGAACCTGGGAGAGATTTGGGAATTCGCTAAAGGCAGCCAAGGCAGATAATATTACCCTCTGCCTCTGGACACTTATAAAGGATATTATAGATGAAGGAGGCCTGGAGGAATTAGATATGATTCAAGAACTTGAGGAATCTCAAGAAGAAAGCCTGCCAGAGAGGACCTCCGCAAAGAAGGACCCTCCCCACTCTAAGTTACAAAAACGCAGAGATAGTGCTGATGAGCTAATTATAGAAAAGGTAGCTCATCCCAAAAAGAGAACAGCTGAATCTCATGGGGAAAAATAGGCCCCTATCGTGCCCTCTGCTCTGCCTATGACTCTGATGGCAGGAGATGAGATCCAGAGAGATATGCAGTTACAAAAATTGGAGTTTGACATTAGGCTGGAGAAATTGACTAATGAATTACAGGAGCTAAAAAGGGTATCAAATAGTAGAGAGAACAATGATCCTGGGACATGCCAATCGCCACTAGAAGGAGCTGTAAGCCAGGCTCGTGGAGAAGGGCAGGATGCATCAGAACTCTTAGCTTTTCCTGTCCTTGAGATCGAAGACCAGGAGAATAGGATTATACAATATCAGACATTGAAATTCAAAGTGATAAAAGAATTAAAGGCAGCTGTAGCTCAGTATGGCCCTACAGCCCCTTTTATACAAGCTTTATTGGATACTGTGATAGAGTCAAATTTAACTCCACAGGATTGGAAAACTTTGTGTAAGGCTATTTTGTCAGGAGGAGATTTCTTGCTTTGGAGTTCTGAATGGCGTGAGGCTAGCAAAAGAACTGCCACCATAAATACTCAGGCAGGCCATCCAGAATGGAATGCTGATATGTTACTGGGAGAAGGCGTATTTGAAGGAAATACTAATCAGATTGGTTTTCCCATCGCAGTGTATGCGCAGATTGAGATGGCTGCCCGCTATGCTTGGAATCTTTTACCATCGAAGGGAGATCATAGTGGAAGCTTAACTGGTGTCAAACAGGCTCCTGATGAGCTTTTTCACGATTTTGTGGATAGATTATTAAAAACAGCTAATAGAATTTTTGGAAATTCTCAGGCAGAAAATCCATTGATTACTCAGCTAGCTTATGAAAATGTTAATGCAGCCTGCCGGGAGGCCATCAGACCTCACAGGGAACACAGACTTGGCTGGTTATATTCATCTCTGTTCTGAAATTGGTGCCTCATATAATCAGGGTCTAGCAATAGCTGCAGCGTTCCAGGGGACCACCATCCAGGGAATACTTTCGCAGAGACAAGGAAATAAAAGGTGTTTTAAATGTGGTAGTCTGGGTCATTTTAAAGGTGATTGCCCTGATAACAGGGGTGCTATAAGCGGGCAATCAGTTTGCTCCCCAGAAATCTGTCCTAAGTGTGGGGGAGAGACCTTTTATAACAAATGAATCTGGTTGGAGGAAAAACTCCTCAGACTTTGCTTTTTTGTTTTAAAGATTTCAGCAAGCTTTAGCCGCTAAAGGATTGCAAATAGCTCCAGAGAAAGTACAAACCCAGGATCCGTATAATTATCTGGGTTTCAAATTTACAGATCAAGCTGTTTTTTCTCAGAAGATAATTATTTGCAGGGACAATTTAAAAACTTTAAATGATTTTCAGAAGTTATTGGGTGACATTAACAGGCTTCAGCCATATTTAAAGCTTACTACAGGAGAATTTCGACCTTTATTTGATATTCTAAAGGGGAATGCTGACCCGACATCCCCTAGATTATTAACTTCAGAAGGACATTTGGCTTTACAGCTAGTGGAGAAGGCTATTGAAAATCAATTTGTTACCTCTATAGATTATTCTTTACCTTTGCATCTGCTAATTTTTAATACGACTTATTTGCCTACAGGTTTATTATGGCATAAGTCTCCTCTGATGTGGATTCATTTGAGGGTGTCTTCAAGGCTTAATATCTTGCCATATTATGAGGCAGTAGCCCAAGTAATTGTGCTTGGAAGAAAGCAGGCGCTAACTTATTTCGGCAAAGAACCAGATGTTATTATTCAGCCTTATAATGTAGATCAAGATGCTTGGTTAAAACAGCATAGCACAGATTGGTTGCTTGCTCAAATAGGCTTTGAAGGGACTGTAGATAACCATTATCCTCAAGACAAATTGATAAAGTTTTTAAATATGCATGAGGTTTTATTTCCTAAAATGACATCTTTACAGCCGTTGCATAATGCTCTTTTAATTTTCACAGATGGCTCTTCCAAAGGAAGAGCTAGATATCTTATTAATAATCAACAGGTGGATATAGAGACCCCCTGGGCTTTCTGCTCAGTTATCAGAACTGACAGTGGTGTTGTGTGTCTTTCAATCTGTAAATAGTACTTTTAATCTCTTTACTGACAGTGCTTACGTTGCATTTTATGTACCACAATTAGAGACCTGCGGCACATTTAATTTTAATACACCAGCAGGATCCTTTTTTTCCACAATTGCAAAGTATCATTCTTGCTAGGAAAACTCCCTTTTACATTGGCCATATAAGAGCTCACTCCGGTCTTCCTGGAGCCTTAGCTGAAGGCAATCAGTGCATTGACAGAGCTCTAATAGGAGAGGCTTTAGTTTTAGAACTTGTAGAAATGGCTAGACGTGATCATGATAAATTTCATCTTTCTAGACATACATTAAGACTCTGTCATAAGATCACAAAGGAGCAAGCAAGAATGATTGTAAAACAATGCCCTAATTGCCTTACTTTAGCACCAGTGCCTCACTTAGGGTTAATCCACAAGGCCTTATACCTAATCAAATTTGGCAAACGGATGTAACTCACTATGCAGAATTTGGAAAATTAAAAGTTATACATGTTTGCACTGATACTTGCTCAGGACTTCTTTTTGCCTCTCTACATTTGGAAGAAGCCTCTAAAATAGTAATTGATCACTGTTTACAAGTTTTAACACCATGGGATTACCCAAGGTCATTAAGACAGACAATGGGCCAGCCTATTCTGGTAAGAACTTCATCTCATTTTGTAAAAAAATTGGAATTAAACATAAAACTAGAATTCCTTATAACCCAATTGGTCAAGGAATCGTCGAGCATGCTCATCGCACCCTTAAAAACTGGCTTTTTTTTCTTTTTATTTACATTTCAAATGATTTCCCCTTTTCTAGCCCCCAACTGCCCGAAAGTCCCGTAAGCCCCCTTCTCTCCCTCCGATGTCCTCCCACCCACCCCTTCCCACTTCCCTGTTCTGGTTTTGCCGAATACTGCTTCACTGAGTCTTTCCAGAACAAGGGGCCACTCCTCCTTTCTTCTTGTACCTCATTTGATGTGTGGATTATGTTTTGGGTATTCCAGTTTTCTAGGTTAATATCCACTTATTAGTGAGTGCATACCATGATTCACCTTTTGAGTCTGGGTTACCACACTTAGTATGATGTTCTCTAGCTCCATCCATTTGGGCCTTTGTTCCCCTAGAACAATGCAGCTGCTTTCACCTTGACAACCAAGGCTGCCTCAGGGCAGTCTCACCTGGAGACGAGCAGAGACCTGCGAGACTTGAAAATTTTCTTCCAGGTCTCCAGTTCACATGTGGCCACGGGCTTCTACACCCTTTGGTTAGTCTGGCTAAGGGTTTATATATCTTGTTGATTTTTTTCAAAGAACCAGATCCTGGTTTTGTTGATTCTTTGTATGGTACACTTTATTTCTACTTGATTGATTTCAGCCCTGAGTTTGATGATTTCCTGACTTCTTCTCAACCTGGGTGAATTAGCTTCTTTTTGTTCCAGGGCTTTCAATTGTTCTGTTAAGCTTCTAGTGTATGCTCTCTCCAATTTCTTTTTGGAGGCACTCAAAGGTATGAGTTTTCCTCTTAGTACTGCTTTCATGTGTCCCATAGATTTGTGTATGATGTGCCTTCATTTTCATTAAATTCTAAGAAATTTTTGAATTCTTTCTTTATTTCTTCCTTGACCAAGGTATCACTGAATAGACTATTGTTCAGTTTCCATGTGTATGTGGGCTTTCTGTTGTTTTTATTGTTATTAAAGACCACTTACACCATAGGGATCTGATAGGAGGCATGGGATTATTTTGATCTTCTAATATTTGTTGCGGTCTGTCTTGTGACCAACTATATGATCGATTTTGGAGAAGGTACCATGAGGTGCTAAGAAAATGGTATATTCTTTTACTTTGGGATGACAAGTTCTATATATATATATATATGTGTGTGTGTGTGTGTGTGTGTGTGTGTGTGTGTGTGTGTGTGTGTGTGTTAAATCCAGTTGGTCCAAAGCTTCAATTAATTTCACTGACTCCCTGTTTAGTTTCTGTTTTCTTGATCGGTCCATTAAGGAGAGTGGGGTGTTGAAGTCACCCACGATTATTGTGTTAGGTGCGATGTGTGCTTTGAGCTTTAGTAAAGGTTCTTTTATGAATGAGGGTGCCCTTGCATTTGGAGCATTGATGTTCAGGATTGAGAGTTCTTCTTGTTGTCAAAGAGTTTTCCTTTGACAAGCAAGAAATGTCCTTCTGTGTCTCTTTTTATTGAAAGTCGATTTTATCTGATATTAGAATGGCAACTCCTGCTTGTTTCCTGAGACTATTTGCTTGTAGAATTGTCTTCAAGCCTTTTACTCTAAGGCAGTTTTAGTCTTTGACACTGAGGTGTGTTTCCTGTATGCAGTGAAATGTAGGGTCCTGTTTATGTATCCAGTCTGTTAGTCTATGTCTTTTTATTGGGGAATTGAGTCCATTGAAGAGATATTAAGGAGTAGTGGCTATTGCTTCTTATCATTTTTGATGTTAATTTTGTACTCGTGTGGTTATCTTCTTTTGGGTTTGATGAAAGAAGTTTAATATCCTGCTTTTTCCAGGGTATAGTTTCCCTCGTTGTAATGCTGTTTTCCCCCTCTTATCCTTTGTAGGGCTGGGTTTGTGGAAAAATATTGTGTAAATTTGGTTTTGGCATGGAATATCTTGGTTTCTCCATCTATGGTGATTGAGAGTTTCGCTGGGTATTTTAGTCTTGGCTGGCATTTGTGTTCTCTTAGTGTCTGCATGAGCTCCATCCAGGATCTTCTAGCTTTCATGGTCTCTGGTGAGAAGTCTGGTGTAATTCTGATAGGTCTTCCTTTATATGTTACTTGCCCTTTTTCTCTTACTGCCCTAAGTATTCTTTCTTTGTTTAGTACATTTTGGGGTTTTGATTATTATGTGACAGGAGGTGTTTCTTTTCTGGTCCAGTCTGTTTGGAGTTCTGTAGGCTTCTTGTCTATTCATGGGCATCTCTCTCTCTTTAGGTTAGGGAAGTTTTCTTCCATAATTTTGTTGAAGATACTTGCTGGCCTTTTCAGTTGTAAATCTTCACTTTCATCAATGCATATAATCTTTAGGTTTGGCTTTCTCCTTGATATGATAGTATAATTAAGTGACCCCCAAAAAAAACTCCACCTGAGAACACCTACAGCTGATAAACAACTTTAGCAAAGTGGCCAGATGTAAAATTAATTCAAACAAATCAGTAGCCTTCCTATACTCAAAGGATAAACAGGCTGAGAAAGAAATTATGGAAGAAGAAATAGAAGAAGACCTCAGAAGATGAAAATATCTCCCATGCTTGTGGATTAGCAGGATTAATAAAGTAAAAATGGCCGTCTTGTCAAAAGCAATCTACAGATTCAATGCAATCCCCATCAAAATTCTAACTCAATTCTTCAAAGAGTGAGAAAGTGCAATTCTCAAACTCATCTGGAATTACAAAAAAACCCATGGTGCCTTTTCACAGCTAAAGAACACCAACTAAAACAAACCAGATGTTAGATAACCCAGTGACCTGGAGTAAAACACCAGTAAAATACTACTAGTCTTTTTTGTAAAAATGTAAAATAAAATAACACCTAATAATCCTTTTAGCCTACTAATCTCCTTAATTAATACCTTATTCACTCATCAGAGAAGCTTCCTCCTGCAGCAGATTGGAGCAAATACAGAGATTAACACCCAGACATTATGCAGAGCGAGACAGAGACAGAGACATTGGAGAGACAGAGACAGAGAGAGAAAGATCTTCATACACACAACTGTAAATGAGATGTTTCCCTTAAATCCATGCCTTCATAGTTCAGAGAGCCCTAAGGAAGACATTCAGAAGCAGGGAGGGAGACACAGGGAATGGAGGTCCTCAGGAAGACAATGCCCTTTGAATCCCCTTTAAATTGCATACACTGAGGCAGCAGTCCCAGGGCCCATGGATCTGTACCAGCTGTCCTAATCTGATGACAGACAGAAAGGGAGAGGATCTATATGGGAAAGGACATGGGAAAGAACTAGAAGAATTGAGGAAAACACTATTCACTCAGATTATACAGTATTAAACGAATTCATGCTTAATTAAAGAAGGGGGAGGAGGAGCAGATGCCTGGGGAGAAAATATAGTAGTTTTCCAGAACTTTCAGAATGAGATAAGAAGTATTTCTAAGTAAAGCCCCTCTGGTTATATTTTAGTGCAATGCCATTAGGGATATTAAATTCAGTGGTAACCATATATCAGGAAGAGAGAGTAAAATAAAATACATAAACTTGCTCTTTCATATTCTTGGTATCTTAGTCAGGGTTTCCATTCCTGCACAAACACCATGACCAAGAAGCAAGTTGGGAAGGAAATGGTTTATTCAGCTTACACTTCTGCATTGCTGTTCATCACAAAAGGAAGTCAGGATTGGAACTCAAGCAGGGTTGGAAACAGTAGCTGATGCAGAGGCCATGAAGAGATGTTCCTTACTGGCTTGCTCCCCCTGGCTTGCTCAGCCTGATCTCTTATAGAACCCAAGAACACCAGGCCAGAGGTGGTACCACACTCAAGGGGCCCTCCCCACTTGATTACTAATTGAGAAAATGCCCCACAGCTGGATCTCATGGAGGCACTTCCCCAACTGAAGCTCCTTTCTCTGTGATAACTCCAGCCTGTGTCAAGTTGACACACAAAACCAGCCAGTACACTTGGCTGGTTCTCCCAATTCTGAGAAAAAACCTTATCTCCCTCCTGTGGATCTCTATTGCCTCAATCAATGTTTTAGAAAAATGGTTTACTTCATGTTTAGAGTGTTGTTTCTGCATGCCTACCTGCATGTGTGCTACCCACAGAATCCAGAAGAGGGCACTAGATCCCATGAGGCTGGCACCTAGACTTTTGTGAGTTGCCCATTGCTACTAGGAATGAAACCTGGTTCTATTGATTGGCAGCAAGAGCACTAAGTGCTCGGTCATCTCTTCAGGCCCTGTCCCATTTGATTCTGATTACACACCTGTGGTCGTCCTCAGCATGAGGTCAAGTTGAAGGGAAACTTGACAAGTGAATTCTGAGGAATATGGGATACAGAGCTAACAGAGCACAATCTCTTCTTTCAGGTTCATCCTCTCAGCATCAGTCTTTGGAATGAGGAATTCAGCCTCTGTCCCTATAGTTTCTCCATCTTCCCACACAGTTGTGTCATGCCATTCCCTGACTATTACTAATATTGAAGAGTTTGGGAGTCCATGAAAATATTTTATTATCCTCTATTGGAAATTTTTGCAGGTTTTTGTATCTGGTGACTAGCTCTATCTTGTGTTATTGGAATTAAGAAAAAATACCATTCTGGCATACTAAATTATATTATACTGTGTAATTTACAAACCATGGAATTTATTCCCACAGTGTGAAGGTCAGGAAGGATCAACACATGCATTTCTTCATAAATGACACCTTCTCTAGGGATATAATGGTAGAAGAGCCAATTGGCAAGGACCTCCTCACTTCCTTTATACTCTTTGACTCTTTATATGGTAATAGCTCAACAGTCAATGCAGGCCTCAAAGCCATGGTTAAGCATGAATATCTCGATCTCCAAATCCTTGCTCGATCTGAAACATGTTGGGATTCCTGGACTGAATTTTGTATGAGAGTACTTTCCTATTCCTAAGGATTAACATCTGACAAAATCACCTTACAGAGGCCCTGCTTTTCTTTCTTTTTTATTGAAAATTATTTCTCCACACAAAATATTCAGATTACAATTTGCCTTTCCCCATCTACTTCCAGTCCCTCGCCATCTCGCTACTCACTGTACTGCTCAGGTCTCACTCCTTCCAGTTAGATGACAAGCAGAAAAACAAAACCAGGATGAAAAGCAAAGAAAAGACACATGAAACATACATGCACTTACACACAAATGCATAAAGTCAATAAAACACAAAATCATGAACCAAAACATAAAATCAAAAGTGTAGAAAAATGACTAAACAAAGCATATGAGAGAAATTAAAAAGTACAATTCAGCATTTGTGTAGGCCATCAATTCCTTGATATTTGGCGTACACTTAAATATTCGTTGTAAAATATAAATGCCAACTCATCAGAAAAGGAAAAGACAATGAAGATGTTCTTTTAAAGATTCAGTTTGCAGAAACTCAGCTGCAAAAGCTATCACTTTTTCTCTCAGAGAACTCTAGTTCAGTTCCCAGCACACACAGAATTTTCCACTACCTGTAACTGGTGACCCAGAGAATCTGAAGCCCTCCTCTGGTCTCCGTGGCCACAAACAACTCTGTAGACAAAACCTCAACCAACTAAAATATAATATGAATAAAACTTTTGAAATCAGACTGGATTTCAAAAATGTTTATGTTCAGATAAGTAACATGTAGTCCAATCAGCTGAGCTCAGCTGTAGATGTTTGTACAGACCCCTCACTGCCCTATCAGTATTAGAAACCTTTGGTCTATTTTCTTAGAATTTAATCTTGGCAAATGAGAACCCCATCACCATGCTCTCTTTGATGCCTGGGAAGAATAGGCCAAAGTAGAGGACATCTACACCTTCTGGGAGAACAGTGTTTGTGGGTCAAGGCATGCAAAAATCTTTTATGTGTTTTGAAAACATTCAAAAGGATTGATTCATTATGAATTCATAGTCTCTAGGCCAGTGGTTGTCAAACTTCCTAATCTTGTGCCCCCTTAATACAGTTCTTCAAGTTGTGGTCAACCAAAACCATTAAAGTGCTTTGTGGCTACTTCATAATTGTAATGTTGCTACTGTTATGAACCATACTGTAATTATCTGATATACAGGATATCTGATATTAAGCCCATGTGAATGTGTCATTAGACTGCCAAAGGGATGGGGATCAACAGGTTGAGAACCATGGCTCTAGGCCATGCCTACCAGAAAACAAGGTAGATTTCCTATAAATCTTCTTTCAGTTGGCCCAGACCCAATTCCACAATATCAACCCCATCTCTAGCACAACACCTGCGGGAGTCTTCACTGCCCATTCTTCCCATATCCTGTGGATCACACAGATCTTCCCCTCTAACCTCCCTCTCCCCACTCTCTGCTCTGTCCTGTCTGAAGGCCCCAAGCCAGGCTTGTGTTCCTGCTAACAAAAGTGCCCATCTTTCCATGGTAACAGAAGGCTAAAGGCAGATCCACACCTCTCTTTGCTCCCCCACTTACAATTTCCCCATTCTCATTCCCAGATCTATAGCAGGAAATCTGCTGTTTTTTTCTTTTGGATAAAGCACAAACCCCAGTTGATCACAAAGAACTTATCCCCCAATCTTCCTTCCCCCAACTCAGCCCATCATCTCAGCCTCCAACACCAGCAGACAATCTCTAAGAACACAGCAAAAGAACAGGGCAGGGAAACAGGTATGGAAACTGAAGAATTCATCACTCACTCCTCCATGCCAAATTCAATTCCCCAGTCTCATCTATAGAGCTATATCATAAGACCAGCTGTGGGCTGGAGAGATGGCTCAGCGGTTAGGAGCACTTACTGCTCTTCCAAAGGTCCTGAGTTCTAATCCCAGAAACCATATCGTGGTGGCTCACAACCATCTGTGGTGGGATCAGATGCCCTCTTCTGGGGTGTCTAAAAACAACTACAGTGTATTTACATATAATAAATAAATAAATCTTTAAAAAAAAAAGCAAGACAAGCTGTAGTCTTCCTTTCTACCTGCCTACATTTCCTGAGAGTTCCAGAGACAATTACTTTTTAAGCCCCCTCCCCTTAATTCCTTGTTGAATTCTAGCCCCTAACTCCAACATGCACTCTCTGATAACTCACTGACCAATGCTGACAAGGAAGCACAAAACTGCCTGTAGATCTTCCCCTCTCTTTCACTTCTTGTAGAACCACACCTACCAGTCTAATCCTCAACTCCATAGCAAACCTTTGGGGTGACTTACTTTCACTGTCTCTCCCAATTCCAAGAAGACAAAATAAGCAGATTCTGGTGCAATCTATTCCCTCCTATGAACCCCTTCAGACCTCTAACCTATCGCCATTCCTAAGTGTTAGCTCCCTGTATACAGAAACCTTAAACAACCAAAACTATAAGGTCCAAAGAAAAATTCCTGCCTGACAGCAGTGATGGCTGTTCTCAATTGTAAACTTGACTATATCTGTAATGAACTGCAACCCAGAAGATTTATAAAAGTCTTGTAAGTGTAAAGAAAGGATTAGGTCCTGGCCTTTAATCCCAGCATTCAGTAAATAAAGGCATTCAGATCTTTGAGTTCAAGGTCAGTTACAGAACTAATTCTAAAACAGACAAGTCTAGGCAGTGAAAGATATAATAGAACCAAGAGGGCTTGTTCTACTCCCAGCAAGCAGCCGCAGTGGGCAGTTTGGGGCATGTGGCTCTAGGTTAGAGTCCCTTTTTTATCAAGATGTAGAGCTGTTGGCTCTTCCAGCACCAATCCTGCCTGCAGGATGATATACTTCCCACATTGATGAAAATGGACAGAACCACCAAAATTGTAAGCCAGCCCCAACTAAAGGTGCTTTGTAAGGGGTAAACTCAAGTTTGACTTTGTAAGAATTGTTTTGGTCATGAAGTCTCTTCACAGGCATAAAACCCTAACTAAGAAAATGTACAGCAATTACGCTCTTCAAAAATACAGAAAGGAGAGAGCTGTGGAAGGAGAGAAGCCCCACGACCATACTCCCTGCCTGCCGGGACAGAAAAGGGTCACTATGTACTATATAACCCTGAGCTTTAGATTTCTGGTGTTGCAAACCGCCAGGGGTCTGCCTGCACTCAGGAACTGAGCACATAGGCAGTTCATCTGCAAGCCAGTCCATCGCGGGACCTGTGTCCTATGTGAGAATCAACAGAGGGAGTGACCCCCACCACACCATCTTGCTCCACAATAGAGCAGATAGAGAAGACCTGGTTGACCTTGACAACATAAGTATAACATTGCTTGAGGCAAGACTGAGAAGGGCTCCAAAGGCACAAAAGAGGAAGGCAGCATATCAGTAATCTGTGCCAGAGGAAACCCAGTCATCCAGTGTTGCAGAGATAACCTTAAAGATCCACAGTAAGTTGAAGCACCAGCCAGTGACAATAAGACCATCTAAAACCTGGGAGAATTAGATGGCTAAAAGCAAAGGCAAATGTAGGAACATTACGAACAGAAACCAAGGCATTATGGCAGCATCCTAACCCAATTCTCCAACAATAGCAAGTCCTGCATACCCCAACACACCAGAAAAACAAGATTTGGATTTAAAATCACTGGTCATGATGCTGGTACAGGAACACATGAAGGACATACTTGAAATTCAGGAGAAAATGGATCAAAAATTAGAAGCCCTTACAAGGGAAACACAAAAATCATTGAAAGAAATTCAGGAGAATACAAAAGCCAATAAGGAGGAAACGCAAATGTGACCTCATAAAATTACAAAGTTTCTGTAAGGCAGAGGACACCATCAAAAGGACAAATCAGCAATCAACAAATTGGGAAAAGATCTTCACCAATCCTACATCAGATAGAGGGCTAATATCCTATATATATAAAGAACTCAAGAAGTTAGACTCCAGAAAACCAAACAACCCTATTAAAAAATGGGGTACAGAGTTAAACAAAGAATTCACACCTGAAGAACTTCGGATGGCAGAGAAGCATCTTAAAAAATGCTCAATTTCATTAGTCATTAGGGAAATGCAAATCAAAACAACCCTAAGATTTCATCTTACACCAGTCAGAATGGCTAAGATTAAAAATTCAGGAGACAGCAGGTGTTGGAGAGGGTGCGGAGAAAGAGGAACACTCCTCCACTGCTGGTGGGGTTGCAAATTGGTACAACCAGTCTGGAAAGCAGTCTGGCGGTTCCTCCGAAAACTGGGCACCCCACTTCCAGAAGATCCTGCTATACCACTCCTGGGCATATACCCAGAAGACTCCCCACCATGTAATAAGGATACATGTTCTACTATGTTCATAGCAGCCCTATTTATATTTGCCAGATGCTGGAAAGAACCTAGGTATCCCTCAACAGAAGAGTGGATGCAAAAAATGTGGTATATCTACACAATGGAGTACTATTCAGCCATTAGAAACAATGAATTCATGAAATTCTTAGGCAAATGGATGGAGCTAGAGAATATCATACTAAGTGAGGTAACCCAGACTCAAAGGGTGAATCATGGTATGCACTCACTAATAAGTGGATATTAACCTAGAAAACTGGAATACCCAAAACATAATCCACACATCAAATGAGGTACAAGAAGAAAGGAGGAGTGGCCCCTGTTTCTGGAAAGACTCAGTGAAACAGTATTCGGCAAATCCAGAACGGCGAAGTGGGAAGGGGTAGGTGGGAGGACAGGGGAAGAGAAGGGGGCTTACGGGACTCATGGGGAGTGGGGGGGCTAGAAAAGGGAAATCATTTGAAATGTAAATAAATTATATCGAATTAAAAAAAAAGAAAACCTTAGGAAGAAATCAGGGACCATAGACGCAAATATCAACAACAGAATACAAGAGATAGAAGAAAGAATCTCATATGCCGAAGATACCATAGAAACCATGGACTCAACAGTTAAAGAAAATGCAAAATGCAAAAAGCTTGTAACCCAAAACATCCAGGAAATCCAGAACACAATGAGAAACCCAAATCTAAGGATTATAGGCATTGATGAGAGTGAAGATTTACAACTTGAAGGGCCAGCAAATATCTCCAACAAAATTATGGAAGAAAACTTCCCTAACCTAAAGAGAGAGATGCCCATGAATATACAAGAAGCCTACAGAACTCCAAACATTCTTAGGCAAATGGATGGAGCTAGAGAACATCATATTAAGTGAGGTAACGCAGACTCAAAAGATGAATCATGGTATGCACTCACTATTAAGTGGATAATAACCTAGAAACCTGGATTACCCAAAACATAATCTACACATCCAATGAGGTACAAGAAGAAAGGAAGAGTGGCCCCTTGTTCTGGAAAGACTCAATGAAGCAGTATTCAGCAAACCAGAACGGGGAAGTGGGAAGGGGTGGGTGGGAGGACACGGGGAGAGAAGGGGGCTTACGGGAGTTTTTGGGAGTGGGGGGGGCTAGGAAAGGGGAAATCATTTGAAATGTAAATAAAAAATATACCAAATTAAAAAAATTAAAAAAAAAGAAGATTAATGGAACAACTGAAAGCCCTGAAACAAGAAGAAGCTAATTCACCCAGGAGGAGAAGAAGACAGGAAATCACCAAACTCAGGGCTGAAATCAATCAAGTAGAAACCGAGAGAACCATACAAAGAATAAACAAAACCAAAAGCTGATTCTTTAAAAACTCAACAAGATAGATAAACCCTTAGCCAGACTAACCAAAGGGCACAGAGAAAGTATCCAAATTAACAAAATTAGAAATAAAAATGGAGGGTAGCAGTGGCTGCTCCAGCTGAAGGGCCATCAGCGGTGGAACCAAGGCGACACAGGGTCCAGTTAGGCCCTGCGCCCACGACCACTGACCTTCGCTGACCAGCCGGGCGGCAAGCAACTGCGGTTCTGCGGAGCCTTTCGCTGCACGGAAGCCACTTCAGAACTCGGCTTCCCGCCAGTCAGGAGAGACTCACCTCCATCTTGATCCCGGGCTCCAGAGATCGGTCAGACTGAGGTACACAAACATAATCCTAGGCCCAACACCGCAGGGGTCTGAGCCAGACGGGCGTTGGCCTGCACCCAGGCCCTGGGCTATTCGAGTGGCCATCGGGGTGCCAACCCAGCCAGGAGTTTTTTTTTTGCCCCGGCCGGCGCACGCGCCGCCATTTTGCCTACAGGAGCCAGAGTGCTCGGGAGGGCAGAGACTGCTAACAAGCGTAGCCTGAGGCTAACAAAACGGGGGTCTAGGCCCCAAAAGGCACAGGACTGACCCCAAGAACTGGGCGGCTTGGTGGGCCATCTGTGTGTCAACCCGCCCAGGAGGTTATTAGCACAACAGACTCTCCCGGTGCTTTCGGGGAGCGCGGACGCGCACGCCCGCCATCCGGGTCACCTGGCGGACCCAAATAACAGTCATAACCCTAGGGGAACTTTGCTCGGACCTTGGCCTCCCAGGTGTTTGCCTGGACTCAGGGCCCGGGCGACAAGGCTAACCTAGTGTGCGCCAGCCCGGTTGGGGAAATCGGCTGCCCAGCGGAGTGAGCGGAGCACAGGGGAGGTCACAGCAACATTCACCTTCGGAGCTCCCTGGGGGTGCACACGGGTTCCACCTGGTCCACAGACACAATCTGGGGCAAGGCCTCAGGCAGAAGCCCCCAGCTCAACTCTCTCCGCTTCAGATCAGCCTGGGTGGCCGCCACATCTCCAGGTCCCTCAAGAGGCTAGTGGGGGCTTCCGGGCGGCCAGCTGGGAGAAGTCGGTGTGCTCCAATAAATCCTGCGGGCCCCAGCGGGAGCCTTCAGGTGCCTGCTTCGGGATCTGAACAGCCTGGACAACAGCACCCTGTCTACAGGCAGTGCAGAGTGTAAGCTGTGCACCAGAGGCCAACGGGGAAGGGGCAGCTTGCACTGGTGAGTCCAGCACTGACAAGACCAAGTAACACCAGTGAGAGCTAGATGGCAAAAGGCAAACGCAGGAACATCACTAACAGAAATCAAGGCAATATGGCAACATCTGAACCAAATTCTCCTCTACCAGCAAGTCCTGGATACCCCATCACACCAGTAAAACAAGATTTGGATTTAAAATCACTGGTCATGATGCTGGTACAGGAACACATGAAGGACATTCAGGAGAAAATGGATCAAAAGTTAGAAGCCCTTGCAAGGGAAACACAAAAATCATTGAAAGAAATCCAGGAGAATACAAAAGCCAACAAGGAGGAAATGCAAAAAACACTTAAAGAAATACAGGAGAACTTTGGTCAACAGGCTGAGGTCATGAAAGACGAAACACAAAAATCTCTTAAAGAAATACAGGAGAACTTTGGTCAACAGGCTGAGGTCATGAAAGAAAAAACACAAAAATCTCTTAAAGAATTACAGGAAAGCACAAACAAGCAAGTGAAGGAGCTAAGCAAAACCATCCAGGATCTAAAAACAGAAGTAGAAACAACTAAGAAAACTCAAAAGGAGACAACTTTGGAGATAGAAAGCCTTGGGAAGAAATCAGGGGACAGAGATGCAAATATCAACAACAGAATACAAGAAATAGAAGAAAGAATCTCAGATGCTGAAGATTCCATAGAAACCATGGACTCAACAGTTAAAGAAAATGCAAAATGCAAAAAGCTTGTAACCCAAAATATCCAGGAAATCCAGGACACAATGAGAAGACCAAACCTAAGGATTATAGGCATAGATGAGAGTGAAGATTTACAACTTAAAGGGCCAGCAAATATCTTCAATAAAATTATGGAAGAAAACTTCCCTAACCTAAAGAGAGAGATGCCCATGAATATACAAGAAGCCTACAGAACTCCAAACAGACTGGACCAGAACAGAAATACTTCCCGTCACATAATAATCAAAACACCAAATGTTCTAAACAAAGAAAGAATATTAAAGGCAGTAAGAGAAAAAGGCCAAGTAACATATAAAGGAAGACCTATCAGAATCACAGCAGACTTTTCACCTGAGACTATGAAGGCTAGAAGGTCCTGGGCAGATCTCATGCAGACTCTAAGAGAACACAAATGCCAACCAAAACTACTATATCCAGCAAAACTCTCAATCACCATAGATGGAGAAACTAAGATATTTCACGACAAAACCAAGTTCACCCAATATCTATCCACAAACCCAGCCCTAAAAAGGATAATAGGAGGACAACACCAATACAAGGAGGGAAACTTCACCCTGAAAAAAGCAAGATAGTAACCTTTCATCAAACCCAAAAGAAGTTAAGCAATCAAATTTAAAAAATAACGTCAAAAATGATAGGAAGTAACAATCACTATTCCTTAATATCTCTTAACATCAATGGACTCAATGCCCCAATAAAAAGACACAGACTAACTGACTGGATACGTAAACAGGACCCTACATTTTGCTGCTTACAGGAAACACACCTCAGGGTCAAAGACAAACACTACCTTAGAGTAAAAGGCTGGAAGACAATTTTACAAGCAAATGGTCTCAGGAAACAAGCTGGAGTAGCCATTTTAATATCAGATAAAATTGACTTTCAACCCAAAGTCATCAAAAGAGACTCTGAGGGACACTTCTTGCTGGTCAAAGGAAAAATACAACAAGAAGAACTCTCAATCCTGAACATCTATGCTCCAAATGCAAGGGCACCCTCTTTCATAAAAGAAACTTTATTAAAACTCAAAGCACACATTGCACCTAACACAATAATTGTGGGTGACTTCAACACTGCACTTTCCTCAATGGACCGATCAGGAAAACAGAAACTAAACAAGGACACAATGAAACTAATTGAAGCTTTGGACCAATTAGATTTAACTGATATATATAGAACATTCTATCCTAAAACAAAAGAATATACCTTTTTTTCAGCCAAAATCGTACCTTCGCCAAAATCGACCATATAATTGGTCACAAGACAGACCTCAACAAATATAAGAAGATAGAACTAATCCCATGCCTCCTATCTGATCACTATGGAATAAAAGTGGTCTTCAATAGCAACAGAAACAACAGAAAACCCACATACACGTGGAAATTGAACAATACTCTACTCAATGACACCTTGGTCAAGGAAGAAATAAAGAAAGAAATTAAAGACTTTTTAGAACACAATGAAAATGAAAACACAACATACCCAAATCTATGGGACACAATGAAAGCAGTGCTAAGAGGAAAACTCATAGCCCTGAGTGCCTCCAAAAAGAAAATGGAGAGAGCATACATTACCAACTTAATGACACACCTGAAAGCCCTAGAACAAAAAGAAGCTATTTCACCCAGGAGGAGTAGAAGGCAGGAAATCATCAAACTCAGGGCCGAAATCAATCAAGTAGAAACAAAGAGAACCATACAAAAAATCAACAAAACCAGGAGCTGGTTCTTTGAGAAAATCAACAAGATAGATAAACCCTTAGCCAGACTGACCAAAGGGCACAGAGAAAGTATCCAAATTAACAAACTTAGAAATGAAAAGGGAGACATAACAACGGAAACTGAGGAAATCCAAAAAATCATCAGATCCTACTACAAGAGCCTGTACTCAACACAACTGGAGAATCTGGAGGAAATGGACAATTTCCTTGACAGATACCAAATACCAAATTAAACCAGGACCAACTAGACCATCTAAACAGTCCCATAAAGCCTAAAGAAATAGAAGGAGTCATAGAAAGTCTTCCAACCAAAAAAAGCACAGGACCAGATGGTTTCAGTGCAGAATTCTACCAGACCTTCAAAGAAGAGTTAACACCAATACTCTTCAAACTATTCCACAAAATAGAAACAGAAGGAACACTACCCAATTCCTTCTACGAAGCCACAATTACGCTGATACCAAAGCCACACAAAGATCCAACAAAGAAAGAGAACTTCAGACCAATTTCCCTTATGAACATCGATGCAAAAATACTCAATAAAATTCTTGCCAACCGAATCCAAGAACACATCAAAACGATCATCCACCATGATCAAGTAGGCTTTATCCCGGGAATGCAGGGTTGGTTCAATATACGGAAATCCATCAATACAATCCACTACATAAACAAACTCAAAGAACAAAACCACATGGTCATTTCATTGGATGCTGAAAAAGCATTTGACAAAATTCAGCATCCTTTCATGCTTAAAGTCTTGGAGAGAACAGGAATTCAAGGCCCATACCTAAACATAGTAAAAGCAATATACAGCAAACCGGTAGCCAGCATCAAACTAAACGGAGAGAAACTTGAAGCAATCCCACTGAAATCAGGGACCAGACAAGGCTGCCCCCTTTCTCCTTATCTTTTCAATATTGTACTTGAGGTACTAGCTCGGGCAATTCGACAACATAAGGAGGTCAAAGGGATACAAATTGGAAAGGAGGAAGTCAAACTATCATTATTTGCAGACGACATGATCGTCTACCTAAGTGACCCAAAGAACTCCACTAGAGAGCTCCTACAGCTGATAAACAACTTCAGCAAAGTGGCAGGTTACAAAGTCAACTCAAGCAAATCAGTGGCCTTCCTATACTCAAAGGATAAGCAAGCTGAGAAAGAAATTAGGGAAATGACCCCCTTCACAATAGCCACAAACAGTATAAAGTATCTTGGGGTGATTCTTACCAAACATGCGAAAGATCTGTATGACAAGAACTTCAAGACTCTGAAGAAGGAAATGGAAGAAGACCTCAAAAAATGGGAAAACCTCCCATGCTCATGGATCGGTAGAATCAATATAGTTAAAATGGCCATTTTGCCTAAAGCACTATACAGATTCAATGCAATACCCATCAAAATCCCAACTCAATTCTTCACAGAGTTAGAAAGAGCAATTATCAAATTCATCTGGAACAACAAAAAACCCAGGATAGCTAAAACTATTCTCAGCAACAAAAGAAAATCTGGGGGAATCAGTATCCCTGACCTCAAGCAATACTACAGAGCAATAGTGTTAAAAACTGCATGGTATTGGTACAGTGACAGGCAGGAGGATCAATGGAACAGGATTGAAGATCCAGAAATGAACCCACACACCTATGGCCACTTGATCCTCGACAAAGAGGCTGAAAACATCGAATGGAAAAAAGATAGCCTTTTCAACAAATGGTGCTGGTTCAACTGGAGGTCAGCATGCAGAAGAATGCGAATTGATCCATCCTTGTCTCCTTGTACTAAGCTCAAATCCAAATGGATCAAGGACCTCCACATAAAGCCAGACACTCTGAAGCTAATAGAAAAGAAACTGGGGAAGACCCTTGAGGACATCGGTACAGGGAGAAAGTTTCTGAACAGAACACCAATAGTGTATGCTCTAAGAGCAAGAATTGACAAATGGGACCTCATAAGGTTACAGAGTTTCTGTAAGGCAAAGGACACCATCAAGAGGACAGATCGGCAACCAACAAATTGGGAAAAGATCTTCACCAATCCTACATCAGATAGAGGGCTAATATCCAATATATATAAAGAACTCAAGAAGTTAGAGACTCCAGAAAACCGAACAACCCTATTAAAAAATGGGGTACAGAGTTAAACAAAGAATTCTCACCTGAAGAACTTCGGATGGCAGAGAAGCATCTTAAAAAATGCTCAACTTCATTAGTCATTAGGGAAATGCAAATCAAAACAACCCTAAGATTTCATCTTACACCAGTCAGAATGGCTAAGATTAAAAATTCAGGAGACAGCAGGTGTTGGAGAGGGTGCGGAGAAAGAGGAACACTCCTCCACTGCTGGTGGGGTTGCAAATTGGTAAAACCACTCTGGAAAGCAGTCTGGCGGTTCCTCCGAAAACTGGCCACCTCACTTCCAGAAGATCCTGCTATACCACTCCTGGGCATATACCCAGAGGATTCCCCACCATGTAATAAGGATACATGCTCTACTATGTTCATAGCAGCCCTATTTATAATTGCCAGATGCTGGAAAGAACCCAGGTATCCCTCAACAGAAGAGTGGATACAAAAAATGTGGTATATCTACACAATGGAGTACTATTCAGCCATTAGAAACAATGAATTCATGAAATTCTTAGGCAAATGGATGGAGCTAGAGAACATCATACTAAGTGAGGTAACCCAGACTCAAAAGGTGAATCATGGTATGCACTCACTAATAAGTGGTTATTAACCTAGAAAACTGGAATACCCAAAACATAATCCACACATCAAATGAGATACAAGAAGAAAGCAGGAGTGGTCCCTGGTTCTGGAAAGACTCAGTGAAACAGTATTTGGCAAAACCAGAACGGGAAACTGGGAAGGGGTGGGAGGGAGGACAGGGGAAGAGAAGGGGGCTTACGGGACTTTCGGGGAGTGGGGGGGGGCTAGAAAAGGGGAAATCATTTGAAATGTAAATAAATTATATCGAATAAAAAAAAAGAAATAAAAATGGAGATATTACAACAGAAACCAAGGAAATTCAAAAAATCATCAGATCCTACTACAAAAATCTGTACTCAACACAACTGGAGAATCTGGAGTAAATGGACATTTTCTTAGACAGATACCAATTACCAAAATTAATCCAGGATGAAATAGACCATCTAAACAGACCCATAACCCCTAAAGAAATAGAAGGGTTCATAGATATGCTTCCGACCAAAAAAAGCACAGGACCAAATGGTTTCGGTGCACAATTCTATCATACCTTCAAAGAAGACTTAACATCAATACTCTTCAAACTTTTCTACCAAATAGAAACAGAAGGAACACTACCCAAGTCCTTCTTCGAAGCCACTATTACGCTGATACCAAAACCACATAAAGACCCAACTAGGAAAGAGAATTTCAGGCCAATTTTCCTTATGAATATCGATGCAAAAATACTAAATAAAATTCTTGCCCACCAAATCCAAGAACACATCAAAATGATCATCCACCATGATCAAGAAGGCTTCATCCAAGGGATGCAGGGATGGTTCAATATAAGGAAATCCATAAATGCTATCCACTACATAAACAAACTCAAAGGAAAAAACCACATGATCATTTCATTAGATGCTGAAAAAGCATTTGACAAAATTCAGCATCCTTTCATGCTAAAAGTCTTGGAAAGGACAGGAATTCAAGGCCCATATCAAAAGATAGTAAAAGCAATATACAGCAAACCGGTAGCCAACATCAAACTAAATGGAGAGAAACTTGAAGCAATCCCACTAAAATCAGTGACTAGACAAGGCTCTCCATATCTTTTCAATACAGTTCTTGATGTCTTAGCTAGAGCAATTAGACAACATAAGGAAGTCAAAGGGATACAAATTGGAAAGGAAGAAATCAAACAATCACTATTTGCAGATGATATGATAGTATACATAAGTGACCCTAAAAAAACTCTACTAGAGAACTCCTACGGCTGATAAACAACTTCAGCAAAGTGGCTGGCTACAAAATCAATGCAAGCAAATCAGTAGCCTTTATATATTCAAAGGATAAACAGACTGAGAAAGAAATTAGGGAAATGACTCCTTTCACAATAGCTAAAAACCGCATAAAGTATCTTGGGGTGACTCTAACCAAACAAGTAAAAGACCTATATGACAAGAACTTCAGATCTCTGAAGAAGGAAATCAAAGAAGATCTCAGAAAATGGAAAAATCTTCCATGCTCATGGATTGGCGGGATTAATATACTTAAAATGGCCATCTTGCCAAAGGCAATCTATAGATTCAATGCTATCCCCATAAAAATCCCAACCCAGTTCTTCATAGAGCTAGAAAGATCAATTCTCAAATTCATCTGGAATAACAAAAAACCCAGGATAGCTAAAACTATTCTCAACAGTAAAAGAATTCCAGGGGGATTCAGTACCCAAGACTTTAAACTTTACTAAAGAGAAATAGTGATAAAAACTGCATGGTATTGGTACAATATCACGCATGTGGATCAATGGAATAGGATTCAAGACCCAGAAATGAACCAACACACCTATGGTCACTTGATCTTCGACAAAGGAGCTGAAAGCATCCAGTGGAAAAAAGATAGTCTTTTCAAAAAAATGGTGCTGGTTCAGATGGAGGTCAGCATGCAGAAGAATGTGAATCGATCCATTCTTATCTCCTGGTACTAAGCTCAACTCCAAATGGATCAAGGACCTCTACATAAAACCTGACACACTGAAACTAATAGAAAAGAAACTGGGGAAGGCCCTGGAGGACATGGGCACAGGAAAAAAGTTCTTGAATAGAAAACCAATAGCTTATGCTCTAAGATCAAGAACTGACAAATTGGACCTCATAAAACTACAAAGTTTCTGTAAGGCAAAGAACACTGTCAAAAGGACAAAACGTCGACCAACAGATTGGGAAAGGATCTTCACCAACCCTAAATCCAACAGAGGGCTAATATCTAATATATACAAAGAACTCAAGAAGGTAGAACCCAGAGAACCAAATAACCCCATTAAAAAGTGGGGTACGGAGCTAAACAAAGAATTTTCACATGGAGAATTTCAGAGAGCTGAGAAACACCTTAAGAAATGTTCAACATCATTAAACATTAGAGAAATGCAAATCAAAACAACCCTGAGATTTCACATCACACCAGTCAGAATGGCTAAAGTCAAAAACTCTGGAGACAGCAGGTGTTGGTGAGGATGTGGAGAAAGAGGAACACTCCTCCACTGCTGGAAGGATTGCAAGATGGTGCAACCACTTTGGAAATCAGTCTGGCGGTTCCTCAGAAAACTGGGCATGACACTTCCTCAGGACCCTGTTATAACACTCCTGGGCATTTATCCAGAGGATTCTTCAGCAAGCAATAAGGACACATGCTCTACTATGTTCATAGCAGCCCTATTTGTAGTAGCCAGAAGCTGGAAAGAACCCAGGTGTCCTTCAGCAGAGGAATGGATAAAAAAAAAATGTGGTATATTTACACAATGGAGTACTATTCAGCCATTAGAAACAATGAATTCATGAAATTCTTAGACAAATGGATGGAGCTGGTGAACATCATACTAAGTGAGGTAACCCAGTCTCAAAAGATCAATCATGGTATGCACTCACGGATAAGTGGATATTAGCCTAGAAACTTTGAATACCCAAGACATAATCCACAAATTAAATGATGTCCAAAAAGAATGGAGTGGCCCCTGGTTCTGGAAAGACTCAGTGCAAGAGTATAGGGGAATTCCA